>NC_038046.1:47572073-47932073 GCF_002211085.1 Panicum hallii
TTGTTTGCGAATTTTTACTAACTCTTGATCCGAGCTTTGGCTTCTCTAATCTTATCCTCTAATGCTGATTGGACGTTTAGCACTTGGCTGGAACCTCGAGGTATAATGTGCACATTTAATCGTGCCATTTCCTCTTGTAGATGGTCATTCGTGGGCCCATAGGATTTTCCGACTTAAGGCATCGGCTACCACGTTCGCCTTTCCGGGGTGATACTGAATTTCCAGATTATAGTCCTTGACCAACTCCAACCATCTTCTCTGCCTTAAATTTAAATCTGGCTGAGTAAAGATGTACTTTAGACTCTTGTGGTCGGTGTAAACCTCACACTTATTTCCGATCAGGTAGTGTCTCCAAATTTTAAGGGCATGCACTACGGCTGCTAGTTCCAAATCATGGGTCGGATAGTTCTGCTCATGAGTCTTGAGTTGGCGGGAGGCATATGCAACGACTTTTCCGTCTTGCATCAGTACGCACCCTAATCCTTGTCGGGATGCGTCCACAATAGATGACAAAGTCCCGATGAATGTCCGGTAGGGTCAGCACTGGGGCGGTTGTCAGTCTTCGCTTCAATTCTTGAAAACTCCTCTCACAGGATCCTGTCCAAGCGAACTTTTCTCCTTCTTAAGAAGTTCCGTCATGGGTCGGGCTATCTTAGAGAACCCTTCAATAAATCTCCGATAGTATCCGGCTAATCCAAGAAAACTTCTGATCTCACTAACGTTAGTCGGTTGCTGCCAATTGGATACGGCTTCAACCTTCTCTGGGTCCACTGCTACTCCTTCCGCGGTTAGAATGTGACCAAGGAAGGCTACTCTCTCCAACAGAATTCGCATTTGCTAAATTTTTGCATATAGTCTGTGTATCCTTAATTTTTCCAACACTACCCGCAGATGCTGTTCATGTTCCTGAACACTCTTGGAGTAAATAAGTATGTCGTCGATAAAGACTACGACAAACCTATCCAGCTCGTCCATAAACACTTTGTTTCATGAGGTTCATAAAGTAAGCAGGGGCATTGGTCAGTCCGAAGGACATTACGGTGAACTCAAACTGCCGTAGCGGGTGACAAAAGCTGTCTTAGGGATGTCACTTTCCCTAATCTTGAGCTGAAAATATCCTGACCTTAGATCGATCTTGGAAAAGTACTTAGCTCCTTTTAGCTGATCGAAAAGGTCATCAATCCTAGGGAGGGGTACTTATTCTTAATGTAACTTCATTCAGTGCCCGGTAATCTACACACATCCTCATACTCCCATCTTTCTTTTTGACAAACAGGACTGGGGCTCCCCAAGGCGACGAGCTTGGTCTGATGAAACCAATCCGTTGCAGTTCTTCTAGTTGCTTCTTTAATTCCGTCAATTCCGAGGCCGCCATCCTATAGGGTCTCTTGGCTATAGGGGATGTTCCGGGGATGAGGTCTATGACGAACTCTATATCTCTTTCTGGCGGCATGCCAGGAAGTTCTTCGGGGAATACATCTGGGTATTCGCTTACTACCGGAACTCCTTCTAAAGGCTTGGCTTCCCATGCTAAATACCATTGGATCAAACTTACTATCTCGGGTTCGGCAGATCACTTGTACTCCTTCGTGGTTTGTTAGGTGTACCACTTTGTCGGTGCAGCTTATGAGACCATTATGTCGGCTTAACCAATCCATCCCAAGGATCACGTCTATTCCCCCAGGCTTAAGTACTACCAAATCTGCTAGAAAATCTACCCCACTTAAATTGATCCTTACCCGTGAACAACCTAATTGGCAATGGATGTCGCCTCCAGGCGTCCGGGTTAATAGGGGTGTTTTTAGTAGTACTGTAGGTATTTTGTGCTTCTCCACATAGCTTGAGGATATAAACGAGTGCGATGCTCCAGAATCAAATAATACTGTCGCCAGAGCTGAGTTGACTAAGTACTCACCGAGCACTACGCCCTGAGCTTCTTGAGCCTCCTGCGCGTCGATGTGATTGACGCGGGCTCGTCCAAATGATTGCTGCTTCACCTGCTGGCTGTTGTCGTTGTTGCAGACGGGCACCCGGTTGGCACCGGTCAGGGCTGGTCTGGGCCCGTTCACTGTGTTGGAGAAGGTCGATGTTGCCGGCTTATTCTTGGCGTAGGGGCAATTAGCGATGAAATGCCCTGTCTCTCGGCAGTTGAAACAAGCTCTAACATTGTTGTTGTCGGGGGTGGCCTGACTTGCATTGCTTTGCGGGGCCCTCGAGGTATTCTGGCTTCTAGGCGGGGCCTGTGATCCTGTCACCTGGGACTGGGTCCTATACTGCATTGGGGCCTGAGTTCCTGGTGCGGTATAGCTGGAATTTCTCGGCTTCTGGAAACGGTCTTGTTGGCGAGCCTTACTTTCCAAGAACTTGCGTTTGTTGTCCTTTCTTTCTTCGGCCTTGGCCCTTTCTGTGAGAATGGCCTTGTTCATCAGAGTGTTGAAGTCCGGATAGATCTGGGGAGTAAGCAAGGTCCGGAGCTCTGGGCTTAGCCCCTTCTTGAACATGTCTTGCTTTTTGTCATCATCGTTCACCTCTTCCGGCGCATACCTGGCCAATTCTATGAACCGGTGGGTGTATTCTTCCACCGTCATATTCCCTTGTTGTAGTGCGCGGAATTCATCCGCTTTGCGTTTCATGGTGGCAGAGGGGATGTGGTAGCGGCGGAACTCCCTTACAAATTCTCCCCAGGTGATGGTAGAGGCATCTTCGGCTGCAGCACAATAGTTTTCCCACCAGGATAATGCCGTTCCGGTGAGCTGGTGGGCTGCCAGAAGGACTTTATCCCGGTCCTGGCATTCGAATGGTTCGAGCTTCCTCTGAATTACCCGCAACCAGTCGTCAGCATCCAACGGATTGCAGGATCCGGCGAAGGTAGGCGGCTTGGTCCTTAGAAAGGCCGTCAGCTTGTCGTTCATATTCTGCCCTCGTGGCTGCCGGTTAATGAGGGCATTTGCCAGGGTCTCCAGTATGAGGGTCTGGTTATGGATGATCTGCGCCAGGTCTCCGAGGGGTGGGGGTGGTGGTAGTTGTTCTCCTTCTTGACTTCCCCCTCGGTTCTGGCTTACTTCTTGTTCTCCTTGGGGAAGATCTTGTTCAACGGGATGTGCTCCGACACTAGCGGCTACGGGGTTCCGGCCGCGGGAGGCCCTCGCGATGTTCCGGGGAGTCACCTGTTGTTTGGGTAAATTGGGATTACGGTTATGTGATGTTTAAGTTGCTTAATACGTATATACGGCGGAATCTACTTCCTGCCAGTAGATATTTAAACAAGCAGCACACAGCACACAACATCACACACGACAGGCACAAACAACTTTATTACTGCGGAAAGGGGGTACAGCTTGGGGTAGGGCTAGGTCTCGCACTACTTGTCCAGGGCCACACCCGAGGGCACGACTTAGACAAAAAGGGGCTGGGGTGTACACCGCTAGGGTGGCGTCGGTCATTCTACTTGCGGGGCAGGCCTTCTTCTGGGGCGGAAAGCGTGAGTGATACTTGCTCGCCGTCCTCTGGATTTCCACTGGTCAAGGGTTGCGCTGCAGCCTCTCCCTCGACGGCGGCAGCAGAGCTTTCAGGGTTCTCGGGCGGGGCTCGTGCGCTCCCGAAGAGTGATCCCCACCCTATGACGGGTGTCCCGAGTAACACGTGGTCTTCCCCTATCACCGGGACTGGTGTTCCACTTTGGGTCCAATCTTGCATACGCCGGTCTCGGGCCTGTCTAAGGCTTTCTTGGGCGACAGCTTCGCTACTGACCGCGGCTGCGGCTCTCGCCTCGGCATGGGCGGCTCGGATCTGTTGTATCCTCACCGCGAGCTCTGCTTGCTCGGCTCGGTGAGTCTGCTCCCTCAGAAGGTTGGCTTTCTCGTCAAAGAGCTGGTCCAGGGCGGCTAGGTAAGTAGCCACTTGGTACAGGGGGCCTTCTTCGTGGCGACGTCGCTCTAGGTTTCTCATGCGCGCTTCCCAGACTGGGGTTCGGATGGCCGGCGGAAAGAACTTCGCCGGCGTGGGGGCGAGGTGTTCTTCGAAGATCCGGCACAAATAACGGAGCGCTTTTCTGGTGGCCAAGGGGTAGGTGTCTTGGTGTCTAAACCCTGTGGCGGTCGCTCGCCAGGGCTGGATGTCGGGGTGGCGGTTGCTCCTGGCGATGACCAGGATCACCCTGCAGCGGAGGGTACCATGGTGCTCGTACTCTCGGCTGTAGTACCTTGGGCGCTCCGTAACGCCAAGGCCTTCCAGGGTGTCGATCAAGAGGCTGGGGAATCCAGGTGCAGCTTGGCAATCACCCTGGGTCCATCCTTCCTCAGCCATCTGAAACAGAAACGGGGTAAACAATCTGGTACAGGTGCAAAAGCGAGTAGATGATATTTATTATTACAACAAGGGTGGTACAGTTTTCATGGATACGTGGTCATTAGGGTAGAGTTTTTGCTAGGGGTGCTAATCCTATCATGGGGATTCTTCCTCGGTCCTGATAGAGCGCTTCTTTATCGGAAGGAACCGATCCATCTCGTTTTCGGTCTGAGTCCCCTTATCCCAATGGGTTTCCATGGGTTCCTCTTCTTCTTCTTCGATCCATCCACCTATCCCGTTGCGGTTCTCGTATTCTTGCATCTGGGCCTGGAGGGCGGCTAAGGAGTACTCGGCGTTTGCGGCTCTTGTCCGTTGTTCCTCCAGCTCCTGGGTTAACTTTTCAACCCCATGGATTAGCTTCTTCAGTTGTGCCGACTGTTCGCGGCAGAGTGCATCCAAGCCAGTAAGGTAGATGGATAGGTGGGAGACCGCATCTTCTAAATCTTCTTCTTCTCGTCCAAGTCCCCTCATCCGGGCAATCCAAGTGCGTCCACTTCTTTCAGCGGGTGGGAAAAATCCCATAGGAGTCCGCTGAAGGTAGTGCCTGTAGAGCACCCGTAATCGGCGCAGGGCTTTACGGGCGGCCTTTCGGTAGGTGTCGGGGAATCGGAAGCCCTTTGTGGAGATGAACCACGGGTCTACTTCAGGGTAGCGGGTGCTTCTCTCCATAAAAATCATCATGTCACACCGGAGGGTGCCCCCGGAGATGTATTCTCGGTAGGCATACTCCGGTGGTTCCATGATCCCAATGCGTTCCAGGCTGAGCAATAGTAGCTTGGGGAGGCCGGGCTCTGCGTGGCAGATTCCGCTGACCCATCCATTGTCAGCCATCTGGAACAGGGTAAAGAAATCAGCGGTGAGTGTTTGTGTAAGCAAAGGGTTATGTCAGGACAAGTTCTAGGGCCTAAAAAGGGGTCTTGCTCCTAGGGTCACGTCCTACGGCCAGCCTACGGCTCTGATACCACCTGAAGCGTCCTCCCATCAGGGAAGACTTAAAAGTGTCACTTTATCAGTCCCAGGAGGCTGATAACACTTTTGTTACATCAGATGGTACATCACCGTACAACTCTACGCGGTAATGGGCAGTGAAGCGCCACTATCGCGAGGATTACAACCAGAACCCACACAACTACACTAGCTACGAATAAAGGATCATCAGAGTCTTGCGCCATGCGGAGCTCCAACGGTGACCTCACCCACAGGCAAGACTGGGTGCAGGACGAAACCCTACTCGTCGTTCTCGGGGATGTAGTCGGGATCCTCCACTGTAGAGTAAAAACGGGGTGAGTACAAACGTACTCAGCAAGTCCAATCACACCCACGCGGGGGGGGGGGGGGGTTATAACAGAATTAGATGCACCGGATAATCCAAGGATAAAGCTACGGTTCTTTTGCGGAAAACACAATTATATGCAAGGGTTCGTTTTAAAAGCATTTTTCAAAACAAGTGTCTAAGAACGCACAATGTCGATCCTCGCGGATCCAAGTTTCAAACCGCTACCGGACTCCCCGTCCGCCGTAGCACACAGCACCGTTGCCGGATACTTTTCAAACAACTCACACCAGATCAACCCTTCCCAGAGTGGAACGCTAGTTATGTGACCACACCGTAACCTGCCCAATACCGTGGGCACGGCTATTCGAATAGATTTCTAACTCTGCAGAGGTGTGCAACTTTACCCACAGGTGGGGTACCACAGCACGAACACCTTAGTGCCGGTGCAGATCCCAACAAAGCCATTACCCACCTTAGCTAGACCTGACTAGCCACCACGGGATCCATCAAGGGGTCATTCGACCTATCTCCGAGGTTTAACCGGGGCATAAGTCACACAGAGCTTATCCCGTCTCCTTGATCACCCGTTGCTCTCAGCTCTCCTGATGGCTATCAGGCTAACTAGTGGGATTTATGCTAAGCCGTTGCCCATACAACGGTCAAGCGGTTTGCACGACAGGAAGCTAGGTGAGATGTCACATCAACTCGGTCCTTAGGGGTGACAAGATGGATATCTCCCTTCCACGCTCAACCACACAGGTACGAGCACACCATCGGCAATTCACACAGAAATGCCATCCATCCCGTCTAACTCACTTTTCAAAACCACACTTTATCCCTTCCCACACGCACACACATTTTCTTTATAAAACCAGGTGGTCAAAGTATGGTTGTCTCAGTAGGGGTGGCTATCCTACCATGTTTTCAACACACAAAACCATGCAATTTTATAAAACAGGCCATTGGGTTGTGTTTATAAAAACTAGGACAGAAACATGCATCAAAGGGCGGAATTGAACTTGCCATCGTCAAACCCTTGCGGGAAGTCCTGATCGAAGCACTGTCCTTCGGGTTCGGGGTCGCAGTACTGGTCCTCAGTTGCTTGGTCGCGGTCGGGAACCTCGTCGTTCACTCCGCGTCCTACGACGCAAACAAACAGACACACAATCAAGCGAAAGAACTAAAAGCTTTTACCGATAGGCTTGAATCGGAAATAATTTAGTTACGGAGTTAGGGGTAATATCTCTGGGTGGTTTCTTAATGGCATGACTAAAACTATACTAGAAGCGGAGTGGTAAAGTTTCGGGTCAATCGGAGGTCGTTTCGCACATAAAATGACGTGCTAAATGTGGTTTCAGGGCTTAAACGGGGGTCCAGGGACCTATTCATAATTACCTAAAAAGGGTAGGGACTTATTTGCGAATGCTAGGGGTATTTAGGGTATGCTAACGGTGTCGAGTGTAATTAAGTTCGTGTAATGAAGGGTTTATTTGAAATGTCCGATAGAGCAGGGTTTCTTTTGCGAAAGGAAATGTCTTTTGGTCATTAGAGTGAGGGGGGGGGGGTCTCCTTGAAAAAGCAGGGAAGGCCAGGGGGTTTTGGGCAAACTTGCCCTCCTTCTTCTTCCTCCCGTTGACAGAAACAGGGGAGGGAAGGGGGAGCTCGGGCCGGCCCCAAATCCGGCGGCCTAGGGGCCTAATCGGCTCGGGTGTGTGGGGGAAAAGGGAGAGGAGGAAGAGGGGGTTCCACTTTGGGGCTCACCTCGGGCGGGGGCTGTGCGAGGCGGCGGGCCGGCGTGGGGCAGGCGGCGGCGGCCGTGCGGCTCGGGCGGGCGGCAATGGGGGCGCGAGGAGAGGCAGGAGGCGGCGGTGGGGGTGTGGGGGAACGAGGGGCCGCGGCCGGCCTACTTATAGGCGGCCGGCGGTAGGGGGAGGCGGTGGCCGGCGGGCGGCTCCACGGGCGGCCATTAATGGCGCCCGTGGCGTGCGGCGAGGCACGGCCGTGCACAGCCGTGCACGTGGGGGGCCGGGCGGCGGTGTGCGGGCACAGGGGCGGCACAGGCGGCGACACAAGCGGCGAGGCGGGTGCAGCGGCGGGCGGCGCGTCGCCTCGGCTCGGCCGTGCGCGGTCGGCACGGCGGGCGGCGCGGCACGCGGTGCACGCGCGCGCGCGCGCGTGGGCGCGGGCAGCCGGGCACAGGGCAGGGCCAGCGCGCGGGTTCGGGCATGCACGTGCGCGTGGGGGGGGAGGGCCGTGGTGTCCGGCCAGGGGAGGAGGCGTGCGGCCTCGGGGCAGGAAAGCCAGGAAAGAAAGAGAGAAGGAAGAAGAGGAAAAGAAAGAAGAAAGGAAAAGGAGGAAAAGGAAAAGGAGAGGGAAAGAGAAAAGAGAGGAGGCGCGTGTTGGCGCCGGTCGCGGCGACGATCGCGGCCGGTCGGCCATGCGCGCGCGGGGATTCGCGCGCGGCCCGAGGAGCGCCAGCGCTAATTGCGGCAGCGGTCACGGCCGGTCGGCCACGCGCGCGGTATTCGCGCGGCGGACGGTCGCGAGCGACGCGGAACGGAACAGCGATCCGATTAGGGCTAGGGTTTTGACGTCGAACCGTTTTTACGAATTACTCGAGCGCATGATTTTATTAAGTAAATTTTCAGGGCGTCACAATACCTCACATCATTATTTCTAACTTTCTTGCCACAAGTATGCATAGGTCCTACATCTCGTGAGTGACAGAAAATCGCTCGACTTCTACCGAGTCCTATTAAGCATGGCGGTGCTACCGACCTACACATACTAAGACCGAGGAAACTTAAGAATCATGCGAATAGGGTTTCAATCGACTCCTAGAAACGTAATGCATAAACTAAATAGATGATATTTCATAATTTAAAATAATAGACGGAGCTTGCTAGGGTTCGACACAATCTCAGTTCAGTTAGCTTCTCTGGTTCCACGAGCACCTCCACTCCTGGTGCTCAGTCCGGGTAGTCCTTCCATCTTCTGGACTTGTCCACCAAACACCATCTTGCGGTTCGGCTCCAACATCACGTTCTTTAGTCCTCCGCATTATGCATCTAGCGCACCTATATGAAATGTAACAATGCAAGCGTATGAATGTAAAGAATGGCAACACATGATGCATTACATCACCTTATTATGAAGCATGTTCTTTTTGGATCTAGAGGAACTTGATTTTTGCATGGGCTTACCGATCATTTGTTAAACTACAAAATTGTTGCTTGCAAATATATATATATATATATATATATATATATATATATATATATTACTCCCTACAATACAAAGTATAAGGTGTGTTTTGACTTGGCAAGGTCACTAAAACTAGAATTTTTTCACTCTTAATTTCTCTTATGCTATAATTTTTGTAGCAATGAAACCACCATAAGAAAGTATTTTTGAATGTGATCGAATGATATCAATTTTTTTAATAATAAATTAATATCTTGTGAGGCTAATTATTGGTTTAGGATTATGAGAATTTACTTTTCATATGTGTGAACGCCTTATAAGATGAAATGAGGGATTATCAACAAGACTACATGTAATCTATTTTTTTACTAACTTTGGTCACTAATTTTCAACAAATACTTATACACGCGTACATAGTATCAATCATTGAATTTTCCTAAAAATAATTTTATAATGAGAAATTTTATGGTATCAAATCTCTTTTACAATAGGTAATTTAAAATTTATTATTATCATTTCATTACTACAAAAAGTAATTTATAGAACACCCTATTTTTTCCCAGCAGGTCAAAATGTAACCCTTTGCTACAAATGGAGCGGAGCTATTGTAGCAACCGACCCGCCCTTAGAAATATATTTTCAGGGGCGGATCACCCCTCACCTACCCTTGAAAATGACGCCCATTTTTAGGAACAGGTGAAGGGGTGACCCGCCCCTACAAATTGTATTTTCAGGGGTGGGTCACCTCCTCACCCGCCCCTAAAAGTACTTGACAAAAGTAGCAGACCACTCTTCTTCCCCCCCCCCCCCCCGACCACCCATTGTTTTCTCAGGGGAGGTGCTACCCAAAAATTGAAAAAAAGTGAAAAGGGGAGGGAAGATTTCAAACTTGATTTCTTTCAAATTGGGGGCTGCAGGAGGTAAGTTGATCCAATCTCTCTTTGCCTCTAGCTAGATCTAAATCTTCATGGAGTGGATTTACTATTTGAGGCTCCATTTGCCTCAAACTTTTGGATGAAGTTGTGCTATTTTAGTCAGAGAACATGATTATGAAATCATTTGGGCTCAATCTATAAGTTTTAGCCTCATTCCCAAGTAAATAATTTTCTAGATCCATGAAGTAGAGAGAGGAAGGATTTATTTTTTTCTATATCTACACAAATGCATGATAGTTTTTTTCCCAAGATTTAGTGGTACAATAATAGATTGGGTTTTGATTTTTTTAGTTAGTACAAGTTAAATTGACTTTTCCCAGTATCAACGTATATATAGAAGTATATATTTATGGCTATTTGGGGCTCCATTTCCTTCGAGGAAAAGATTTGATTTATTTTTTCTATCTTTACACACATGCATGATAGATTTTTTCCTAGATTTAGTGGTAGAATAATAGATTGGGTTTTGATTTTTTTATTTAGTACATATTAAATTAACTTTTTTCAACATCTACGCATATATGGAAGTATATATTTATGGCCATTTAGGGCTCCATTTCCTTCGAGAATAGGATTTGATTTATTTTTTTCTATATTTACATAAATGCATGATAGTTTTTCCCAAGATTTAGTGGTATGATAATAGGTTGGGTTTTTTTCCCCAAGATTAGGTGTAGGGGTGTTCACTACTACACAACGTGTCATTGCAAACGTCCTATCACCGCCGGTTTGAATCGAACTGGCGGTGATCACCGCTGGTTTCCTTTGTCACAGATGGTGATAATTGACATCAATGCCAGGTAGTAATACGATCCGACGGTGATGCTGAATCATACAATCATTGCCGGTTCGTAATACGACCGGACGGTGATACAATTACCATACTATTTCTCTCACCCTTCACCCTCATCTCTCCTCCCTTAGTCATTTCTCTCCCCAGCTCCCCTTCCTCTCCCTAATCTCCCCCCTTCCCCCAATCTACTCCCCTGCCACCGCCTTCCTCCTCCCTCGCGCCTCCCATCCTCCCTAGGGCCGCCGCCTCCCTTCTCCCTCGTGCCTCCCTTCTCCCTAGCGCGGCGCACGGGCAGAGCAGCGCACCGGCGAGGTGCTGGCCGCGCGGTTGAGTGCACGGAGCGGCACTGGCAAGAGTGGCGTGCGGGAGCGACGCCAGCGAGCGTGGCCCGCAGGAGTTGCGCGTGGGCAAAATTGTGCCGGCAAGCGCGGCGCACAAGCGGCCGAGCGGCACGCTGGCGAGGCGTGGGGCTGCGCGGGCGAGCGGGCGGAGCGGCACCACGCTCGCCTCAGCACGGGCAAGCGCAACCGCGGTGCGCAGCACGGTGCTAGGGCCGCGTTGTGGCCTTTTTTTGTTTTGTTTTTTTAAAACAACCCTAATCCAACGGGCCGTCGAACCGGCGGTGATGCTGGTTTTTAGCCGACGGTGATAGGCTCATCTGTACTAGTGGTTGTCTAGCAAACATCATCATTTTAACTGAGTTTTGAAGCTTGTTGCTTCTATAATAATTTCAAGGAAAAATTTACATAATAAATAAAATATTAGTTTTGTTCGTCTAAATAAAATCAAGTGACATTGCTACCAATATAATTAACCTAGGTTCTATATAATAAATCTTGCCCTTTGCCAACAAATTCATACAAGCATTGACATCATGAAGCTTGATATCGATTATTGGAGATATCTTCTTAGATAGTCTCAAAGGACAACTGCTACGTTGCCCTCCACCAAAATATTATCCACCATACCAATCGCCGGCCCTGGCTTTAGAACTATAATATGGTTACATTCAGGAGCTTCAGAAATCAGACCATTGTTTGTATGAAAGCACAGTCCCGACATGGCGCCAATCCTTCTCGGCCGGCACTCTTGAGTACACAGTTTTCTCATCGGAAACTGCGCCAACCTACTCTAATCCGCATTAATCTGTTGCACCTTGTACGTGACCTCCACCCTGTCTTTTTGGATGAATGTGTTGCCTTTAATCCACATGGTCTTGTCAGATCAGTTGCTTCTGCCAAACGAAGCTCATGAATATTACCTTCTGCTTGGTCTTGACTATATAGTTAATTTGTTGGGTCACTTGCTTGTGCGTACAGTCGTTTGTCCTCCACTTCACCACTGCAAGGATATCGAGGAGAAGAACATGATCTGCACATGCACGCACGTCACCATGCACTTCTCATGCATCATGGTGCTATGCGCGCGGCTTCTCAATGACAAAAGCTGCATTAAACTTGGGAACTTCATACAAATGCATATTCAGTACATAATTCCTTTATAGACACGAATCATCTATATATATGTGGTAACCGTGCATATATACATATACTTAATACCTCAGTTGTTTGTCAAAGTCTGAAGTAATAATGATCATATGGATCACATTATTGACTAAATGTAAGTTGCTTAATTGAATGGGGTGGCCCAATGATGTATATACCCAGGTTCTTAGCTATAGTTTGTCAGAACCTAGCTATTGAGCTATCTTCTTATTTTTTATAATAACTATTTTTGGCCTTACTTCCCCTTGTGTCGTCAGTTTTAATTAAGAATATCTCTTAAGATATCATGTGCATCAAATGTCAAATATCAATCGGGATAGCTTTCAACAGATATGGTGGTTGACCAAAGCTACCAAGCTCCAAAGCTTAATTCATCATATGTGATAGAGTTATATTCTTGCGATGATGTTTGAGGGTTGCAACAGCAAGCAATTCACTTGGCCTGAGCATGACTTTTAATATGTATTCAGAAATATAAGTTCATAAGATAGTATTCAGAATATATGTTTATATGACCATTGATAATATGAGCACGTACATGTCTTAAAACAACAATACCGCTGTTAAATCTATCAAAAAACCACGCGTTTAAGCATCCAATTTCAAAACCTAGACATATATACAACCGATTTGGTCCTTTCTTCCATAACAGAGGTTTCTATTTCAATAGAATCATGGTTAAAGATATCATGTGCATGCATCAAATGTCTAGTATATGTGCCGCTTAACTTTCATGGGATTTCAACATTTGGACCAAGCTACCAAGCCTAGTTTGCAACATATGAAATGAAAAATCATGTCAACGTGCATGTGAGACGTTTCCATTATATATAAAAGAAACTTATTATTGTTCACATGGTAATAAATAAATAAATTTGGGGGTATTAGTACAGCATCAGTTTGATTTTGACCGATATATTTGTAACATGTTAATCTTGTAAAGGTGTATCTTGAAATATATGATCAATATATATCTCCAATAATCTTAATATATAAGGCCATCAAAACATGATATCAAAGTTCCAGTATCCTAAATATCACTTATTTTAATATAGGGGGCTAGCTTAAATATTAGGCTTTGAATTGTTTGATAACGACATCGTTCTTGTCTGCGAGAATATCGAGGATTAGAATGTGATCGTCACATGTGTGCACATCACCACTTATCATTGTCATGGAGCTAGCTGCATCCGGCATCTCCATGACAGAAGTCACATTGAACTTGGCAATTTTGTATGAAGTCTACCAAATTATTTGAACCGCGCACACGTGTAGTTAAAAGATAATATACTTCTGTTGTTTGTCAAAGTCTCTGGTATGTAATGATCATATGGATCACATCTGTTGAATAAATGGAAGTTGCTTAATTGAATGGGGAGGTCCAATGATGTATGTGTCCATGTTGCCAACTATAGTTTGTGAGAACTTGGCTATATACTGACCTATTTCTATATTTTTGTCGTTACCTCCATGTGTGTTTTTTATTACAATAATATTTATTAATATAATATAACATGTGCATCAAATGTCAAATATCAATCTGGTTTAGCTTTCATCAGATATGGTGAGGTGATACCAAGTGACCAAGCTCCAAAACTTAATTCATAATATGTGAAACAGAATTGTATTCTTGAGGGCTGCAACTTAACTGCAAGACTACAAGTGAACAGTTTATTTGGCTTGAAAAAATTCATCATATGTTTGTTTTTCATGTTTAAGAATATGTATGAGGGCTGCAACTTAACTGTTTATTTGGCTTGAACACAGCTTTTAATATATATTTAGAAATGTTCATAGAATAGTATTAATATACTTTTTTTATGTACACCTTGAATATTATGTCTATATGACCACTGTTAATACTGTAACAGGGTGAGTAAATATCTTAAACTTATGCTACTGCTGTTAAATCTATCACAAAACCACATTTCAGCATCTGCTTTCAAAGAATCACTTGTGTGTAACAGCGTTAACCTATATATATCTACAAGACCACAACTAATTTGGTCCTTTCTCCCATGGTTAAGTTCTCTATTTCGACAAACTCATGGTTAATATAAAGTTATTACCTGCATATGCATCGAATCTCTAGTATATGCGTGCCGCGTAGCTTTCATGGGATTTAAAAATTGGGACCAAGCTACCAAGTCTAATTCCCACAATCCCACGTACTACGAAACCAGTCATTTAATGTGCTTATTGTGACGGTTATATATAAGTAACGTATTTTTGTTCATGTGCGTAATAAATGTATAATTTTTTGGGTATTAGCAAGGCATCAGTATTTCCGCTAATTAACTTCCTAGTAACATGGTAATCTTGTAAAGTATGTCTCCAAATGCAATCTTAATATACGGCCAGAAAAACATGATATCCAAAGTTTTAAAGTATCCTAAATATCACTTATTTTTAACACAGGGGCTAGTGCATATATAGGTTTGAATTGTTTTTAAAACATTGTTCTCATCAGCGACCATTTTGGTTTTATAAATTGTTCAATTGTTTCTAAATAACAGGCACATGCATCTCAAGTGCTGAACTGGCCATGAGAGCAGCATCATAAAACTCCATTGGTGGCTATACATGTAGAGAATTGCTCCTGTAGACCCTTTTGAAAATTAGCACGAATCTCAAAGCAACCATATTAATCATTAAGCAATTACTGTTATCATTATTTCAGTCTTGGGTCCGCCAGGGACGGGGCCTGGGCGGACGCAGCCTAATCCAGGCCATGTCCACATGAGTTCCTCCGGATGGGATAGATCAAGATTTCCTTCGTTACGGCAAACAGCGGCCGCTCCCTCCGACTGCCTCGCAACAGCACGCAGCTAGCCGGTCATCCCTGCTCTGAGGTGGAGGCTTGGCGGATTGATATCGCGCTTCTCGCTGCGGGGAAACGGCGTGCTTTTTCTAGGCTGAGGCCCTCAAACCTTCAATGCATGGCTGCACCTCGCTGCTTTGTGGAAGGAACCACGAACCAGCGGTTTTCGATCCAATTAGAATTAGAATTATAGGCATCTCAACTCTCGATCACATCGACGGGAAGTCGCTTGGACTTGGACTGGGCTACACAGGGCTGGGCCCTAGCACATCACAAGATTAAAATAATTAAGTATTAATGTATTATGCTTTAATTAGCATGTTAGCTTCAAGATTCGTGCTAGTTTTTTAAGAAAGGGTCTACTGGAGTATAACTCAGGTAGATATAGGTTCCAAATTTCGATGTTCAAATAAGTTTTGATGCTATAAACATCTTGCATCCGGGTTCTCTGCATTAGAGATGCTTTCGTACTAACGAAGAGCTTGGCATTAGGTTCATCAGATCAAACGCAACAGTCCTAAACAAGAGCACATGCATCTAGCTACCGTACGTGTGCTGCTGTTGCCGACGTAGATTTATTGGCAGACCTATTTTACATTTGCACTGTATAGCAGGGGCAGACCTAGCGTGCCCCCCCCCCCCAATGGAGCATGAGGTGGAGAAGGAGAAGAAAGAGAGGAAAAAAAGATGAATGCAGAGGAGGAAGGCAAGAGCCCCCTTGCACCTAAGGGCACCTCTAACGTTGCTCTGAAACGAACCGCGTAGCGAGAGAATCGAAAATTTTACACACTGGAGTGATCGACTCTTGTGTGTCAGACACGGAAATCGACCTTCCAACACAGTTCGAACCGTAAGCCACAAAACAAATATATTAATCAAAATTGGCAGTAGCATGTGTCAGCTTTGGCATTGAGTGGCTAGGAAAGAAGCCCATGACATAGTTTCACATTTATTTAACTGAGTATAGGTCGCAATAAATGGATACCCACACTGTGGCTATCGAATTATCTGACACCCTACAGGTTCTACACAGTAAAATTGATTTGCACACTGGAGGTGCCCTAAGGCTGCATCCGCCACTGCTAGGATAGGTCCTCTGCGCAGTGATACAAAGGACCCTGACCCATGTATCTAGTGTTCTGGTGCTACGATCTGTTTCCAAGAGGTTCGGTAAATTCTCCAACCACGCGAAACACCGTTCCATCTTCATTTGCACGAACAACTTTGATGTATTGGCTACCAACCAAGTTGGGCTAATAGGCAGCAGATGTCAAATTTAAATGGGCCGACCGTAAAGGCATGGGGCAAAGACGTACGAAAACGTGACGAGATCTTCTTTCTGGTTTCCGAGCTTCCTCTCGTCAGGATCACAAAATCTGGCTCTGATCCTCTTCCTACTTTCCTAGACGCACAAAAAAGAAAAACGTTCTTCCTAGATGCCATACTCGGTTTAAGTTGGAAACTTTGAGAAGCCATGCATTATTCTGTGTTGACTCAGAACTCAAGTCGCTTGTTCGGTTTGAGGAATAATGTAATGAGTTTTTCTTTCTACGAAAATATTCAGTGTGAGGAATATGTAATGAATTTGTTCATTAACAACCTTTCTTCTCCTACATACATATGATAAATAACACAATCCAACAAAATTGTAGAATAGTATGTAATGGCTTGTACTTATCTCCGTTCTTAAATATATAACTACTGATTTTTTCCATCCTGTTGACTATTCATATTTTCTAAAATACTAAAAATACTTATGCAAATAGATAAATCTGAAGTAGTTTTGATGATAAACGTGCTTTAAGTATTTTTGTTCAAAGTTTCGGGAAAAATATGAACGGTATGATCATGAGAACGGAGGGAGTACTATTTATTAGGATGGGTGCATTGGTTCCTTGAACATGCATGGACGTAAACACAACATTATCTAGACAATCAAACAAAGATATCTGTGTGAAAATAAAGCTATAAAATGACAATGGAAGTGACAAACTCTCGTGTTCGTCGATAATCTCAGACCAACAGTATCATGGCAACAACACGAAACACGCTCGCGTACGTGCTTATTAGTCGACCACTGAAAGTTCAAGTGCAGACTTTATATGTAAGACGCAGATGCTCACCGTCACAGAGATGATCGCATCGGTAAGTCCAAAAGCCTGCCATCGACGTAGCAAAAACAACAGTGTCGTCCACGCGACGAAATCAAGATAGAAATGAAACGTGCGCAAATCTTGAATCGATCGACGACGGCCGGAGAGGCATCATCAGATTTAGCTCGTGGCGATGGCATCCTCGTCGACGGCCGGCGCGCTGGAAGGCAGCTCGATGGACGACGACGACGAGGACGTCGGGTTGACGACGCTGCAGTTGAGCCGGACCTCCCCGCAGGTCCCCGTCTGCACCTGGATGCGGCCCATCTTGACCATCGCCGCCGCGAACTTCTCCTTCCACAGCGTCTCGTTGGCCGCGAAGCTGCCCACCAGCGCGGCCATCCGCGGGTCCACGCGCAGCTGGTTGTCGGAGAAGAAGAGCCCCATGCCGCGCGGCAGCAGCTTGTAGTAGTTGTTGTCCAGCACGTTGGGCGTCCCGGGGTCCATGGCCGTCGTGATGGGCGTCGATTGCGTCGTGTTCGACGGGCACAGCGCGCGCAGCAGCGCCGCGTACGACGGGCTCAGCCCCGCGTCCACCTGCACGCACGATCGAGAACACACGTGTCACACCTACGGCATGAGTGACCGGTGATGCAGGCAAGCAAGATCGAGCTACTCCGGCGGCAGCGTACGATGGCGGCAGGGGGCGTCGCGGTCTGGTTCCAGACGCGGCCGACGAAGGAGTTGCAGAAGGAGCGGCCGACGGTGTGGGCGCCCGAGAGGACGACCATGTCCTCCACGCTGAGGTTCTTGGCGGCGAACAGGTCGGTGAGGTTCTTCGCGGTGGACGAGGGCGGGGGCAGGTCGACGGTCTCCGACGCGTTGGACACGCGGCCGTCGCGCCGGCCCGCGGGGACCTGGTACGAGACGCTGCCGGTGAGGCTGATGCTGTCGCGGGCGGCGAAGGCCACGATGTCCGCGCACGACACGGTGCGCGGGCAGCTCCGCTCCACGGCGGCCTTGGCGGCGTCGATCACGTCGAAGCCGCGGAGGCTCGGGTTGTTCGGAGCGGCGTCGCGCTCCGTCTGGCCGCCGCCGGGGTTCACAGTCAGGAGGACCGAACCATCACAGCCCTGCATAGTAGTAGTAGTGTGTGTTATAAATCTGACATATTTTTGCCAAGATATAATAGCTAGCGTGTTCGAACTCATTTTCAACTGCACCAACTACCAAGTGTTTCTGAAGTTTGCAAGGGAATACAATCCATGCTTTTTATTGCTAAAGCTTATTAGAAGATATACTATAGGTAGCTACGAAGCATATTTATGCATGTGTCCTTTAGTTGACAGTCTTTTAGTGTACGATCATTCATTCGTGCTAGCATGGGTAGACAAATTAAAAATTAAAGATCAGTGTGAGATTCGTCCTACAAAAAGGTTATTCTTGGTGACTGCTGCAAGAAGAGAATATGCGTTGCCTTCCAAGAAGGAGAAGGAAAACAGCAGAGCATGTATACATGCTGCGTTCACTTGTTTTTCCGGAGCTTTATTTTGTGCTTTTGAGACTTGTCTCTTTCTCTCGTGAGGCAACTTTTGCTTTGTCGTTGCTTTCCATTTCATAGATATGTTCAAAGCACAACTAATACTGATCAGATATCGATCTACTAAATAAATGTTCATAGGACGAACCATGTCCTAGCTTAACTGCCTTTCTCTTCTGCGTCATTCAAAAGCTCACGGCGGTCGAATTGAAAAGCGGAGGAAGCTCATGTTCATGTTGTCAAACTGGGAAACTATTGTAGTTTTATCGTGTGCTACCTCATTATATTACATCAACGGCACAGAAAAACAAAAATGGACGCAAAATTATTTTACTATTACAGGATCATCTCAAAAAAATTGAGACTGTCTTAATTCTAGACCACATATAGCAAGTTGATTTTAATGGCTGGATCTCTTACGGTAAGCTTTTACTTGTAGGAGGGTTTTCGACGAAAATTAAACTAACCAGGATGATTTTTCTTTTATCGTTTGGTGATTTTCCTCATGACACCTAAAAGAAGTTTTGGTAACTTTTTCGTGAGGTCCCGTTTGGATCCTTGGAATTGAATTCCATTCTAATAATCATAATTTAGATTATATACAGAATATATTTGTATACTATTGTTGGTCATATGAGGAAGATACTTATGTGCTATATTTGTACTATAAAGGAGTGAGCCAAAAAAATGTGCTATAAGTTACAGAATAGAAACATAACTTGGTGGTGTATAGAATCAATTTCCATATCCCCTCCTATGAATTTAGGAATAGCTTTATATCTAAACTTTGGAAAGTGGATGGAAAGTGGTGGGATGTCAAATTCTAAGCCAAATAGTCTAGTTTATTAAATAGATTTTAATTCCTCCAAAAATGAGAGCAACCAAACGGCCCTGGATGTAAATGGGAATACTTGGAAGGGGGAAAAAATCTAACAGAGGCTTTATGGCAAATGTCATTAAATCAAAATATGTGTTCCGGTGCAATTTGATCCATGCATATATGCTTTCAACAATTTATATATTTTATATACCCTGATTGGCGAATTTGGGAAAATCAATTAATCAAGGCATGTATATATCGTGGACAAGGAACATGTAAATATGTGTGCCTTGTGTACCTTGAAATGTCTTATTTGTTTGCTTTAAGTTTCGTGCGTTTTTCATAGAGAGGACCATGGGAGAAAAACTCTCATCTTTTTAGTAGTAATGAGTTTATCATGCATAGAACACTCATCCTTAGTTAACTTAACAAGCTACTAAATCAGATGGCACTAGATTCCTAGCATGTTTTAATTCAAAGCAATCGCATTGCATGGGCAACCATGTTAGAACTTTTTAACGGACGCATCTTTTCACGCATGTTCGCTAAACCAAAGCTGCAGGTGGTAAAACTGAAACCATGCCTCCCACTCGATCCAAACTAGAGTAAGTTTTATTTGTTACCCTGACAAAGCAGTCGTGGAAATGGAGGCGGATGAGCCCCGCGGCGATGCCGGCGTCCCTGGCGAACGCCGCGGCGACGGCCTGGCGGACGAGCGCCTCGGCGTTGGGGCAGGTGGTGTCGTAGAACCCCACCCGGAGCTGCGCGCGGGCCACCGCCGGCAGGAGGCACACAGCGAGAGCCAGCAGGGCCCCCGCTCCGGCCGCAGGCCTGGCTTGCCTAGCCGCTGCCGCCATGGCCGGCCGTGTGGCTGCCGAGAGCTGGCTGGTCAGATCAGCGTGTGCGAGCCTGTGAGTGAGGTCAGGTCAGGTCACTGGCTGCTGGGACACGATTCGATGCCGTTGGTCCAGGGAGAGTTTATACAGGAAGGGGATGATGGATGAGGTGGGAGCACTCGATTAAAGGTACAAACGTCTTGTGCCCTGCAAAGAGGTCACGGAGCGAGCGGTATAAAGGGTAAAGCACATCTCTGCGTGACGAAGACGTGCTGTGCCTTTATCTTTATAGCAACGATGCTAAGTGCCGTTTGGATCCCTAGGATTATAGGATTAAAAGTTTAGTCCCGTCACATAAAAGTTTAATCCCATCACATCCGATGTTTGCATACTAATTAGAAGTATTAGGAGTATTAAATGTAGGTTAATGCATAAATGGAGACTAATTCGTAAGATGAATCCATCAAACCTAACAAAATCATAATTTGGTAATACTGTGCTACAGTTATAGCTAGAGAAGTGAGTATTCGTTCTTAGCGTCAGTACCGGCTGCATTTTGAACCGGTACTAATGCTTGCATTTAGTACCGGACCGAAAGAATGGTGCCCCAGGGAGCCATTTACTATCGGCTGGGAGCCTCCAGCCGGTACTAAAGTGTGCCACCGACACCAGAGGGTAACGGCTAGTGGCACTTTAGTACCGGCTTGGGGCTCCAGCCGGTACTAAATGGCGTTGAGGATATTTAGTACCGGCTGAAGGCTCGAGCCGGTCATAAATGGAGAGATCTAGTACCGGCTTGAGCCACCAGCTGGTACTAATGTACCTTCATCTATATATCAGCATCTTTCTTCCTCCCCGAGCCCGAGCCATTCATTTGGAGCTCGGGTTTCTTCTTCCCCCATTGTGTTTTAGAAAGAAGGTGCTGCCCATTTTTCTCAAGATCGGTGGGAATTTCACGCATACAAGTGCTCAAAAGGTTAGCAACTTCATCCTCTCTTTTTTGATGGTCTTTATGCTTCGTTTCATGCTTTATACTTACAGAAGTTTGTGATTATTAGAAAGAGTGAGAATGAGCATGTTTTTTATATTTACACATTCATTTGATATATATAGCTAGAAGCGATGACTAGAATTTGAATGTAGTTAGTTTGCATGTGGCAAATGTAGAGTGATTTTTTCAAATAATTTCAAGTGACTTGTGTGTATATATCATTATGCTAATATTTATTTTCAACTAATTTCAAGTTACATGTGTATTTCCAAGGAAGGCCATTATTGTTATGCTTTGAACCTAGTAAAATGTATAATTAGTGAATGTGAAATATCTAATTGTTTAAAGTGAAAAATGTATATACTTGGTATTTATTTGTATTATGAAGGAATTATTTTGACACTCTAATGATGTATTTATTCAAGCTCCCATTGAAACCATCGAGATGTAAAAAAAAATCTTTATTTCGGAACATGTATTTGTCATTAACCTTTACCATGCGGTGGTGACACTGTCAATCGGGGCCAACATGATAGTTGCGACACGGTGCGTTATAAGGATGTGATGATGGAGTGCGGTCTTAGTCCTAATGAAGAAATCCTCACCTTTGAGCGATATGAGGATGCCACCATTCGGACCAAGGCCGTACTTCTTCATCATATCCCTATACCGCACCATGTCGCGGGTATCAATGTTGGCCTCGAATGGCAGTGTCATCACTGCAGGATCAAGGTTAATGTAACACCCTAAGGTAAATTTTCCCTAATTTTTATGAATTTATTCGGGCTTAAATAAATTTTCCAAGCTTTACTTTAATTTTCGTGGCATTTAAAGTAATTTATAACGCAAGAAAATAAAATTTATCATAGGATTAAAGTGTTTGTGCATTCATGCCGCAGCATTGTTTTATTTGTGTTGGGTGTATAGGTTTGAATTCAAATCGCATTTGAATTCAATTAGAATTGTTTGAATTAATGAGTTAGAAAAACAAAAGAAGAAAAGGAGAAGGGATGAAAGGAGGCAGCCCAACCCAGCAGGCCCATCTCCTTTTCCCCCTCAGCCCGAGCCGCGCGCTGGCTCTCCTTTCCCCTCCTTTCTCTCTTCCCCCGCGTGGGCCGAGCCCCGGCCCAGCTCCCCTCCTTCCCTTGGGCGCCTCTCTCTTCTCTCCCTTTCTCTCCGCACGGGCCGTGCCGCGGCCCAGCTCCCCCTCAGCCCGCGCCCTCCTTCCTCTCCCGCTGACTGCTTGGCCCCACCTGGCAGCCCCGTCTCCTCCCTCTCCCCTCCTTCTCCCCGGCGCAACCTCCCTCCCGAGATCTCCGGCGAGCTCCCCTGCTCCGGGCCCGCGCGCCAGGGTGCCGCAGCCGCCCTACAAAGCCGCTGCCTGCACCTAGGGTTCCCCACGTCGCCGCCATACCCCCGCACGCCTAACCCTAGCCGCCAGTCGCGCTCGCCGCCGCCGCGCGCCTCGGGTCGCCGCCGTCCCGCCTCCTCGTTGGCCGCCGCCGTCGTCCAAGCCTCGGGAGCCCATCCCGGTGGGGTAAGGAGCACGCCACGCCCGTCCCTGTCCCTTCTCCCCCTCTGCCCGTGCGCTTTCCCCTTACCACCGTAGCCCCGAGCCGCCTCCGCCGCGGGGAGCACCGCCCCGAGCTCCAATCCGCCAAGCTGACCGCCTAGATGGGTTCGTCGTCGTTCCCTCTTCCTTCCCGTGCTAGCTGTGTTCCGAATTAAGGCCGGAAGCGCCCGATTGCAGGAACTCCGGCGAGCCTCCGCCGCCTCCGCCGCGCCCCGCGCCTCCCCGCCGCCGGCGCCGACCGGAGCCCCTCTCAGCCGTTCGATCTGGGCCTACGGTCTGGATTAGATCCAGACCGGTACCTCCCCCGAGCCGTTAGATCTCAAGGCAACGACCTGGATTAGATCCAGATCCGCATTAAACCCCAGCCGCCCGATTTAGATCCTGTGGACCGCGTGAACGCAAGCCTAGATCTCCCTTGAGCCGTCCGATCTTGATCCGAGCGTCCAGATCCGCAGATACCCTTTCGCGGGACGGATCTAATCTGAGCCGTCCGATCTTAATCCAGCGATCCAGAATAGAAGATAACGCTTCAGCCGCTTCTTTTGCTAAAGAACCCCCGGGTTTCCCTGGAATCAACCCGCCGTCCACCCGTGAGTCAAAAATAATTACGGATAGGTCCTGTTTTATGCGTTTAGGCCCCTGGCTTCTCTGGAAATCTAACCCGCCGTCCCAGCCATGCCTTTTCACGTGCTAGCCCCTAGATCTAGGCTTTAATTACGTTTTAGTCCCCGAGTTTTGCCCAGAAGCCCCTGGTTTCTCTGTTTTTCTTACAAATAGGTCCCTGGATCCCGTTTTAAGCGCAGTTTTCGCGTTTTAGCTCCGTTTTAGGTGTTCTTTATATGCACGCGATCGTTGTAACGCGTAGATTAGTTCTAGGCTAGTTTCATGTGCTGTTTCCATGTAATGTTGTACTGTTTTCTTATATTTTGCTATTGTTTGTGCATGTGTGTATGTGTGGACTATGCTTGATGATCGTGAGTAGACGCGGAGCCTTTGGACCAGTACCAGGAGCAGCCGTCTTCCGAGCAGTTCGAGCAGCAGCCGGGAGAGTACGAGGAAGGCAAGTATAACGTGAACCTCCTATCACTTTTAAATACAATTTCATACTGCATTTAATTCTGTATACCTATAAGGACTTCCTAGCCACATTTATATCCTTATATATATCCTATGGGTTGCATTCTTAGTTAGTTGTGCTAGGTTGCTGCGCTATAACACACTTGGTCCTTTTTAATTAATTTGACTAATGGTCTTATGCAACTTAGTTCTGGAGCCGACCCTCTGTGCTGTGTGCTTGAGTGGTTTGTGCGTCCTTAAAAGATGTTTTTGTTAGAAACATGGTTTAGGGGGCCAGCACGGTGCTTAGTGCTTGGTTGGCCACTCTCCATAAGGACCGGTTCATAGAGCGACAACCTGGGACAACCGCGCAACCACAAGACTGGTATGGGACGGTCTTGACTTACTAATTAGGTCATTTTGGTTCGGGAGTAACTTACCTGCGTGGGCAAGAGGGGTGGTAAGCTTCAATGGTCCCTGCTCCTCCGGCTTGGTCTGTGCTGTGTGTCTTGTACCCCCGGAGGTGGGCCCCATCGTCGCTGATCCAGAATCCTTAGCGGTTACACCTTACCAACGTGTCCTTTGTAACGGTCTCGTAGTGTGCTTGCTAGCCATCTCACCTAAGGAAGTGTGATGAACAACTAGCGTAGCTCACGACTTGTGGGTAAAGTTGTGCAACCTCTCGAGAGTGTAAAACTGATATATCAGCTGTGCTCACAGTCATGAGCGGCCCAGATCCTCCGTCTGATTAGTGGGGTTATCAACCTTTGACGAGGGCGGTTCCCCGGGTGGTTTTGGTTTGGATGGTTCTCAGTAGTTCTTAATTAATATTGATTAATTTATTATGCAATTGGGTTTATGGTAATTCATCCACTTGTAGTAATTAGCTTAAATAAAATTTGCCAAGACTAAAAGCTAATGCAGTTGAGTCAGCCAGCCTAGAGCCTCATAGTTTGTGTTATACTTGTTGAGTACGAGTTTGTACTCACACTTGCCTCTCTACTCTTCTGTTCTATTTCGGATATCTTCGACTGCTGCTCAGTGCCCGGCAACGTGGAGGACTACGTCAGCGGCTTCGACGACTACTAGGCGTTTGTCTCCCAATCGACGTCCCTGTGGCGCCCAGCTCTTCATGTATCTCTTTTACGCTTCCGCACTCTTGAACCGATTCTTGATTCGGTTGTAATAAACAGTTCATTTATTGATTTATCTATGATTTATATTCATGTTATTCGTGACATGTGTTGTGATATCTTGATAATCTGTTGTATATATGTGTGACTTGATCCTGGCGCATATATGATTGCTCGATTTATGTTCTTATAAATCGGGTGTGACAGATTGGTATCAGAGCCGTGTCGACTGTAGGACGAAGCCTAGGTAGAATTGGTCGAGTTTAGGAATTCTTTTCTCTTGCTTGCCTCCGCAAATCTTCAGCCATCGTTTTTTTTTCTGCTTCTATTCCTTGAGTCTTCAGCCCTAGATTGGCCATCTCCCCCGTCTTTTCCGAGAAATAGCTTGAGCTTTCCTTAGACGTTGGCCTGAGTCGCCTAATCTCATAAGTTATAAGTTTAAGTTGTCCCGATAAAATACGCTAGAACGAGTGTGTTGGTCGAGTAGTGTGGAAAACTCGACTAATTTGTGAATATTGAATGTTTGTTATTGTGCAAATGTTTGATTTGGATTTTTGGTTGATTGCATAGTCTAGTAGTTAAAACGTGTTCATGCAAATCGACCTAACCCAACTTGAACTAAATAATAAAATTGAGTTAGAACGTTGGGGGTAAAACCTATATTCCTTTCTTTCTGACATCTCTTTCCGAAGTTTCATTTCCGCAGCTGCACGATATCTTATTCTCATAAATTTCGGTTGTTGCAATCAGATGGTGAACACCAGGCGCACCGGTTCCGGTTCTGACCAGCAGGAGCAGAACAACCAGGGTACTGGTCAGCCGCTACCGATGCCGCCACCACTGACCCCGGAGCAGTTCTTCCAGCTCCAGATGCAGATGATGGCTACCCTGAACAACACCGTTCAGGCTCTGCAGCAGATCCATGCTCAGCCACCGCCTCCTCCGCCGCCTCAGCCCCGTGACAGGCGTGCGGACTTCCTGAGAGGTCACCCGCCGACCTTCTCTCACGCCACGGACCCACTCCAGGCGGACGACTGGCTTCGCTCGGTGGAGCGCCAGTTGGTTGTTGCGCAGTGCGACGACCGAGAGCAAGTCCTTTACGCCGCAGGGCAGCTGCGAGGCTCCGCTCTTGACTGGTGGGAGTCCTACCCAGCTCGAGATCGTGAGGCTCTCACGTGGGACCAGTTCCGTGAGCGTTTCAGGAACCATCACATTCCTGAGGGCATCATGAAGATGAAGCAGAAGGAGTTCCGTGCTCTTAAGCAGGTAAAATTTAACGGAATTCCCTACCATTCCTTTTGAGCTTGATCCATCCTTGATTTCTTTCGTAACCTGACCAATTGAGCGATTTCTATCCTTGTTATCTGTGTTCGTTATTTCAGGGATCCATGACGGTGACGGAGTATCGTGACCGTTTCCTTCAGCTTGCCCGCTACGCCCCTGCTGACGTCGCTCGTGATAGCGACAAGCAGGAGTACTTCAAAGAGGGACTGGATGATCACATCCAGTATGCGCTGCTGAACCACCGCTTCGACAACTTCAACCAGCTGGTTGATGCGGCCCTCAACACCGAGCGCAAGCGCCGGGAGATTGAGGACAAGAAGAGGAAGATGGCTCCATCCTCTTCGGGCAGCAACACCCGTCCCCGCTACCAGTACCTTCCACAGCAGCAGCAGCAGAGGCCGCCCCAGCAGTACCAGCAGCGGCAGCAGTTTCCGCCTCGTCCACAGCAGCAGCAGCAGGCGGGACAGGGTCAGAGGCTTCCGGCGCCTCCGGCTCCACCAGCTCAGAGGCAGGGAGCGCCCACTCCTCCTCCTGGGCAGCAGGCTCCGGCACTTCCTCGAGTGTGCTTCCACTGCGGCGAGCCAGGGCACTACGCCAACGTCTGCCCTCGGAAGGCGCAGGCGGGACAGCAGGGGCGTGCAGCACCGCCCAAGGCCCCAGCTCAGGGCAGGGTGAACCACGTGACGGCCGAGTCAGCGGCTGAGGCTCCCAACGTGGTTATTGGTACGTTCATGGTTAATGCCCATCCTGCTACAGTGCTTTTTGATACTGGTGCTACGCATTCTTTCATCACCCAGTCTTTTGTTGAGCATCATGGTATTCCTACTAGCACATTAAAGAGGTGTATGTTAGTATCTTCACCGGGAGGCCAGTTGAGGTCTCATGTCTTCTGTCCCAGAGTCAGTGTGGCCATAAGGGGGGTAGATTTCAGTGCGAATCTGATGGTGCTTGACTCCAAGGGCATTGATGTGATCCTTGGGATGGAGACTCTTGCTAAGTGGGGAGTCCGGATAGATTGTGCTCAGAGGACGGTTCTTCTGTCGGCACCGGATGGTCAGGAGGTTACTGTTGGAGCTACAGAGCCTTCTGGATTTCTTCATCAGATGGAGGCTAGCCCCACGGATGGTATTCGCGTGGTGTCTGAATTTCCGGATGTCTTCCCGGATGATCTGCCAGGTATGCCGCCTGATCGCGACATTGAGTTTTCTATTGATCTCTTGCCTGGCACAGCTCCTATTGCTAAGAGGCCCTATCGTATGGCTCCTGTCGAGCATGAGGAGGTTAAGAAGACTGTCGACGAGCTGCTAGCTAAGGGTTATATCCGTCGCAGTTTCTCTCCTTGGGCTTTTCCTGTATTGCTTGTAGAGAAGAAGGATGGTGCGAAGAGGATGTGTGTCGATTATCGGGATCTGAATGCAGTCACTATCAAGAACAAGCATCCATTGCCCCGTATTGAGGATCTCTTTGATCAGCTCCAGGGTGCTTGTGTATTCTCGAAGATTGATCTGCGTTCGGGTTATCATCAGCTGAAGATTCGTCCTGAGGATATTCAGAAGACGGCATTCACCTGCAAGTATGGGTTATACGAGTATACGGTCATGTCCTTCGGCTTGACTAATGCTCCGGCTTTCTTCATGCATCTGATGAACAAGGTTTTCATGGATTATCTGGACACCTTCGTGGTGATATTTATTGATGATATCCTGATATATTCCAAGTCAGAAGCGGAGCATGAGAAGCATCTGAGGCTTGTGTTGCAGAGGCTCAGAGAGCACAAGCTGTATGCCAAGCTCAGCAAGTGCGAGTTCTGGATTGACGAGGTTCCATTCCTCGGTCATGTTATCTCCAAGGGAGGTATTGCTGTGGACCCCGGAAAGGTGAAGGATGTGCTTGACTGGGTTGTACCACAGACGGTGAAGGAAGTCCGCTCTTTTCTGGGTTTAGCAGGTTATTATCGGAGATTCATTGAGAATTTCTCCAAGATTGCGAAGCCTTTGACTTCCTTGCTGGAGAAGGGTGTAGATTTCTCTTGGACTGATGAGCGCCAGAGTGCCTTCGAGGAGCTGAAGAAGAGGTTGACTACGGCGCCAGTCCTTACTCTGCCAGATCAGCGCAAGAGGTTCACAGTGTATTGTGATGCTTCGAGAGATGGTCTTGGTTGTGTCCTGATGCAGGAAGGCCGAGTGATAGCTTATGCTTCGCGGCAGTTACGCCGGCACGAGTTGAATTATCCCACTCATGATCTGGAGTTAGCCGCAGTTGTGCATGCTCTGAAGATATGGAGGCATTACTTGTTTGGGCAGAGGTGTGATATTTACACCGATCACAAGAGCCTCAAGTATATTTTCACGCAGAGTGAGCTGAATATGCGGCAGAGAAGATGGCTAGAGTTGGTCAAGGATTATGACCTGGAGATTCACTATCATCCGGGCAAGGCCAATGTTGTAGCAGATGCTCTGAGCAGGAAGAGCTATGTTAACATGGCCGTGGCTTTCCAGATGCCTCAGGAGTTATGCGAGGAGTTTGAGCAGTTGAGCCTGGGTTTCTTGCATCATACCTCGGGTACGTCGTTCGAGGCGGAACCCACTCTAGAGGCTGAGATCAGGCAGCATCAGAAGGAGGATCAGAAGCTGCAGGAGATTCGGGAGTTGCTCAAGATTGGCAAGGCTCCTCATTTCAGAGAGGATGATCAGGGTACCTTGTGGTACAAGGGCCGTATATGTGTGCCAGATGTGCATGACCTCAGGAAGCTGATTCTGAGTGAGGCCCACGATACAGCATATTCTATCCATCCTGGCAGCACGAAGATGTATTACGACCTGAAGGAACGATTCTGGTGGTCTGGGATGAAGCGTTCCGTTGCGGAGTACGTGGCTATCTGTGACACTTGTCAGCGTGTCAAGGCAGAGCATCAGAGGCCAGCAGGGTTATTGCAGCCGTTGAAGATTCCAGAGTGGAAATGGGAGGAAATCACTATGGACTTCATTGTTGGTTTACCTCGTACTCAGAAAGGGTACAACTCCATATGGGTAGTAGTGGACCGGTTGACGAAGGTTGCTCATTTCATCCCGGTGAACACTACTTACTCCGGTGCTAGACTCGCAGAGTTGTACATCTCCCGGATTGTCTGTCTGCATGGTGTTCCGAAGAAGATTATATCTGATCGAGGATCCCAGTTCACTTCACGGTTCTGGGAGCAGTTGCACGATTCGTTGGATACGAAGCTGCGCTTCAGTACTGCTTATCATCCTCAGACCGATGGGCAGACAGAGAGAACCAACCAAGTGTTGGAGGATATGCTTCGAGCCTGCGCTATTCAGTATGGTACCAGCTGGGATAAATGCCTGCCGTATGCAGAGTTTTCTTATAACAACAGTTATCAGGCCAGTCTGAAGAAGTCCCCGTTTGAGGCCCTGTATGGTAGGAAATGCAGGACTCCGCTGTATTGGGATCAGATTGGTGAGAGGCAGGTATTTGGTCCGGATATTGTTGAGGAGGCCGAACAGTTGGTACAGCAGGTGCGAGAAAATCTAAGGGTCGCTCAGACTCGTCAGAAGAGTTATGCGGATGTTCGTCGTCGAGATTTGACCTTCGCAGTGGGTGATCATGTATATCTGAAGGTCTCGCCGATGAGAGGAATCCGCAGGTTTAATGTACGAGGGAAGCTAGCTCCTCGGTACATTGGTCCGTTCAAGGTGTTGGAACGGAAAGGTGAGGTGGCATATCGTTTGGAGTTGCCACTCAATCTCTCAGGAGTGCACGATGTGTTTCACGTGTCTCAGCTGAAGAAGTGCTTGAGAGTGCCAGAAGAGCAAGCACCGATAGAAGGGCTGGATGTGCAGGAGGACCTGACCTATGTCGAGCATCCGGTGAAGATTCTGGAGACATCTGAGAGGGTTACTAGAAATAAGAAGATCAAGATGTGCCGTGTTCAGTGGAGTCATCATACGGAGGATGAGGCTACTTGGGAGCGAGAAGACGAGCTAAGGAAGACATACCCCGATCTCTTTGCTAGCTAGCCTATCCGAATCTCGGGACGAGATTCCTGTAAGGGGGGTAGGTTTGTAACACCCTAAGGTAAATTTTCCCTAATTTTTATGAATTTATTCGGGCTTAAATAAATTTTCCAAGCTTTACTTTAATTTTCGTGGCATTTAAAGTAATTTATAACGCAAGAAAATAAAATTTATCATAGGATTAAAGTGTTTGTGCATTCATGCCGCAGCATTGTTTTATTTGTGTTGGGTGTATAGGTTTGAATTCAAATCGCATTTGAATTCAATTAGAATTGTTTGAATTAATGAGTTAGAAAAACAAAAGAAGAAAAGGAGAAGGGATGAAAGGAGGCAGCCCAACCCAGCAGGCCCATCTCCTTTTCCCCCTCAGCCCGAGCCGCGCGCTGGCTCTCCTTTCCCCTCCTTTCTCTCTTCCCCCGCGTGGGCCGAGCCCCGGCCCAGCTCCCCTCCTTCCCTTGGGCGCCTCTCTCTTCTCTCCCTTTCTCTCCGCACGGGCCGTGCCGCGGCCCAGCTCCCCCTCAGCCCGCGCCCTCCTTCCTCTCCCGCTGACTGCTTGGCCCCACCTGGCAGCCCCGTCTCCTCCCTCTCCCCTCCTTCTCCCCGGCGCAACCTCCCTCCCGAGATCTCCGGCGAGCTCCCCTGCTCCGGGCCCGCGCGCCAGGGTGCCGCAGCCGCCCTACAAAGCCGCTGCCTGCACCTAGGGTTCCCCACGTCGCCGCCATACCCCCGCACGCCTAACCCTAGCCGCCAGTCGCGCTCGCCGCCGCCGCGCGCCTCGGGTCGCCGCCGTCCCGCCTCCTCGTTGGCCGCCGCCGTCGTCCAAGCCTCGGGAGCCCATCCCGGTGGGGTAAGGAGCACGCCACGCCCGTCCCTGTCCCTTCTCCCCCTCTGCCCGTGCGCTTTCCCCTTACCACCGTAGCCCCGAGCCGCCTCCGCCGCGGGGAGCACCGCCCCGAGCTCCAATCCGCCAAGCTGACCGCCTAGATGGGTTCGTCGTCGTTCCCTCTTCCTTCCCGTGCTAGCTGTGTTCCGAATTAAGGCCGGAAGCGCCCGATTGCAGGAACTCCGGCGAGCCTCCGCCGCCTCCGCCGCGCCCCGCGCCTCCCCGCCGCCGGCGCCGACCGGAGCCCCTCTCAGCCGTTCGATCTGGGCCTACGGTCTGGATTAGATCCAGACCGGTACCTCCCCCGAGCCGTTAGATCTCAAGGCAACGACCTGGATTAGATCCAGATCCGCATTAAACCCCAGCCGCCCGATTTAGATCCTGTGGACCGCGTGAACGCAAGCCTAGATCTCCCTTGAGCCGTCCGATCTTGATCCGAGCGTCCAGATCCGCAGATACCCTTTCGCGGGACGGATCTAATCTGAGCCGTTCGATCTTAATCCAGCGATCCAGAATAGAAGATAACGCTTCAGCCGCTTCTTTTGCTAAAGAACCCCCGGGTTTCCCTGGAATCAACCCGCCGTCCACCCGTGAGTCAAAAATAATTACGGATAGGTCCTGTTTTATGCGTTTAGGCCCCTGGCTTCTCTGGAAATCTAACCCGCCGTCCCAGCCATGCCTTTTCACGTGCTAGCCCCTAGATCTAGGCTTTAATTACGTTTTAGTCCCCGAGTTTTGCCCAGAAGCCCCTGGTTTCTCTGTTTTTCTTACAAATAGGTCCCTGGATCCCGTTTTAAGCGCAGTTTTCGCGTTTTAGCTCCGTTTTAGGTGTTCTTTATATGCACGCGATCGTTGTAACGCGTAGATTAGTTCTAGGCTAGTTTCATGTGCTGTTTCCATGTAATGTTGTACTGTTTTCTTATATTTTGCTATTGTTTGTGCATGTGTGTATGTGTGGACTATGCTTGATGATCGTGAGTAGACGCGGAGCCTTTGGACCAGTACCGGGAGCAGCCGTCTTCCGAGCAGTTCGAGCAGCAGCCGGGAGAGTACGAGGAAGGCAAGTATAACGTGAACCTCCTATCACTTTTAAATACAATTTCATACTGCATTTAATTCTGTATACCTATAAGGACTTCCTAGCCACATTTATATCCTTATATATATCCTATGGGTTGCATTCTTAGTTAGTTGTGCTAGGTTGCTGCGCTATAACACACTTGGTCCTTTTTAATTAATTTGACTAATGGTCTTATGCAACTTAGTTCTGGAGCCGACCCTCTGTGCTGTGTGCTTGAGTGGTTTGTGCGTCCTTAAAAGATGTTTTTGTTAGAAACATGGTTTAGGGGGCCAGCACGGTGCTTAGTGCTTGGTTGGCCACTCTCCATAAGGACCGGTTCATAGAGCGACAACCTGGGACAACCGCGCAACCACAAGACTGGTATGGGACGGTCTTGACTTACTAATTAGGTCATTTTGGTTCGGGAGTAACTTACCTGCGTGGGCAAGAGGGGTGGTAAGCTTCAATGGTCCCTGCTCCTCCGGCTTGGTCTGTGCTGTGTGTCTTGTACCCCCGGAGGTGGGCCCCATCGTCGCTGATCCAGAATCCTTAGCGGTTACACCTTACCAACGTGTCCTTTGTAACGGTCTCGTAGTGTGCTTGCTAGCCATCTCACCTAAGGAAGTGTGATGAACAACTAGCGTAGCTCACGACTTGTGGGTAAAGTTGTGCAACCTCTCGAGAGTGTAAAACTGATATATCAGCTGTGCTCACAGTCATGAGCGGCCCAGATCCTCCGTCTGATTAGTGGGGTTATCAACCTTTGACGAGGGCGGTTCCCCGGGTGGTTTTGGTTTGGATGGTTCTCAGTAGTTCTTAATTAATATTGATTAATTTATTATGCAATTGGGTTTATGGTAATTCATCCACTTGTAGTAATTAGCTTAAATAAAATTTGCCAAGACTAAAAGCTAATGCAGTTGAGTCAGCCAGCCTAGAGCCTCATAGTTTGTGTTATACTTGTTGAGTACGAGTTTGTACTCACACTTGCCTCTCTACTCTTCTGTTCTATTTCGGATATCTTCGACTGCTGCTCAGTGCCCGGCAACGTGGAGGACTACGTCAGCGGCTTCGACGACTACTAGGCGTTTGTCTCCCAGTCGACGTCCCTGTGGCGCCCAGCTCTTCATGTATCTCTTTTACGCTTCCGCACTCTTGAACCGATTCTTGATTCGGTTGTAATAAACAGTTCATTTATTGATTTATCTACGATTTATATTCATGTTATTCGTGACATGTGTTGTGATATCTTGATAATCTGTTGTATATATGTGTGACTTGATCCTGGCGCATATATGATTGCTCGATTTATGTTCTTATAAATCGGGTGTGACAGTTAACGATAGATAAATGTTTCTAAACAAAGATTTATTTTCTTCTCGATGGTTTTTGCATATAGAGCCTAAATAAATATTTTGAATCTTGATTGCATCCCATATGCTGTAGGACGATGAGTGTTCGCTTCAAACTGAAGAGTGTCAAAATAATTAGGGTTTAGAAAAAGTGAATGTGAAATGTCAAGTTGAATGTGAATGTAAAGATGTAATTTGAATATAGTAAGTGAGTATGAGTATATTTTTATTGTAATTCTAACAAATTTTTGTGTTATTTATATTTATTTGATAAGTATAGTGAAATTAGTTTTGCTTTTGAAAATACTGTAGTTTAGCGCTTCACCCAACATAATAAGTAATTAATTGATGAGTAATTAATGTTTAATTGTAGAAATAGTTTTGCAACATGATGCATTGGAGCACCGTGCTTTTGCTTAGGTGTCGGTACGCAATCATTTGAGGCGCACTGGTCATTCCCTTGAGTTCCACCCTAAAGAGCATCTTGGACTTGTTAGCGATCATATTCGTCGTTGGATTAAGAAAGCATTTGATTGCCTCGCCCTATGTAATGCAAGGCGCAAAGTGGAGCGTGAATTAGACATCGAGTTTCATGGTACGGATGATGATCGCGAGTTGATGGCTCGACGTAATGCAAGGTGCGAAGCATCGGGGATTGCACAAATTAACCATTCAGTATCGAGAGTTCGCGAGGCTGTTCATGAGGCATTGGTTAATAGGTTTCATGAATAGTTTGTATTAGCATGTAGCTTATTTGGAATTTTGAATCTTTTAATTAATCATGTTGTGTAATTGATAATGTGTAATGATAACGTAGACCTTTTAGTTAGTCATGGTCTGTGATGGTTATTTAACCTTTTAATACTAGACCTCTCAGTTTATTATTCATGTTGTGTGATGGAGATTTCAGACCTTTTAATTATTCATATTATTATAATAGTTAAAAATGTGCATCTTTGATTATAGTTCCTTATTAAAATTAGTATGACCGGTGCACCATGGCATGGATAATATGGTTGCAGATGGACCGCCAATGGATGTACGGCGACTGGTGCACCATGGCGTGGATTAATGGCCTACGTCTTTTGTCGATGCGGCTGAGGCCCATAGGTTATCGAAAGGTTTCATGTGCTATCCATGCCGCATTTGAAGAAATAACAATGGATTGTCTAGAAGAAGCACTCTGCACGTCCACCTTATTAAAAGAGGTTTCATGGATAATTATACTCTTTGGACCAAGTATGGTTAACCTGGAGTTCTGATGGAAGATGATGAAGATGCTGATGATGATAACAACATTCCTAACCTGGTTCAGTTGTACGAAGTGGGTGCCTTTGATGGCGAACCAATGGACAAGGCTGAAGAAAATGCCGTAGAAGAGCAACCACATGACGAAGTAGGTTAGGTGTTGCTAGATGCACGGAAAGATAGTGAAACTATGAAGGAGCCAAAGAAGTTTGAGTGGATGTTGGAGGATCACAAAAAGTTGTTGTATCCAGATTGCAAACAGGGTCACACAAAGTTGGGTATCACACTGAAATTGTTGCAGTGGAAGGCAGCAAATAGTATTACCAGGATTTCAGGAGCTACTGGGAATCGTAAAGAACATGCTTCCTGAGGGTAACGTTCTACCCTCGACAATATACGAAGCAAAAAAAGGTTGTTTGCCCTCTTGGATTGGATGTACAGAAGATTCACGATTGTCCTAATGACTGTATCCTCTATCGCGGCGATGAAACTAGATGTTTGTCCTGTTTGTGGTGCAAAGCGATATAAGACCAGGCAAAATGATACTGGTGATGTCAACACGGAGCCTGCCAAGAAACAAATACCGCTAAGTTATGTGGTATTTCCCATCATGCTTGAACACTAGCAATGCTAAGTTGATGCGGTGGCACAAAGAAGAGCGTAAGTAGGATAAGATGCTGAGACACCCCGCAGATGGGTCGTAGTGGAGAAACTTGGACAGAGAATTCCTAGATTTTTATAACAACGCAAGGAACATAAGATTTGGTTTAATTACAGGCGGAATGAATCCATTCGGCGAGTGGGGCAGCAGTCACAATACATGGCTTGTGACTCTATGTATGTTCAACCTTCCTTCCTGGCTATGCATGAAGCAGAAGTACATCACAATGTTGGTGCTTATCCAAGGCCCAAAACAACCCGGCAACGATTTGACATGTACCTAAGACCGTTGGTTGATGAACTTTTACTGTTATGAAAGGAAGAAGGTGTATGTGTGTGGGATGAGTAAAACATGATACTTTCAACTTCTAAGCATTGCTTTTCATAATAATTAATGATTGGCCTGCACTTGGTAACCTGTCGGGATAGTCAAACAAGGGATACCAGACGTGCACCCACTGTCTAGAAGAAACCGACAGCTTTTATTTGAAAAATTGTCAGAAGGTCGTGTATATGGGCCATCATCGATTTCTTCACCTCAATCAACCCTTAAGAGGGAAAGGGAAATATTTTAAAGGGGAACCAGAAACTTGTGCTAAGCCTATGTTCCGTGACGGAAAATGTGTTTTCTCGATGATAAAGGATGTGCATGTAGTGTTTGGAAAGGGCCGTGGCAGCCAACAAGTTCCAAATGACAAAAATGGACATGCACCAATGTGGAAGAAGAAGTCTATATTGTGGGAGCTACCTTATTGGGAAGTATTAGAGGTCCGCAACGCAATTGACATAATGCACTTGACGAAGAATCTTTGCGTGAACCTGCTCGGTTTCCTGGGTACGCATAGGGAGGCAAAAGATACAATTGAAGCAAGGCATGACTTGAAAGAAATGAAACAACAAGAAGAATTACATCCTAAAAAGGACAACACTACTTGCGTCCTGCTAGCTACACTCTCAGCAAAGAGGAAAGGAAAGCATGTTTGATTGCTTGAACAGTATGAAGGTACTATTTGGATACTCCTCGAATATACAAGCAAGAATAAATATGAAAGAGAAGAAGTTGACAAACTTAAAGTCTCAAGACTGTCACGTCCTGATAACACAATTGCTTCTGGTTGTACTTAGAGTATTCTATCAGAGAATGTAAGATTGGTGATCATGAAGCTATGTGTCTTCCTCAATAAAATTTCACAGAAGGCAATGGATCTAAATAAGCTGATAAAGCTATAGAATGATGTGATCCAATATCTTGTCAGCTTTGAGATGGTGTTTCCACCTTCATTTTTTAATATTATGACACATCTTCTCGTTTACATTGTGAAAGAGATAAACATTCGAGGCCCGGTATTCCTACACAATATATTCCCTTTCGAGAGGTACATGGTGTGGCAGAACCAACCTGAATTATACCGGCTCAAGTACGCGAGTCCACTTCCGAGGGCTCTAACGTGCTTCAAACGGTATAATCCCTTGGCCTGTCGGGTAACGTCCCGATAAACCACCGATACACAGGATCAAATAAGGTTACCTCACACGAAGGTGAGTCCAGAGATACAGTCACCATCATATTTTACATCACAGGAAAATTTACAATACAAGAGTTTCTTAAAGCAGTGCGAAGTTCTAAATTTAGAAAAGACATTACAAACTGTGAAGCTATGGTTTTTAGCAGCGGAAAACATACGCGATGATTTGCAACTCGTCGTCAAGGCGGATGTCATGCTAAGCCCGGGTACGACATCACTCGATATCATCAGTGTTGGCCGGGGACGGATCCCATTCCATGGACCAATCATCTGGAAGAGTACAGGGCCAAGGCCAGGGAAGAGTAGGGTCTTTGAAGATATTACCTGAAAAATATAAAGCTAGTAAGGCTGAGTATACTAATACTCAGCAAGGCTTACCCGGGATTGGGTATACTTTAGCCCATAACTAGACTCATGAAAGCTTGTAATGGTTCCGGGTTTAGTTTTAGCTGAAAAGCAACTAAGAATATAACCTATTTTCAAGTTTTAGCTTTCAGATTCTAGTTTGATTAGCCATTCTAGGTAAGCACCTATACTAAACAAGCAATGTAGATATTATCATCCATCAAGATTATTTCTTCAACAATTACACTTTTTACTCGATGTGGTAAAAGGGATAAGCAGTCTCATACATCGTGAGAGGCAGACGATTCCTGAATCGAGATTCAACCTTGCAAGGTAAACCTAACACACACGCTTGGAATACCAACAGGGCGTTCCGAAGCAACCGTTTGCCTTTCATTCCGACTCGTGGACAGGCCACCACAAGCGACTTGTAGGATCGTACGCACATCACTCGTGCAGGACATACGTCTGTAGCGCGACTACAAAACCCGTATTCCTGTCTGCCATGCAGAACATACTCCCACAGGTCGGTGCATGTGAACATAACATAAAGATCGAGTGGTGGGAGGTATGTCCACTTACCGGGCCGATTGGTTACTAGGCTTACCGCTTTACCATATTTCGTGGCATGTGGCTAGTACTGTTCAAATGCTTAGCCACCACTACCAAACATATCGACCTTATCAGCTTTTACCAAAACAGACAGGGTAAAACCTCAGGTCATGATACAACACATGACCCTGTCCGTCATCCTTATAGTGGTTGCAGAAATGTAAACATGCAACTCCTATATCGCACGAGTGACAGGAAATCACCTGACTTCTACCGGTCCTATTAGCGGAGCATCTATCCGATAAGGACTCAGGAGCATTACATTGGATCCCTAGTATTCATGCATCTAGGGTTTCATTACAACTCCTAGACTTAATGCATAAGTATAGATAAATAGACATAGATTGCAGTGTAAATAAAGTAGTGGGATATGTCCGGGGCTTGCCTTTACTGGTGGGGCTGAAGTCAGAAATATTAACATCTTCCGAACTTTGGTTCGGGGCTTCAGTTAATCCCTTGGTGACGTTCACTTGATCTTCAGAAACATCCTCCGTAGACTTCTGGGAGATCTCTTAGGTATTGCTTGCAGAAGTAGTCGTATCTATATGCAATGCAACATTACATTCAAAGTGTGCACACAAAACTATCTTACTTCACAATAAAGTTGCAATCCAGCACTCATTTAACATACTACTCACATAACAACCAAAAGATCCGAGACTAAACTTAGATAGAGCTTTAAGAGGACATTCAATTAGAATCGGCTACTTGTTGAAGATTACAACAGAGCCGATTGGAAACAACAGAGGTTTATTCGATTGAAAGGTGCATCGGTTTCCTAATTGATCGATGAAAGCATCGATTACTTTAGCAGATGGATGATTCCTAAAGCAACTATGTCTTAACTGAGATGTGCTTAAGTGTTATCCTAGGTAACTAGGTGTAGTTCTATCGGCTCGACTACGTCAGCACAACCATTGAGTGACATATAGCCGATTGGAGTGTTGTTAAGGGTATGTGACCGATAGATATATATATATATATATATATATATATATATATATATATATAACCGATCTCTCAGTCGATAAATCGGCTGATAGAAGTATTTGGATAAGGATGAGAAACTAAGGATCGATCGGCCATATTAGATTGATATGAAAGACAACTAGAATCGGCTTGGATTGGCCGATAGCAAGAACTATAAGATCGTGTGTGCATCTCAGATACATCGACTATGTGCAGCCGATGTAGGACAGAACAAAGGAATTGTATCGACAGTAGCCGATACTAGAAAGGTAACGACCCTATCAGCTAACCAGCCGATGGTAGAAGTATCGACTGACAGCTGTTACACAGAGACATCCTAGACTCAAGGGAAACGGATGTTAAGTGGTTGGATTGATAGCCGTTGCTGAAGAATAGCTGCAGAGATGTATAAGCTAAGTAACAGATGCACATGAACTAACAAAGATTCTTATACGGAAAGGGCCTTAAGGAGATTGCAATCAAGACGAGAACAATGTCTTGATGGCAGGGATATGAGCACTCATATGAAAGGTTTGACGAGACATCACATATTTCTATTTAAGATCTATATTCTATGGCTTACTTTTCAGTTAAAATACAAGCATACAATATAGAGCATAATAAAACATTCATTCCCTAACATTTGATATAAACCACATATCAAAGACTTTTACTCAAGATCACAACATAAAACTTGTAGGTTTTGACTTAGGGTTTCAAACGAAACTGATTTTACATTTTTATGAACTTCCTACGAAAATCTATGAAATGTAGAAGTTCATCGATTTGAAATAAAGAAAACTCTGGAAACCTTACAGAAAACACCCTAGAACTTTCTAAAATGAAGCAATTAAGTCCCTGATTGGGGACAACAGAGAACCGGAAATTAACGATGATATTCCGGCAAAGGAATCGCCGGCATTAAGAAGATTCAGCGAATCAGGGCAAACCTTGGTTATGAAGGAGAACACGCGGAAAGTGAATTCCCACGGTGAATAGGATTGGCGAAGAGAAGAGCTCGACGATGACGAGATCCCGTGGATGATGAAGAAGTTTGCCGGGAAGAGTTGCCGTGGGTGGAAGATGGCCTGTTGTCTTGTACACGCACGCGCTTGCTGAATCGAGTCGAGCCGGTTACCGGTAGAACACTCTCGCTCGTATCCGCGGACGTGTTAGTCCAAATCCGTCTGGACCTTCGCTTCGTAACTTCTCCTTCCGACTTGCCGCGCCATAAGCGCCTCTCCGCTTCCACGAGGTTCGAGGTTTGCTCGCACCTGGCCACCTCCAAACTCTCCACGAGCAGTCTGCAGTGCCGCCAGACTTCGCCCGTTGCCTTCTCCTCGACGGCCTCTAATGTCCCTCACGCGCGACCCTCCTGCACTCAACTCGGTCGTGACCTGAGCTCGCCTAGCGGGAACATTGCCATGTGTTGCACGCCGTCGCTCTGCACGTCGTTGCCCTGCTCGTCAATGCTCTGCATAGCTCCTCCTCCTTCCTCTATTGCCGGACCCGCGCTTGCTTCGGCCTTGCCAAATTACTCCCGTACACACCCGAACTGCGTGCGCCCTTGGCCCGCGCCACACCTGCTGCGGCCACTCTTCTTCTGCTCACACGCTGCCACGCTACGGCCGCAGCTCCACCTGCACCTGCGCCGCGTGCCTGCACTGCTAGCCGCTCGCGCGTTCACACTCGTGCGCCGCCGTCTATCTCGCCTTTCCGCGATGCTGCTCCACTGCGCACGCGCTGCTCCACCCGCACGCTACTGCTCGTTCCGGGCTGTTCGCTTCCGCCCGGGTCCCGCACCTGCCCCGCTCGCGCGCGTCCCGCACGCCGCTGCCTACTCATGCGCGTCTGCCGGTGCCGAGCCTGCTCCAGTGCCTGCGCTCCAACGTGCGCCATCAGCACTGCATCGTCTCCTCCGGCGCTCACTCGGGCCGTCGCTCCCACGCGCTCAGCTTCCTCGCGCGCTCGCCCGAGCCCACTCCGTGCTTGTAGCCTGCAGCCTGCTCCGATTGCTCCGAGTCACGCCTGCCACGCGCCTCACGCGACTCCACTCGCTTGGGCTCGGGCCGAGCTGCCTCCTGTGCTTGCGCCGAGCCACCGCTGCTCCAACCTCCGTTCACCCCGCGGTCGCCCGGCGTCTGCTGCTGTCTGAGCCGCTCGCCGCCTGAGCCATCGCCAGCCCGCGTCGCTTGCACGCCTGGCCACCGCCAGCTTCCGCCGCTTGCACGCCTGGCCGCTGCCGCGGCCCACCGGCCGAGCCGCCGCTGCGAGCTGCAGCCGTCCGCCTGCTCCCTCGCCCAGCGCCCGCTCCTGGGCCGCCGCCCCGGGCCCGCTTGTGCGCGCGCCGCCAGAACCGCCGCACCGGCCTGCCTGCCTCCCGCGACACCCGCGCGCACTGCCTGCGCGCCGCCACCGCCCCAGCGCTCGCCTCCAGCCCGCGCGGCCGCCTGCTATTGCTGCCTCTATGGACTGGTTAGAGGAGAGAGTAGACGGGAGAGAGAGAAGAACAGATGCAGACGCCAGTGAATGAAGGAGGATGCCAAATAGGAGATGAACAGAGAGAAAAGAAGGAGGAATGGATTTCCCCAAGGATTTATACGCAATTTCAGAAAACTGCAGGGGCCTGTCTGTAAAATAAAATTTCCCGTTGATTTAAAACCAAAATGAAGAAATGCCCAAAACGAAAGTTGGAGAGTTTTTCAAACTCTACAACATTGCTTTAGGCTCAAGTTCAAAAACTCAAAATTTGTATTTTTACACGTGAATTTTTGAACAAAAGTTGGATTTGAATTACTTTTGTCCTAAAGAATGAAACTTTATAAAATTCCGGACCTAAATGCAAACATTTATGACACGTCATGATGACGGGATAGACTCGTCATAATGACTGGATAGACATGTCATGATGACTTGCACTTTTACACTTTAGCCCTAAGTAATTTTGAAAGTTACTTTTGTAAATCAATTACTTTGCATAAAAGAACTTGTACTTTTATAAAATTACATAAACACCCTTATTTTTACCACTTTACCAAAAATTTTTACACACTTCAACACATACATTTCCAATGAAACTTTTGGATAAATAAATATATATTTTTACAAGGGATAAAATAAGGAAAACATGTTTACAAAACCACCTTTCACTTATTTTGAAATTACCCTAATCCAAATACATTCTACAAAAACAACCCTAGGTTTTTCTGTAATTATAAAAATACCCTTTTTACTTATACGTTTAAATTTTCAAAAGTTTCACATAAACATACACAAGCTTTATATTTAACAAACATATATTTCACACTAACAAAACATATGCCTAGCATTAGAAATACACGAACAAATACACGAACTGTCACACATGGCAGTCCTAAAGAAGTATGTTCGCAATCGTTCTCGTCCAAAAGGATGTATTGCCAAGGGCTACAGAAAAGAGGAGGTCATTGAGTTTTGTGTTGACTTTAATGATGATCTCAGTCCAATCGGGTTCCCCATGTCATGCCATGAAGGGAGACTGAAGGGAAAGGGCACACTAGGGAAGAAATCTAATATGCATATCCCTGACAATAAAATCCTCAAAGCAAACTTCACGGTTCTAAAGAACTCATCCCTGGTGGGTCCATATATGGAGGAGCGCTGTAACACCCTCGGTGTTTAAAATCCTAAGCAAGAAAATCTAAACATAGCATCATGCATAATAACCTAGAATCATTGAAACAATGCATCTAATTATGTGTGTGCATATGCATGTGTATGATAGTGTATGTGCATGTGTATGTATGTGTGTATGTGAGATTTTTCCTTTTGTGTTTATAATCTTTCATGCTCCACTTTTCATGACAAATGTAGTATAAAAGCACACTCATATTTTAGTACCTTACAAAGTGTACTGCAAAAACCTTTCGCAAATTCAAATGTTAAACACATGAGATGAATAGGAATTCAAATTCTAGTAGTATTTTCAAATGAACTTTGATCCAAAATAAAAGTTGTAGATTTTCAAATTCCCTACAACTTTCATGTTCAAAGTTTCTAAAGTTTCTGTTCGAAATTTTTAAAAAAATTTAATTTGAATCCCGGCCCTTCTCTTTCGCTCCCCTGTTCTGTCCCGTCGAGGGTCAGCGGCCGTCGGCCACTAGGCCGACGATGCCTGCCGGTGAGCCGTGCCAAGGGGTAGCGCCCCAACAGGTCTCGACCGGCCCGTGGCCAAATCGCCCTCCCCTGCCTTGAATCCACCCATGCCCGACGCGCGCGCCAGGCGGTCGTCGATTCCCGATGGTCGAGCCACAACGCGCCGGTGATGCCGCGCCCTTGCCGCAGCCTTGTCCCGGCCGCGCCTCCCTCCGTTGCGCCGTGCCCAGCCCCTCCTCCCCTTCCCTGTGCGTCTATAAATGGGCTACACCGAGCCCCTACTCACACGCGTCCAAGTACCACCACCATCGCGCCATTAGCGCCGCCACTTGACCTCACCGTTGGGCCCCACTTTCCACTCCTCCTCCGTCCAAACCAAAGCTCTAAAAGGGTTACCCTCGACCTTCTGGTACTCCTCGACTTCCACACGCCGCCCTCCCTAGCTGGACCACCACCGCCCACCGCCCGCGCCTCGCCAGAGCTCCTGCTCACCGCCGGAGCCCAACTTCAGCCACCCCAGCCCCAACTGAGCACACCAACAGGTTTCCCTCAACCTCCTCGTGCTCCCCCACCCCTTTCCCGTCGCTACCGACTAGTTTCCTTGCCGGATTTTGGCCAGGAAACACCCAGCCTCGCCTAGGGACTACATTGCAATTGCAAGTTCTTTTTATGGTCCTTTCTGCTAGATCCAAGGATCTATCTGCGAGAACTCGAGTACTTTTATTTTCAAGAGACTGTCAAGTGTAAAATCAATCTAAAATCATAGAAAAATCAAAAAAATACAAACTAAATTTGTTGTGACCCACTTGATGGATCCTACAACTTGTGACACTCAGGTATTTAGCATTGTCACACCCTAAATTTTAGTGTAATGTTATGTGCAAAATGTGGTAAAAGTATGTTTAAAAAAAATTAAATGCTAAGGAAAAATGGTTGTTTATATAATTATATTTTAATAGAGGTCCTTTAGTGTTAAATGGGTAAGCATGGAGGGTAGAATTTAAATGTATGGGGGTTGTTTTGCAAAAGTCAAAAACTTGTGTTTAAATCGTAAATGTAGGTGAAACTACACATAGGATATATGTGTAGTGTAGTTTTTAAATAGGGTTTGTATAAAGTTTAGAAACTTTGCTAAATTTTATTTTAACTGCAAATTCTTAGCTCTTCTATGGATGAACCTTAAAGCAAAGTTGTACATTTTGAAAAACCATACACTTTTGCTTTTGGGCCCATCTCCATTTGAGCACTGGTTTAAAAGTTATTTATGCATTACAGTAGGGTCCGTGTATTTCTATGAATTTGCAAACCAGTCCTCATCTTCTTCCTCGGTTCCCCGAGCTCCTCTGCCTCTGCCGCGCGTGCGTGACCTTTGCCGCCGGCCGATTCCCGAGCTCCTGCAGACCACGCCGCCCTCTCCTCGCCCACGTGTCACCGTGCTGCTTCTCCCGCCGCCCCCGCCGCCTCCGCTGGCCACTCCCCGTCCTGCCACATCGGGCCGCCGGTGCCGAGCGGCTGCCACGCACCCGAGTGGCACGCCGGTGCCGCTCGCCGTCCTGAGCCCAGCCCATGACTGCCTCTCTCTCTCCCTCTCTTCTACAAGGCCGTGCTCTCATATAAAATCCGAGCCGAACCCCTTTTGCCCGCCTGCTTTCCTCTTCTTCCTCCTCGCGACACCGAGCCGGCCGCCACACTCCCTCGCCGGAATTCACTGAGGCCACTCCACCCCTCCCAAATCCCAGATGCCCACCGCTTCCTCACCTCGTCCACTAGCCCCCCGACCTGATCCGGTCCAGCTCCCGGCCTGCCTTCGCCGGAATCGCTCCACCCCTGTGCCGCCCCTCACCGGAGCCGCCCGCGGACGACATCACCGTCGACAACCCACTTCCACCACTTACTCGGCCAAACTCAGTACGGGAATCGCTTCCTTACTCCTCCCTGGTGCTTTTGCGCGCTTTGGTTGCCATGTTCACCGGTCCTTCGCCGGGAACGCCGGTACCCCGACACGGCCGCCACCCCTCCTCGCCGCCGGCCGTGCTCAGAACCAACCTGAATTATACCAGTTCAAGTACGCGTGTCCACTCCAGAGGGCTACAATGTGCTTCAAACGGTATAATCCCTTGGCCTGTCGGGTAATGTCCCGATAAACCACCGATACACAGGATCAAATAAGGTTACCTCACACGAAGGTGAGTCCAGAGATACAATCACCATCACATTTTACAGCACAGAGAACTACATTACAAGAGTTTCCAAAGAAGTATGAAGTTTTAAACTTAAAGAAAACATTACAATTGTTGAAGCTATGGCCTTTCTTGGCAGCGGAAAACATACGTGATGATCTACAACACGTCGTCAAGACGGATGTCAAGCTAAGCCCGAGCACGACATCACTCGATATCACCAGTGCTGGCCGGGGACGGATCCCATTCCATGGACCAATCATCTGGAAGAGCACAGGGCCAAGGCAAGGGAAGAGTAGGGTCTTCACAGATATCACCTGAAAAACATACAACTAGCAAGGCTGAGTATACTAATACTCAGCAAGGCTTACCCGTCTCATGGTATACTTAGCCATATAACTAGACTTATGCAGGCTTTTCAGGTTTTGGGTAGAGTTTTCAGCTGAAAAGCAACAAAGAGTAGATCCTTATTTTCAACTTTTAGTTTTTAGGTTCTAGTTGATTAACCATTCTAGGTAAGCACCTATAACTACTCAAGCATGGTAAAATCTTTAACCAAACATCATCTTTGATAATCATAACATTGCTCTTGTTACTCTATGTGGTAAAGGGATCAAGCAGTCTCATTCATCGTGAGAGGCGGACGATTCCTGAATCGAAATTCAACCTTGCAAGGGTAAACCTAACACACACGCTTGGAACACCAAAGGGTCGTTCCGAAGCAACCGTTTGCCTTTCATTCCGACTCGAGGATCAGTGCCACCACAAGCGACTACAGGACCATACGCACTTCCAAAGTGCAGGATGTACGTCTGTAGCGCGACTACAAAACCCGTACTCCTGGTTGCCCAGCAACACGTATTCCTGCACGTCGAACTAAGTAACCAAAAGAAGCAAATACATGTGGTGGGGGGTATGTCCATTCCTCGGGCCGATCGGTTACTAGGCTTACCGCTTACCATATTTCACGGCATGTGGTTAGTACTTTCAAACGCTTAACCACCGCTACCACACACTGCGACCTTATCAAGTTCCACAACACAGACGGGGTATCATCTCAACCATGATACCTCACAAAACTCCCGTCCGTCATCCTTATAGTGATAACAGTAAAGTAAACATTACAATTCCTATGTCGCGCGAGTGACAGGAAATCACTCGACTTCTACCGGTCCTATTAGCAGAGCAGCTATTCGGACTCAGTTCTAGTGTTCATTACATCGGTTCCTGGAATTATGCAACTAAGGTTTCCAAACAACTCCTAAGAACTTAATGCATAAAGATATAGATAAATAATATAATTTGCAGTGTAATTAAAGTAGGGGTTATGTTCGGGGCTTGCCTTCACTGGTGGGGCTGGGGTTAGTCAAATTAATATCTTCCGAACCTTGGTTCGGGGCTTCAGAGAATTCCGCGACGAGATTCCCGGGGTCTTCAGAACAAACTCCTTCCGGTTCCGGGATTAGTTGGTAATCTCCGTTGGCGAGAGTGGTCGAGTCTACATGACGTGCAAAGGTATAAATTATGGAATGCATATACTTTTATTTTAATTCACAATAAAGTTGCAATCCAAACATAAGAACATTACATTTCAACAAATAACCTAACTACCCTGTACTGGGCAGTCATTTATTGGGTATCAACCAATCTAACTAGTTACGTTAAACAACAGGGTGGATTACCCTAAACATCTATACTAACTTCATTAGGTAGTATGTCTGGTTATCTAATTGGTTGGTGTATAGGTCTTGGCCTTAACCGATGAGGATGTATCAGGTTTAGCCGATTGATGTGCTTTGGTCATGTCTAACAGAGGCGTGTCTACTGTGCTATCTTACTGATCTAGGGTGGTGTACTTTGGCCTGTGTAGTCGATGGATAGGTGCATTGGGTTCCTAATTGATCGATGGAAGCATCGATTACTTTAGCAAAGGGGTGTTTCCTAAAGCAGTTGTGTCTTAACTGAGATGTGCTTAAGTGTTATCCTAGGTACTAGGTGTGGTTGCATCGGCTTGATTACGTCAACACAACAATTGAGTGCCGTACAGCCGATGGGGTTATCTAAGTTAGACCTATTTCAAGAATTAGGTGTAACAGAACACTAATATTAAACTAGGTTGGTGAGACCATAAGTGCGGAGTTAGACTAAAGAAGATGTGGTTGAGGGTATGAAACCGGTAAGCATATAGCCGATCTCTCAGCCGATAAATCGGCTGATAACAGTGTGTGGATAAGGATGGGAAAACTAAGGATTGACCGGCCATATTTGACCGTTATGGGAAACAACTGGAATCGGCTTAGATCAGTGGATAACAGAACTCTAAAATCATGTGTGCATCTCCGATACGTCGACTATGTGCAGCCGATACGTTATCTAAATCGGATGGCTAGTTGATCACTGTGCGCATCGACATAGCCGATTTATGTTTTTAGCAAACTAGTCGATCTGTGAACATCAGCATGCTAGCCGATCAGGGTATGTAACTATTTGATCGTGCATTGTTAAACTAGTCAAGAGTGTGAACATCGGTCGAGCTAATATGTGTGCATGTGTTAGATTTGTGAGTCGGCGCAAGTAGCCGATTACCTATGCTGTACTGGCTGTGCTTCGCCGATAGATACGTTCTCTATTGGATGTGCCCCTATCCGATTCTTGACTGGAGTGTTAACCGAAGTAATTAGTGTTGGATTGGTTTGATTATATCAGCAAAACAACCGATCGACGCATAGCCGACGCGGTTGTCTAGATCGGACCAGGTTGGTCAGGGTACTAACATCGGATCGGACCGATAGGATGGTTAACATCGGGCCGAGGGCTTTTGCCGATAGGGAAGAAGTCAAAAGGCTCATGGCTGATGGGGTCACGCCTATCTAAAATTGGCTGAACTAGTAGCCGATTGCTAAGCATAGTTACAAAGGTGTATCAACTAAGTAGTCGATACACAAGGCATAACCGGGATCTTTATATAGAAATGGGCTCTAACAAGATTGCAATCAAGACAAGGGCAAAGGCATGGGTACTCATGTGGAAAGGGTTACTAAACATCACACAGATCTACCACAAAAATACTTTGCATCACATACAACTTAAGTTCCAAAAATCAGCCACAACACATGCACATAACACGAGATACAATTAAAACACTCAATTTCTAGTATTTAATTTACATTAAAAACTACACACATACAGCTTAAACTTTCTATATAAAAGTAGTCGAGGATAACTTAAGGATTGAAACAGAACTAGTTTGGTATTTTTATGATTTTTCTACAATTTTCTACAAATTTTACAAGTTAGCTGCTTTGCACACATAAAATAATAAAAGAGTTTCGCAGAGAGGCCCTTGGTTTCTCACCGGCGGTGATGGCGAGATCCATCTGCTGCAGCTCGTTGCAGTCGTGGCGAGGGACACGACGGGGTCGCCGGATGTGGGGTCGTCTTCGTCATTGTGCTGCTGTTGTGCTTGCGTGAGGGAAACATGTTGACACAGCCAGGAACTCTCCCTCTCCTGATCACTCGCGTACGAACGCAAGGAAAGAGATGCCCAGTAATTCCAGCGACGAACACCTCGACCGCAATGACGGCCAGGAGCCGGCCTCCACGCCATGATCTGCAAGACCCGCTCGACGTCGCCATGAGCCAATCGCTCGTCCGGACAACACGGCCTCATCCTTGCAGATCAACGCACACCATTTCCCTAACTAATTTCAACCATGGCCACCGGAGCTTCTCTGCAGCTCATGCACGATCTGGTCCACCAGCGCGCCATGGCCCACACTGCCGGACCCGCTCCTGCACCGCGCCTGTGCGCATCCACACCGCGCCATGCGAGCACACGCCGCCACCAGCTCGCTCAGCACGCGCGCCACAGCCTTCGCGTCCACTCCCGCACCTCGCGTGCCTGCGCTGCGCCGTGGCTCCGCCTAGCGCTCAGCTCTCCCGGGGCCGCCTATTCCAGCACGAGCCGCAGCTCCACCCGTCGCACTCCAGCACCGCCTGCTCGTGCCGCTCCTGCTCGGGCACCGTTCGCCCAGCCGCCGCTAGCTCACGCGCGCCTGAGCCGCCCTGCGCTCGCCCCTGTGCACCACCGCTCCGGCTCCTGCTCGCGCGCACCGCCGCTCCACCACCGCGCCGAGCCACCGCAGCCGCCAGCCGCTCCGCTCGCGAGCTGCAGCTGCCTGCCACGCCAGCGCTCGTGCGCCTGCGCCCTCGCACGCCTGACCGCCACCCTGTGCGCGCTCCGCTCACCAGGGCCACCGCCAGCCCACCTGCCGCGCGCGTCTGCCTTGATGGGCCGCAGTCCTTCCGTGCTCCGCGTCTGCCTTCGCCGCGCCCCGACCTGGTGCTGCCCACACCGCCCCCACGCACGCCCGCTCGACCCACCAACGCGCCGCCAACACCTGCCTCAGCTCGCTCCTGGGCCCGCCAGCCTGCGCCTGCGCCTGGCCGCTGCCGCTGCCCACCGGCCGAGCCGCGGCCGCCCCAGCGCGTGCGCCAGCGCTCGCCTCCGCGCTAGCGCCCAGCGCCGCTTCCTGTCGCGCACCTCCATGCCTCCCGCGCGCGCCACCTGAGCCGCTCGCGCCGCCAGCTCCATGCCCGTCTGCGCCTCCTGCGCCGCGCCGCCCGGAGCCACCCGCCGTGCCTGCTCGCGCGCTGCCCCAGCGCCGCCCACCGCTCGGGCCGAGCCGCACGCCACCCGTGCCGCGTGAAGAAAGGAGAGAGGGGGAGGGGATAAGGACGGGACTGTGCTGCCGGTGGGAGAAGAGGAAGGGAGGCAGGGGAAATACACAGCGCGGGGAGGGTATAAGGCCACGGTGGAGGAGGTGGAGAGGATGGAGGAGCAGCACAGCTGCCTGCGGAGGAAGACGCGTGGATTTTTGCAGCAGGAGGTGGCGAGGGAGGGGAACAGCGGCGAACCGCAGTGCAGTGAAGCAAAGCAGCGCCAGAGGAGGAAGAGAAAGGAAATTTCCCGAGGACTTGTTTGTAATTTTAGAAAATTGCAGGGACCTCTTGGTAAAGAAGAATTTAACCACTGTTCTAGAGCTCAAAGAAAAATGTGACCAAAATGAAAGTTGTACAACTTTTCAAGCTCTACAACTTTGTTTTAGGGTTTGAACTCCAAAACTCAAAATATGAAGTTTTATTTTAAGACTTGGACTAAATTTGAATTTTATAAAATTTTTGTCCTTGTTAGGGTAAATTACATATAACCTTGGGCCTGTTTGCAAGATGCTATATAAGTCATGATTACTTACGTTATTACCCTTTGGCCTCTAGTAATTTTGGTAAGTTACTTTTGTAAATCACCTATTTTGCATAAAAGGGCTTGTGTTTTTGTTTTTTTTTAAATTACATAAATACCCTTATTACTAGCACTTTAAATTTTCAAAAGCTTCACATACATACACAAATTTTACACTAACAAGCACATACTTCACACTAACAAAATATATGTCTAACATTACATGTACGTGAACTGTTACACTGCCCATCGAGCACCACTCCCTCCAACCGACTCCCCACATCCCGTAGGGCATGCCAAGCCTGCCTCTCCCCGCCGGCGACCTCGCCGCCAGTGGGAACATGTCGGAGCCGATCAGCCGACCGCCGTCGGAGCTTGACAGGGGCATATGGGGGAGTCTTTTTCTTGTTCTAGGGACCCAGGCGCAAAAAGACTAAGGACCCCCCTAATGGTTTTATTATTTCATGTGAGCAAAGCTGCTGCCTTGTAAAATTCGTAGAAAATTGTAGAAAAATCCAAAAATTGCCAAACTAGTTTTGTTGGAAACTAAATTTCAAACCCTACAACTTTTATTAATGAAGTTTAGTTTGAAACTAAATACTTTTGAATCTATTTTAAACTTAAGGTAAAAGGATATAGTATGCATAACTTCTACATACTAGCTTAGTTTCTTGTAATTTTTGGTAAGTAGCATCTTTAGATCATGTGTAAGCTATTATAAAAGTTTAAAGCTTAGTATTATTTTGTAGTTTAAGTTCTTTTGAATTTGGGCAATTCAATTTGAAATAATTTGAAGTTAGTTAAGCATGTTTCTAAGACTTATTTATTAGATCTTTCATCATAATTTAGTATGATAATATTTAGCTCATAATTAGATTTTCAAAACTTTATAATTTTATTTACCTAAGATTTGAATTTAAACTTGAAGTTTGAATTCAAATTCAAATATTTTAGTTTCTGTTTTCAATAATTCTAGTACTAAAACTATAGCTTAAGAATAAATAGTAACTTGAGTTAACCCTCCTATTTCATTAGTTCGTGTGTGTTATTTTATTGGATTGCAACTTTATCGTGAAACAAAACTTTTAAATCAAGCACCATCTCACTTAAATTATTGCATATCATGTAGAATCAATGACACTCGAAGACGGAGACTACGAGCTAGTCTTGGAACAAGGCCAAGGGTTTTCTGAAGACCCGACAGACGTCGCCGAGAATCTAATTGAAGCCCCAAACCAAATTTCGGAAGTCTCTGACACTCCTGCCCCTAATCCCACTCAAGAAGGCAAGCCCCGACGCATACCCCAGTATTTTAATATATTACAATTTTACATCTATGTTATATATCTTGCATTACGTCTAGGAATTGAAGTGAAACCCTAGATGCATGAATCCTAAGAATCCAATGTATTGAACCCGAGTCCTTATCGCATAGATGCTCCGCTAATAGGACCGGCAGAAATCGGGTGATTTCCTGTCACTCGCGTGATATAGGAGTTGAATGTTTACTATTCCGCAATCACTATAAGGATGATGGACGGGATCATGTGCAATACCATGACCTGGAAGTTTGCCCCGTCTGTGTTGATAAAAGTTGATAAGGTTGCAGTGTGTGGTAGTGGTGGCTAAGCGTTTGAAAGTACTAGCCACATGCCGCGAAATATGGTAAAGCGGTAAGCCTAGTAACCAATCAGCCCGAGGAGTGAACATACCTCCCACCACTCGTAATTTGGTTTTTCACGCACCGATGTGCGGGAGTACATTCCGCACAGTGGACATGAGTACGGTCATGTAGTCACGCTACAGACATATGTCCTGCACAATTGGTGTGCGTACGGTCCTACAGTCGCTTGTGGTGGCCCTGTTCCACGAATCGGAATGAAAGGCAAACGGTTGCTTCGGAAACTATCATTGGATGTTCCCAAGCGTATGTGTTAGGTTTGCCTTGCAAGATTTGGAAATTCGATTCAGAATCGTCCGTTTCTCATGGAGATTGAGACTGCTTTTATTCCTTTTGCCATATAGAGTAAGAAGTATAACTATTGATGGAATTGTCTTGATGAAAGTAATCTCCACCTTGCTTGCTTAGTATAGGTGCTTACCTAGAATGGATAATCAACTAGAATTTGAAAGCTAAAATTTAAAAATAGATCATACTCTTTATTGCTTTTCAGCTAAAAATAAACCCAGAACCTTTGCAATGCCCTCATGAGTCTAGTTACTTGGCTAAGTATACCTCGAAGCGGGTAAGCCTTGCTGAGTATTAGTATACTCAGTCTTGCAAGTAAACTTTTTAGGTATAACCTTCGAGAACCCCACGGATAGTCTCGCATGGCCAACTTCTGTTCCGTATGGCTGGTCCGTGGAGTGGGATTTGTCCCCGGCTGGCAGTGACCCTCCGGAGTGACACCAAGCTTTGGGCTGAGTACGGTGTCGACCCTCGCGGCGTGTGTAGTCGCGAGTTTATTTTTACTTCAGCTGTGAACCTGGACAAACTGTTTTGCTTGTCGTTTTAAACACTGTTTGTATAAGTTTACATTAAGTTTGAGAAAGTTTGTAATAATATTTGTGTTTATGTAAATTAAAATTTGATGAGCTATACCGTGATTGTAAACTCACCTTCATGCGAGGTAAACCTGCTTCGATCTTGCGGAACTGTGGTTGCATCGGGCGGAGACCCGACAGACCAATGGATTGTTCCGTTTGAAGTGCGTTGAGTTAGTATCGGCTGAACAGCGATGACTAGCGCACTTGAGCCGGAATAATTCAGGCGGTTCTGCCACACAACTTTTGCAAAGAAAGAAGACCAGTTACAAACTATAACTTGATCTAAAATTAATCTTATTTTAAGGAGCCCATAAATGTATCTCTTGATCTAGAATAGTACTGTGGATGATTTTTGGATTGTAAGCTAGTCTCTGCTTGTTAAGACTTGTGTAAAAATCTCAAGGATAGAACAAGTCTCTACGAGTAGTTTTGTTGGATCTTGTTTGGCGTGCTATTAGCTAGATTTATTTGTTCATGCTGTTCTACCGATATGTTAGTGTTGACACTTTTATAGTATTGTAACCTTGAGGCATAAATGCTATGGACAAAGTTTGGAACTTTTTTGCTTCTGTCTAACTTGCTCATATATTTCTAGTTAAGAAAAACTGCATTAAATCAAAGTAACTAGTTCTGATGCTTAGAAAAATAAAAATTTTAACCAGAGACTACCTTTGAGTAGATTATCATGTTGGAAAAGTTTGAGACACAAAAACTTTGTGGAACTAGCTGTAGAAATAAATCTTGATTAATGTAAATGTATCTTAATTTATATTTTATGCTCTGTATCTTGCACACTAAAACCTGAAAAATTTACATTAGACTCACCATAAGCTTAGAAGTACTCAGTAAAATGTTGAGCATCATTTTTTGCATGGTTTGTTCTGTATAAATGGATCTTGATCCTAGTAGTAGCTGTTTAATATTTTTTCATGATTAATCTACTAAATGAAAATGGCTAAAAATTTTAAAGTGAGTTTGTACTTAAGTAATGTGCTCTGCAATAAAAATTCATCACCAGAAACTATTTCTATTTATAAAATGATAAAACCCCTCACTTACTTAATGAAACTTAATGAATTAGTTAATCCAGATATTACTCGATAAATAACTGCCCAAGGAAAAGAAAATAAAGTGCTTTACAACTTAACTTGAGTTTTGTTGAATTGCAATTTTACAGTGAAATAGTTATTTATCTTGTATCATTAAAACAACTCATACATATGCATTCATATAGAATAGACGACTCTCACCGACGAAACCTACGAGCTGGTACCGGAGCTCGAGAGTGAGCAGCATGAAGCTCAAATCAATCTAACTGAAGTAATCAAAGACCCAAACCACAGTTCAGAAGAGTTCAAGACTAGCTTTGCTCAAGAAGGCAAGCCCTGGAGCATAGCCCCTACTTTTAAATTTATGCAACTTGTATTTATATATGGTATTGTGCATTAAGTTTGTAGGAGTTAATTGAAATCCTAGTTGCATGATCCTAGTACCTATGATATGAACACTAGCCTGTATTGGTCGCTAGATTGCCATGTTAATAAGACTCTGGTAAAAGTCGAGTGATTTCCTGTCACTCGCGAGATATAGGAGTTGCTTGTTTCACATGTTTGAATCATAAGGTCGATGGATGGGGCTATGTTACGATATTCCTGTTGATGATTGAGGCCCTGTCTGTTTAACAAAAATGCTAAGGTCACGGTGTGTGATAGTGGCGGTTAACAAAAAAGGGGGAAAGTTGTACGTGTGACTCTGTGAGTAACTACGTGACATGTGTTTAGGTTTCCCTTGCAAGGTTAAGAAATTCGATTCGAATCATCCGTTTCTCACGGCCATTGAGACTGCTTGACCGTTTTACCACATAGAGTGAGAAGAGGAACAATGATGATGATTAATCTGGTTGGATGCTCAATTAATTTTTCCACCATGCGTGATTTGGATAGTTGCTTACCTATAATGGTTAATCAACTAGAATTTGATACTAAAACTTGAAAGCAAGGGCTCACTCTTAGATTCTTTTTGGCAAAAACAACCCTTAGCCAAAAGCCTTGCATGTCTAGGAGTCAGCTAAATATATATCACTAATCGGGTAAGCCTTGTTTAGTATTAGTATACTCAGCATTGCTTGTGGCTTTGTTTTTAGGTGAGACCTTTGAGGATATAGTTGCTAGTTTGACTTGGCCGTGTACTCTTCTTTCTGGTTGGTCGGTGGAATTGGATACGTCCCTAGCCAACAATGATAACGCTGAATGATGTCATGTACGAGCTTCATCATGATATCTTGTATCGTCATTAGAACTATCGTTTATTTTCCGCTGCACTATTAAACTCTGAAGGTTCTTGTTTATGAATATTTTTGAACTTGGTTTGTAATAATAATTCATATTGAACTTTGTGATGTAAAATTTGTGGATTGTAGTAATCTCTAGGTACACCTTCGTGTGGGTTGTATGTATACATTGTTTCAATCGAAATTCCAATAGTTGCATCGGGGTGTTACCCGATAGATTGTCGTTTTACTCTGTTTTAAGTGCGTGTTAGCCCGGTTTGCCTTATTGGTGATGGTTAGCATACTTAAGCCGGATTAGTTCGGGTGGCTCTGCCACAAGCTCATGAATATTGTACGGTCTAAAAACCCAGACAAGTCTAAGACCTGGATCACACATCATCACATAGATACCTTTGCTATTTGGCTTAGACAAAAATTCATGGGTGATGGCACGATTGATGAACAACTTCAATGGTTAGCTAGGGGACGAGATAAATGGGTATACATTTTACACCAGAGCCCAAGATGAAAAGAGCATGAATCAAAATAGTTGTGTGCATATAGATGCAATAGGCAATGATGGAAAAAAAGACAGCTACTATGGTGTCATAGAGGAGATATGGGAACTAGACTATGGACCTTTTTCGCTGCCAATGGGTGAATTGAGCTGGAGGAGGCGTGACTACAGACCGGTATGGGATGTCAATAGTGGACTTCAAAAAGATTGGATATAAAGACGAACCATTCATCCTAGCCAAGGATGTGACATAAGTGTTCTATGTGAAGGACATGTCAAGTGAACCAAAGAAGGACATGTCAAGCAAATCCAAGAACGATGAGCCAAAATGCCACATAGTTCTTCTAGTTAAAAGAAAAATCATTGAAGTTGAGGATATTTCGAACAAGTTTTAAGATTTTATCAATTTGTTGACATTCCTCCATTCTCAGTCAATGTTGACCCCAGCATCCAGTTATCCAAAGAGGATGCTCCTTACTTACACCGCGATCACAACCAAGGGACCATCATCAAATGGAAGATTACCAATGTTCTGTTAAATAATGATGAGTAGCTTTGTGTAACCGTTACATTGTATTTGGTGATTTATGTAATGTATGTCGTCGTATCTTTCGAATAACGATACTATTCGGACAATGTGGTCAAAATATTATATATTTGCATTTTTTGCACCTATATTTAATTTATTACACACAGAAAATATTTAAAACACTTATAAAAGGTAATTTGGAATCAATATGTTGAATTAAGTGCATAGAACTATATGTCATGTGACCAAGTGATGTAAACTATACAATAATATAATTTTGCATGCTCAAAATATTATATGTTTGTATTTTTTGTGCCTTTAGTTAATTTATTACACATAAAAAACATCTAAAACACCTACAATGCAAGATATAAAAGAAATCAGAATTTGGCTCTTTAGTACCGGGCCGAGGCATCGCCCGGTACTAAACTGCTACCACCAAAATTGTCCGCCAGTGGAGGCAGTTTAGTACTGGGTCGTGGCTGTGTCCGGTACTAAACGGCGATAGCACCAGTTTAGTACCAGGCACAGCCACGGCCCGGTATTAAACAGGCGGCCCTTTATAGCGCACAGCACTTGGCGTCGATCTCAATCGATGCCAAGTCCCCTCTCGTCTCCGTCGCCAGCCGCAGCTCCGCCTCGGTCCACCTCCCGACCCACCGCACCTCCACGTCATCCCTATGCTGCCGCAGGGCCTCCATGCTGCGTGCTGCCATCCCCGCATCGTCTACCAGCCTGGTGCCACGCGTGCGCCGCGCCTTATCCTGGCCGGCCTCCGATCCGTGCACGCTACTCCGTCTCGTCCTTGTCTCACCCGACCGCCGCCACGGCCCAACCTCCCCGCAGTGCGGCGCTCTGCCCCGGGCCCAGCCTCCGCGCCGCCTTGCCCCGACCCCTCACCGCCGCGCCACACCCTAGCTCTCACCGCCGGCCCTCACGCGCGACGAGCCACGCCGTCGACCTCCAAGCGTGCCCGCAGCCACCATGCTCTTAGCCGCCAGCCTCCAGGTGCACCCGCCACCGCCATGCCCTCGGCCGCCGGTTTGCAACGGCCACCTCGCCACGCCCTGGGCCGCCTGCCACCCCTACGCATGCCATCGCATCCCCGCTCCCCCCGGATGTAAGCCCCACGCTGACGTCAGCACTACAATGTGCTGATGTGGCCTTTTTTTAGTTTTTTAAATATTTGTAAGTGTGGTAGAAAATTATAGAAATTTGTTGAAAATGGTAGAAAATTGTAGAATAGTGTAGAATAGTGTAAAAAATGTAATTATTGTATAATATTATAGAATCTTTTAGAATATTGTAGAAGAAGGTGAAAAATTGTAGGGAATAGTAGAAAATTGTAGAAAATTATAGTAATTTTTATAATATTGTAGAAAATTATATAATATTGTAGAAGAAGGTGAAAATTGTAGGGAATAGAAGAAAATTATATGTGATGTAAATTTGTTGTGCTACAACTTCATGTATTTATTGTAGAAAATTATTGAATATTGTAGAATATCATAGACATTGCATATTTTGTTTGCACAGGAGTCGAAATGAGTCCTAGTATTGATGACTAGGAGTTCCTTCACAATATAATTTTTGAAGGTACGAATCACCCATTGTCCCTCGAAGATGATGCACCCAAGGATGACGATAGCCAATATCTCAACGATACTGTTGATGGTATATTAAATTCATGCATATATAAACTAACATGATATGTATGTATGTATGTATGTATGTATGTATGTATGTATGTATGTATGTATGTATGTATGTATGTATGTATGTATGTATGTATGTATGAATTCTCTATGTTTGAAATGCGTGTATTAATAGATATTTTTCCAGGCATCTGGATCGAGGAAGCCAAAACGGAAATGTGGCTCGAACAAAATGGGCTGAGTTTGTGGCGGAAACGAAACTCATAAAAGCTCAACTTCGCGTGGAGGTTCCAATCCTGATTCACCTAGGGGTAAGAAGAAAACCATTTGTAATGGGGGAATTGTGGCAGAACCGCCTGAATTATTTCGCCTCAAGTGCGCTAGACATCACTCACTACAAGAAATCTTGGCTTTTATGACAAACTGAATTTTTCATGTAAAGTACGCAATTGGTCATAAAAAGTAAGTTATGACCAAAATCCCCGCGTCACAGTCGTCACAAAACGACCGTCACATAAAGTACCTCGTGACGGTTTTATGGTCCACGGTCACAAAATGTTTGTATTTTTTGTGACGGAAGATTTCTAGCATCACATATTGTTACCTTTTATGACCACTACTTCTGTCATATATTAGCTAGTCAACGCATCACATTATGTACGAGTCGTCACAAATGGTAAGACGAAGAACAAGTTTTGATGGTTTTTTGTGACATCGCAGTGTCGTCATGTATAGTTTTTGTAGATTATGTGACAGTTATATTTTGTCATGTTTTGTACTGGTTCATATGGTATTTACACACATTTGCAGACGAGTCTGTGGCATCACAAATTGGCATTCCATTCATGACAGCATCGCCCCACTGGTCTTTCATCACATCATACAAAAGCATAATTAATACACATATATCAGCCATCATCCACAGGATTGACACCACAATTCACAAATCATTCAGAATTCACAGGTCGACACAATTCACTGAAGCCATCATGGATACACATGTTCGAACCACAAACTTGCAGCATACTTGTTCAACCACATAGTTCCAGGTTCTAGGTTGCAGCACATTGTTCCAGGTTCCAGCAAACAAACAAATATATGGCACAATCTAACATACAACCAGATGGCATATAGTTCTCACAAAGTTCCAAGCACAGACTAAGTTGAAGCAATGTAGCAAAAGCTTAGACAAAGGCCTCATCCTCAGAAACTGCAGTCATACCTCAATCTTTCTGAAGTTTCAGGACAGCTCGCAGCAGCGCATTAGTCTCCTCAAACCTTCTAATCATCCCCCTCACTTCCTCTTGGGTCTGCCACAGCAAATTTTGGTTTTCTTCAAGTGCGGCCTGCTGAGCTTCAAGCTGTGTCTGCAACTCTTCCCGCTTCCTAGCAGCTTCCTCTCTTTCAGCTTGGAGGCTTGCCTCAAACTCAGCTCGGATGCGTGCTTGTGCTGCTGTCGATGAGGACTGAGCATTCTTTGATGGTCAAGGGGCACCCATGTTAGGAAGAAATGTGGATGAGCGGCTGATCTCGCTAAGAGTTTCATCAACAATCTTGGTGGGAGATTTTTTTGCTTCTCCTTCTTCTGGCTCTCTATCCTTCTCTGCCACCATCCGTTCCTACATAAAGAGAATGCAGTTAATAACAAGGCCAGGCACGTAGTTGAGTACAATAGATGTATCAAATCATTTTGGAACTTACATATATTTCATTGGCAAGAGGAGTGCGACCATTTTTGGAACTATTCATACATTCCCCAAAGAACTCTACAGCATCTGGATCGCTGTTGTTGTACTTAGGCCTCTACAGCATGTAAAAGCCTTGGATGACTTTGAAGCATACATCTCAGTTTGCATTGCATAGTAACAAAAGGATCCAGCCGAACACTAGGCAATTAGTGTGCATACAGAACAAAATAATCACATAAAGTACAAGAAGCAAAATGTTTAGTATCAGAAAGAGCCTTGCCCTTTTCATCCATATTTCTCAGTTTCCTTGTGCAAATAAATTCCAAAAGGAAAAACACTAGAAATAGCTATTCAGTAGAGGAAAAACACTACAAATAGCCATGAACTACATTTTCCTTTGCAACATAACAGGAGCTTAAAGATGTTGAACATACAACCCAAAAGCACCCCAAAAGTGCCCCGAAGTGAAAGCAATAGTATTACCAGGCTGTATCGATAGGCTATGTAGGACCTAGAACCAGTTTTTTGGTGAAGCTGCACCTTGGATCGGTTTACTTTATTCTTCGCAGATTTCTCCTACACCACAAATGCAATACAAAGTTCTAATTCACAGGCACAGTTTGATTGCATGTTAACAAAAGCAGTGATGCAGGCCATGGACCTGATTCTTTGGGTCACACCAGTACTTTACGAGCTGGATCCACTCCTCTTTCTTCATTTTAGGTGGAGGTTCTTTGGCCAACAGCTGTTCCAGTGTCAGGGACTCGTCGAAGTACTTCCTTTTTAGGTGATACCTGTGCTGCTTTACTCCCTTCTTAATGATATCAGTGCATGCAGATTTGCTTGGTCCATCATTCTTAACATCCACATCCAACCTATTCTGCAGTCACACAAATGATTTATTTGACAAAATTTCTTACATGGGAGTAGAGCTAGTAATGAAAGAAAGTAGTTGAAGTGAATTAGGTGTCTCACCGCCACTTTATCAAGCACTTTTTGTACTTCTACTGGCCCCCCATCTTTTTCATAAAGCTTCCAAGATGTGTAGATAGGCAGCTTGTCTCTAAGAGCTACACCAGTTTCTGATGCCAGCTTCGCTGCTTGAAGTGGGACATCAGGTCTTTTCTTCCCTTCAGCCACTTGGATAGGCAGCTTGTTTCCTCTCTTTATCATCTTCTCTATGCCAAGTCCTATGCTTAGTGTTTCCAATAGGCGTAGATATGGGTGGACTGGTGCTGGGTAATCTAGAAGCACTGGAAATGGGATTAGTTTTAGGGTTGGCTTTTGAAGCAGTCTCAGCAGGCAAAGGCAATCTTTCCTAGTGGTGGACGGCCTCCAGGCGATGCCATGGCTGCCTGTTGCCTAGTCAATCTGGTAGGCGTGCACGGTGGCAGCTGGTTTACATCCCTAGGTGGTGGACGGCCTCCAGGCGATGCCATGGCTGCCTGTTGCCTAGTCAATCTGGTAGGCGTGCACGGTGGCAGCTGGTTTGCATCCCTAGGTGGTGGACGGCCTCCAGGCAAAGCCATGGCTGCCTGTTGCCGTGTCAATCTGGTAGGCGTGCACGGTGGCAGCTGGTTTGCATCCCTAGGTGGTGGACGGCCTCCAGTAGGCCTGGCTGCCTGTTTCCTAGTAAATTTGGTAGGCGAGCACGGTGGCAGCTGCTTTGCAGCCGCCATTTGTGTCATCTTTTGCTTCTTAGGGCGAGTTCGTGGAACCATGGCTCGTACCTGCCAAGAGAAACATGCATCTTATCAATTAAGGATAATGAGTGAAGTACATTAAATGACTACAATGAAGTACATGATTGAAAAAGACTAACAACATACTTGTTAATTGGCCTAGTAATGCATCTCACCTCAGTAGTATCCTCATTATTTAGGTCATCATCGTAGTCATCATCACTGTCACATTGGTTATCAATGTCAGAGGATGGGTCATATTCATTGTCAGACTCTATTGTCTTCCCCATGCACTTTTCCTTTTTGGAAAAAACATCTCTAACATCCTCAGCTAGTATTGGAATACCTAGAGACGCAAAAAGTTCCTGGACCTCCCTTACCCTTTCATCCCTTTCCAGCTCGTACTGGGTTTTTTTCATTTCTTACTTAGTTTCATGAAACGCACAGAGAGCAGAAACTGGATTCAATTTCTATAAAAGAGATGCAAAAGAACTAACAAATGTTAGGAACAAGAAAAAATAACAATTAATAGAATGTAAGACAAAACCAGGTCCTTGGCAGAACCTGCCTTCATGATTCATTAACTCATTTACAGGCAACAGCTTCAATATTCAGACTGTAACTTTTCTGAACATTTCTAGACGTGCAAATACCAAGCAATGGAGGAGAAGGGGGAAGCAGAGTACCTTTGGAGGAGGAAGCATACTATAGCCGGCGTTGAGGAGTGCACGTGGATGCCTTCGGGGCGCCTCTGTCGGAGCAAAGTTCAGGATGTCGACGGGGCTCTCCGGCCTCTGGCGTTGACGTGGACGTCGTCCGCGCTGGTCGCCGCTAAGTGGCGGGGAGGTAGGAGGAGGCCATGCTCGTTGACGTTGCGGGGTTGAGTGACAGCGGGGGTGGTGGGTCGGCGCGGCAGCGGGGCTGGTGGGTCGGCGTGGCAGCAGAGGTGGTGGGTCGGCACGGCAGCGGGCCGGGGCTTGAGGGACAGCGGGGGTGGTGTGTCGGCGAGGAGAGGGGACCAAGGATTGGGGATTTTTCCCCTATCCCTAGCCGGGCAAGAGGATAAGGCGAGGGGGGATTTGGATGGCTTGAGCGGGAGGTGGGGTGGGTCCCGTGTGTCGGCGAGCGGGATAGCGCGGGAGAGAGCCAGGTGCGGCAGCGAAAATTTCGCCCTGGCGGGTGGGCCCGGATTGTCAGTGACCCTTTGAGTTCTATTAGGATTTCAAACCGATTTTTAGGCCTAGTAAACGATTGAAAATGAAATGAATGTATAAAACAAAAATGTTCAACTCGTCCAGATCTACATTTTTGGTTTCGGCTATTTTTTCATTTGAACTTTTTTTGACAGTTTCAAATTTGAATTTCAAATTTGACGGTCTATGGACTAAAAATTGGTGTACTAAATACTTTCAAAATAAAAAGTGATGAACACAAAGATTGCACATCTCATCAAAATGAACACTTTTTGTTTTGGTAGTTAGTTCATTCGACAAAGTGGCAGTAAGTTTGTTCATAAAAATTACATGTCTCACTAATAGTTTCATGAGGCTATAGGAGAGATTGTTCCTTCGACTTGTGAATCGTTCAAACTTTGTAACATGAAAATATGATCAAAATCAACACAAAAATTTGAAAGATCATGATTTTAGAAATTTTTAGAAAAAAATGCATCAGATTTTGAGATGGTATGTAGGAGAAACATTTGTTACAAGATTTAGACATGAACATCTGGGCCCACATGTCATTGATACACTGGACCACCTAGCCACTGCTCATTGTGTGCCCGTTTGGCCACTGCCTGTAGGCATCAGGCCGCCCCAACCTGCTGCCTTGCCGCCCCTCCCCTCACCTGCAGGCTTGCCGACGACTAGCACCCGCACTCACCTGCCTCGCCACCCCTCCCCTCACCTGCAGCTCGCGCCTACCCCCTCACGTCCAGCAGCCGCCGCCCCTCCCCTCACCTGCATCTGGCGCCCACCCCCTCACCTCCAGCAGCTGCCGCCCCTCCCCTCACCTGCATGTGGCGCCCACCCCCTCACCTCCAACAGCTGCCGCCCCTCCCCTCACCTGCAGGCTTGCCGGCGACCAGCACCTGCACTCACCTGCCTCGCCACCCCTCCCCTCACCTGCAGCTCGCGCCCACCCCCTCACGTTCAACAGCCGCCGCCCCTCCCCTCACCTGCATCTGGCACCCACCCCCTCACTTCCAGCAGCCGCCGCCCCTCCCCTCACCTGCACTGTGGTACGTGGAGCCCAGGGGTCCAACCCACGGTGGATCTTCACCAGCAAAACGAGCTGCTCCACCCCCCACCAGCATCCATGCGCGGAAACCACCCCCACAAGGTGAGTTCAGTGATGTGTACCTCTGTCAATTTAGAATTTTTCTTGTACTGTTTTAACTTTAGTCGAGGGATTTAAGATGGATTTGTTACTCTTTGTACCTAATTTATCCAGGTCGAGATGGATAGAAGTTGGATTTATACAAGTGCACCATTTTCGCCGGCCTTTTTGTCTGGTGTTCAACAATTCATGGAATATGTCAGAGGTAGATATAGTAGTGCAGATGAGAAAATCAAGTGCCCATGCCGAAAATGCTTGAACCAGAAAGAGAAAAGCCTAGATGATGTACATGAGGATATCGAGCTCAATGGTATGTCTAGGTGCTATATTAGGTGGGCTCATCATGGAGAGGAAGAAGATGATGTTGGACAAGATGATGATGGAGAACTCGCTGGTGTACCTGAAGATATGTCATGTGATGGAACTGACCAAGGCCAGGCACCACTTGATGAGGAAGGACAAGCTGAAGATGTCATAGATGACGGTGCAAGGGGAGTTCAGGGGTTGATTCAAGATTTGCGCGACGCAGCAAGCCATGGCCTCGGTGGTAACTTATATAAACAACTCATGGAAGAGGCAAAGTGTGAACTTTATCCAGGTTGCACCGAGGAGACTAGGCTATCTTTCATGATTAAACTGCTGCATATAAAAGTGTACAATCGGATAACAACATCTGGGTTCGATACATTCCTTGAGTTGCTTTCTTCAACTTTGAAGAATGTGCCCAGAATTCCTAAGTCATATAATGAGATGAAAGCTGTGCTTCGGAAGCTTGGTTTTGGTTATGTTTCTATTGATGCGTGCAAGTATGATTGTGCCTTGTTTTCGAAGGACCATGAAGACGATGATCATTGCCCAGCTTGTGGCTTCACAAGATGGAAAGTGAACAAGGAGGGCAGAAAGAAAGTTCCTCACAAGGTCCTCTGTTACTTTCCAATAATTCCACACCTTCAAAGGCTTTTCATGTCAATGCAGCGGGCACAATATGCAAGATGGCACAAGGAAAAGAGGGTACCCGTTGAAAATGAAATGAGACATCCTGCTGATGGGGAAGCTTGGAAAGATTTTGATGAGACTTTCAAGTCTTGTGTAGATGATCCCTGCAATTTGAGGTTAGCCATTGCTACTGATGGATTTAACCCATTTGGTCAGATGAGCAATTCATATAGCATATGGCCAGTGTTAGTGGTACCATACAATTTTCCACCATGGATGTGCATGGACCAATCCAATTATATGCTTGCTTTACTAATTCCAGGCAAAAAATCACCAGGCAAAGATTTCCATGTGTTTATGCAGCCTTTGATAGCAGACCCGATAGAGCTTTGGAAGGGTGTAAAAACTTATGATGCAGTTGAAGGCAAAGACTTTAGCCTGCATGCAGCGATTCTGTTTGGAATCCATGACTACCCTGCATTAGGCACCATGTCAGGCAGAACCACTAAGGGTTACTTTGCATGTGTATACTGTGATGAGAATCCATGCTCCGAATGTCTTAGAAACAAAATTGGTTTCATAAACCATAGACGTTTCCTCCCTAACGACCATGCTTGGAGGACAAACAAATCTTTCAATGGCAAGCATGAAAAAAGAGAGCAGCCAAGGAAATTTAATGCAGATGAGGTTATGGCAAGGTTGGACGAAGTTTGCTATGTTCCAGGCAAGAATCCAGATAAGCCAAAACCAAGAAAACGATGCCGTAATGTAGATGAACCAGTATGGCATCTGAAGGTTAGCTTGTATGATTTACCGTACTGGTCAAAATTGAAGCTACAGCACAACCTTGATGTTATGCACATAGAGAAAAACATATGTGAAGCCATTTTGTCAACTCTGCTTAATATCCCAAATAAGACAAAGGACACCATCGCTGCTAGACTAGATTTGGAGGATAGAGGTATAAGAAAAGAGCTTCATTTGCTAGATGACAGTGGTAGTTCATCATCAAAGCCAAGAGCTTGTTATGTTCTAAAACCAGAAGACAAGAAGAAGTTCTTGCAATTTGTGAGCAATGTTAAGTTTTCAGATGGCTATGCCTCCAATATATCAAGATGTGTCAATATGGAGGGAGGAGGATCAATCCATGGGCTGAAAACACATGACTGTCATATAATGCTGCAGCTTATTTTACCAGCTGGCCTTCGTGGTTTGGTGCGCAAAGATGTATATGAAGTAATTGTTGAATTGGGTAGGTTTTTTAGACAACTTTGCTCCAAAACTATAAAGGTTGATGCACTACACCAGATGAAGGAAGATATTGTGCTTATCATTTGCAAGCTAGAGAAAATCTATCCTCCAGCATTCTTCGATGTTATGGTTCACCTAGCAGTACACTTACCTGATGAGGCACTCCTTAGGGGACCGGTGCAGTATGGATGGATGTATACCATTGAGAGAAGGTTGGGCACCTTAAAGCGTTTCGTTCGCAATCAAGCAAGACCAGAAGGATCTATTGCAGAGGCATACACTGCCTATGAGTGTACGACCCAATGCTCAACATATTTCAGTGACATCATTAGTAGGTTCACTAGGCCTGAAAGAAACTTAGATGGACAAGAGAACATCTCACCCAATGGTTACTCTATTTTTGGTCATGGTATTAACCTGTTGGGTGCTTCAAATCTTCATTACCAAGACAAAGACATAGACTCCATGGTTTGGTTTGTTCTAAATAACTGCGAAGAAGTTGACGAATAAAAAGAGTGAGTAATTCCTGCTTTTGCATCCATCTTTATTCAATACTAGTGTCACAAAATAACTAATTACCTTCTTCCTTTGCAGCATGTATAGGGCACAATTAGAACAAGAAGAGGTCAACAATGTTGAAAAAAAGATGTCAACACAATTCGCTGCATGGTTCGAGAATCATGTGTGTTCTACTTTCTACAGCATGACTTCATCATTTATGATCCAATACATTTTCAAATTCAATAATTCTATATGTTTTTTACCGGCAGATTACCAAATTGAAATATGAAGGCACAACAGTTGTTGACGAAGACTTGTACTCACTAGCATGTGGGCCGGATCCGCGAGTGCGTTCGTACACAGCCTGTATAATCAATGGGGTACGGTACCACACTACGGCTCGTGATGAACATAGGAAGACACAGAACTCCACCATCAAGTGCCCAGGTACTCACGGTGATGACACAATGGACTTCTATGGGACAATCATAGACATTATTGAGTTGAGTTACAGTAAGAACAGCAAAGGGAGTAGAACCGTTATCTTATTACGATGTGAATGGTACCATCTTGGGGGAAGGACATACCACATGAAAGATGATGGTTACTTCAAGAGCATAAACATCACAGGCCGATGGTATAAGGATGATCCTTTCATTATGGCCATAGATGCTACACAAGTATTTTTCTTGGAAGATACAAAATTAGGGCCATGTTGGCGAGTGCTACAAGAATTTGGCCACCGACATATATTTGATGTCGAAGAGTCCGACACAAACCAACCAATCCATGAACAAGTACAAATGAGATCTCAAGAGGCATACCAAGAGGAGCATATTTCATCTAGAGATGGTGCAGTGAGAGACATTCCTCCAGATATGGATTTGTTGCACATGGATAATGATCCAGGCAGCCCTATTAGTAGAGACCTCGTCGAGAGCATCCGTCGACAAAAACATATTGCTCAAGGTGATGAAGCAGACCGCGAAGATGAAGATGAAACCTACCTTGAGTACCATAGTCCAGAAGAAGGCAATACTTCAGGAGAAGACAGTGATGTTGATTGACCTTTGCATTTCTAGACATATGTGAACCATGCATGAACTTTTCTGTTATTGAATTTGTTGTATTTTAATTATGCTACTACATTTGTATCTGAATTAAGAGATTGTAAGACCTTATATGCAATGTTTCTGTTTTTAGTGTATACTTCATGTGTGATGCAAGTTACAGTACTGTCCAGATTTCATTCACATCTGTACATTTTGTGACAAATTATGTACATTCCATGACATGGCCTTGGGGTCATAAAAACCCAGTTTTCCATTTTAGGACAGATTCTGGGCATGACACATGAAGTCTCCATATAATTCCATATATATAATTTCCCTAAACCATACATTCTGCCAATATTTCATCACGCACAAGTTCAACTTCTGTTCGGGAATCATGTTATAATTAACAAATAGTGATGTAGAAAAAAGGTCACAAAAAAACACTTCATGTCATCATTAAAACCATAACAGACGGTCGGCTACTCTGGTTGACATTTTGTGACGACACTCGGCATCTTTATGTGACCAAAAGAAGAGAGTTGTCATAAATAGTTCAAGGGCTCATGAATTTATGACGACATAGATTTTATCATCATATAATGTTGCAATATATGACGATATTTGTCCTCGTCATGAGGACTTTTGTCATAAAAAATCATAATTCTTGTAGTGACTCTACAGCCGATACTGTCTCAACGCACTTCAAACGGAACAATCCCTTGGTCTGTTGGGTCCTTGGTCTGTCGGGTCTCTGCCCGATACAACCACGGTTCAACAGGATCGAAGCAGGTTTACCTCGCAAGAAGGCGAGTTTACAAGCACACAACAGCTCACCAACTTTTAATTACAGAATTTTAAACATTATTACAAACCCTTTCAAAGTTAAAGTAAACTTATACAAACATTGTTTAAAACGACAAGCTACACATGCTTGTCCAGGTTCACAGCGGAAGTAAAATTAACACACGACTACACTCGTCGCGGAGGTGAACACCACACTCAGCCCGAAGTATGGAGTCATTCAGGAGGGTCACTGCCAGTTAGGGACGGATCCCACTCCACGGACCAGCCAAACGGAATAGAGGTTGGCCATGCCATACTATCCGTGGGGCTCTCGAAGGTCATACCTAAAAATTTTACTAGCAAGACTGAGTATGCTAATACTCAGCAAGGCTTAACCGTTTCATGGTATACTTAGCCATGTAACTAGACTCATGAAGGCTTGAAATGGTTCTGGGTTTAATTTCAGCTGAAAAGCAACAAAGAATATGAACTAACTTTCATATTTTAGCTGTTAGGTTCTAGTTTCATTAATCATTCTAGGTTAGCACCTATACTAGACAAACAATGTAGAGATTAACATCCATCCAGATTATTCCATAATGATTACTGTTCTTACTCTATGTGGCAGAAGGAATAAGCAGTCTCAATCTCCACGAGAAATAGACGATTCTGAATCGAATTTCCAAACCTTGCAAGGCAAACCTAACTCACACGCTTGGAACATCCAACGATAGTTTCGAAGCAACCGTTTGCCTTTCATTCCGACTCGTGGAACAGAGCCACCACAAGCGACTGTAGGACCGTACGCACACCAATTGTGCAGGACATACGTCTGTAGCGCGACTACATGACTGTACTCCTGTCCACTACGCGGAACGTACTCCCACACGTCGGTGCGTGAGAAAAACCAAATTACGAGTGGTGGGAGGTATGTCCACTCCTCGGGCCGATTGGTTACTAGGCTTACCGCTTTACCATATTTCGCGGCATGTGGCTAGTACTTTCAAATGCTTAGCCACCACTACCACACACTGCGACCTTAACAACTTTTATGAACACAGACGGGGTAACCTTCCGAGTCATAATATTGCACATGACCCCGTCCATCATCCTTATAGTGATTGCAGAATAGTAAACATTCAACTCCTATATCGCGTGAGCGACAGGAAATCACCCGACTTCTGCCGGTCCTATTAGCAGAGCATCTACTCGATATGGACTCAGGCACAATACATTGGTTCCTAGGATTCATGCATCTAGGGTTCCATTTCAACTCCTAGACTTAATGCAAGATATATAATACATAAGTATAAAATTGTAATAAATTAAATACTGAAATATGCCCCGGGGCTTGCCTTCTTGAGTAGGGTTGGGGGCAGGAGTGTCAAAGATTTCGGAACTTTGGTTCGGAGTTTCAGTTAGAGTCTCGACGATGTTCACCGGGTCTTCAGAAAATCCCTGTTCGGGCTCCTGGATCAACTCGTAGATTCCGTCGTCGAGTGTTGTTGACTCTACATGATATGCAACGATTTAAGTGAGATGGTGCTTGAGTTAAGGATTTTACTTCACAATAAGTTGCAATCCAACAAATTAACAAATATAAACTCATGAAGTAGGGGGGGGGGTTTGATCCTAAGCTACCATTTATACTTAAGTTATGGAATTACTTTGAAGTAATTGACAAGTTTGATTTTTATTTTAAAAAACCATAAAGGTTCTGACCTTGAATTTTTGTGGTTAAGTTTATTTTCAATAAATAAGCTTATTGTGAATTTCTCATAATTTTCTGAAAACAGAAACCAAAACATTTGAATTTGAATTCAAACTTTAAGTTTAAATTCAAACCCTGAGTAAATAGAATTATAAATTCTTAAAAATTTAATTATGAACTAATTACCAACATATTTGGTTATGGTAAAAAGATTCAAACAGAGAAGCCTTAGGAACATGTTTAAACAATTTCAAACTACTTTAAATTTGATTTGTAAAAGTTTTAAAAGAACTTAAACTACAAAAAAATACTAAGCATGAAATTTTTACACTAGCTTATTCATGACTTAAAGAAGCTACATACCAAAAATCACAAGAAAATAAGCTTGTATGCAAAAGTTATGCATAAGATACCCTTTTACTTTAAGTTTAAAATAAATCAAAAAACATTTAGTTTCAAACCAAACTTTATTAACAAAAGTTGTAGATTTATATTTATAGATTCCAACAAAACTAGTTTGGTAATTTTTGGGTTTTTCTACACATTCCTATGAATTTTACAATTTGACAGCTAACACTAAACAATAAACTTGTAGAGAGCCCCTCGGGTTCTTGCACCTGGGCCCTTAGAACAGAAAAAGAATTCGCAAATATGCCCTTGCCAGCACTCGACGGCGGTCGGCGTGTTTGTCTGGCACGTTCTCGCTGGCGACGATGTCACTGGCAGGGAAGGACAGGCCTATCATGATCTACGGAGCAAGTAGTGTCTGTTGGTGGGTGATGTGCTCAAGGAGCAGTGGCGGAGCATGGCCGGCGACGAGAGATGGCGGCGGCCGTGGCGGCGCGTCAGTGTTCCCGCCGAGGGGCCGGCGAACATGGACAGAGGAGGCACGCATAAGCATCATGGGAGTGTGGGGATGCGTTTCCCGTACCCAATTTGGTCGGAGACGGGGCGGAAGGTGGTCGTCGACGGTGAGGTGGACCTCGGGCTCCTCCGGCGAGCGGCGGCACGGGGTCACGTCAATTCCAGCCAAGGGATGCCAGAGGCTTGACCAGAGCGGGTCGGAAGGTTGGCGGGGGAGGAGAGGAAGCTCCTGGGCGTTGGGATTTGGGCGGGGTGGAGTGGTCGCGGAGAATTCAAGTGAGCGGCTCGGTGGTCGGTTTGGTGGTCGCGAGGGAGAGAAAGGGCAAAACAGCAAGAAGGAAGGGCTTGGATCGGGCTTTATAGGGGAACATCACGATGTAGAAGAGAGGGAGAGGGAGAGCAGACGCGTGGCCGGGCTCAGGTCGATGGGCGGCGCCGTCGTGCACCTTGGGCATGTGTGGCGGCTGCTTGGCACAGGCGGCCCGGTGTGGTAGGGTGAGAGGGAGCCAACAGAGGCGGCGCGGGCGATGGGAGGATTAGCCAGGCGACACGTCGCATGAAAGAGAGCGGCGCTGGGGCAGCAGAGCCTCGGGAGAACGGCCGGTGAGGGTGGTGGGGCGGCGCAGAGAGGAAATAGAGGAGGAAGGGGCTGGAGGAGGAAGAAGAGGACTGTTTTGTGATTTTCCAAGAGTGCAGGGACCTCACTAAAATGTATTGGTAACTTTCTAACCAGAGCTCAATTGGAAATGGGCCCAAAAGCAAAAGTGTAGGGTTTATCAAAATCTACAACTTTGCTTTAAGGTTCATTTGCAGAAGAGCGAAGGATTTGAAATTAATATAAAACTTAGCAAAGTTTCTAAACTTTATATAAATCCTATTTAAAAACTACACTACACTTACATCCTATATGTAGTTTCACCTATTTTCATGATTTAAAAGCAAGTTCTTGACTTTTGCAAAATAAACTTTATGTATTTGGATTCCACTTCCCATTCTCTCCCATTCAACACTAAAGGACCTTTATTACTTTATAATTATATAAACACCCCTTTTCCTTGTTATTTAAATTTTTAAACACACTTTCACCACATTTTGCACACAACTTCATACTAAAATCCAGTGTGTGACAATACCAAGTACCTGAGTGTCACAGGAATCTCTTATGTAGCCTGAGTTGTTGAACATGCTACCAATGAGAATGCGTGAGCTGCATGAATGGTACATGAGGGCTACTGCGGATGGAGACGTAATGTTCGCAGCTCGGGTTAAAGATAGCAATTTACATCAGGGGCTAGCTGACGTATGGATCAAGTTTGTGAGTCTTTGGTTTCTATACCATCAAGACACCCTAGACAAGTCCCTCATCAGTGTATTTCTTATGTATGTGTTTCCTCTCATTGCTATATTATAGCTCCAATACTTATGTGCTTTCTCATACCCTCTTTTTTTTCTATTGCGTAGGATGAAGGTGAAAGAATGCGAAGAAAGGGGTACTATCACATCGGCTTCGTGGACCCTGATGTTATAAACAAGAATAGTGTAACCAGATGGCCAAATCAGACCGAGAATAATGTATTTAGGGCCTTGGATAGGCAGCATACTTGTACATTCATTCTGTTGTCGTACAACTTCAAGTGAGTACTTCGACTCTATTTTCATCCCTTCAATTTGATAATAAGTATATCCAACATTTAATTTGTATATATGTATCAATAGCTATCACTAGATCTTGCTCAGTATCGAGATTGATCGAGCCAGAGTTGTGGTGTTCGACGGAAAGAGGATGCCAATAACACAATATCAAAACTTCATAGACATCCTCTAGAAAGCATGGGCTGCTTCATAAAAAAGCACATAGGAGTCGTAGACACGCCGTGTGATCTTTATGTCAAGACAGACTTTTCCATATGAATACAATTCGCACATGTAGTGTCATTTCTTTAAACACCATGAATATTTCATAATTCATCTATATATAGTGTATGAGATAGGCGGAAGGAAACAACTTATGTGGCTATCACGTATGTGAGTTGAACCACGACTTTATCGGCCCAAAGAAAATGACGCAAAAAGATTTCGATGTACGTATCAAATTAATAATAATTTCTGACATTTAATTACGTACATGTATGAATTTAAAATAATGATGTTTGTATGTGTTTGCTTTGGAAAATGAAAGAAGACATCATCGAACCGGAAAGAGTTAGGGCAATTCAAGAACCACTCTGTGGATTCCTGATGGATGAGGTGATAAATCCTGCCGGTGAATTTTATGCCGATCATAGGATGAGCGTGGGTCAATTGGATGAAAACAAGGAAGACGATGAATAGAAGTAATATTTAAAGTACTTGTAATGAAATAACTTATGTGGCTACTTGTAATATTTGATCCCAAGTGTAATATTTGAAGTGTATATAAATTGTGTATATATATATAGTTAATATATATGTAGTCTTTGCTATGCGAGAATACGAATATAAATGCTAGCTATATGCAGACGGATACAGATAGAATACGAATATGAATTAAAACTAAAAGGGAAAAGGAAAGAAAAAAATAAGCAAAAAATAAAAAAAGTGAACTTAGTACCAGCTGGTACTAAACTGCAGCCCCAACCGCCCTGTGTGGCAAGCAGTTTAGTACCGGGTAGTGTTACCAGCCGGTATTAAATGCGGCATTTAGTACCGAGCATCAGATCTGGTACTAAATGCATGCCATTTTATTGTCGCCCAGGCTGTACCGAGCGGGGAACCGGTACTAAACGGGGGTTCCCGCCCGGTACTAATGCTCGGATCTGTAGCTATGAGTAAATATGTGCTAATTGTGGGCTAATTAGCATCAATAGGTTTGTCTCGACAATTAGCCGCAACTTATGCCACTAGTTTTGCAATTAACTCTTATTTAGTCCATCTAGTCAGTGTCAAAAGAGAGGACTAAAGTTTAGTCCCTAGGATCCAAACGCACCCTAATAAGCTACGTACGCATTTTAAGCCAGTTTAGAATATGAGTACTGTGAAACCTATTTTCCTGAACTTTTGAAGCTTTATTAATCTTAGACAATTTGAGGATTTAAACTGCATCAGTGCAGGATACAAGAGTGATTCACAAGTTATTGGTGTTTAACCTTCAAGCCTACCGAGGGATACCCCCGAGGTGTTAGATTATAGGTGGGGTGTCACCAAGATCAAGAACTCGAAGGTGCAAGGAACATGAAAATTTAGACAGGTTCGGGCCACAATATGCATAATACCCTACGTCCCGTATGGTGGTTTGTATTGCCTTAGATAAGTCACAGAATCGTGGCATGCAATGAAGGTAAAAATTTGATGGTTCAGATGGGCAAATTGGTTAAAAAATTTGAAAACCTCTTTTTTCGCGATGGATTCCCTAAAAAATGGTTAAACAATTCATTTCTCCAAAAATTACCCTAAATTACTACTAAAATCAAACCTTGTTCGCGGAGAGCCGTGTTGTATCTAGCCCCCGAGCCTAGGAGCTAGATGAGTCCACAAGACACACCTAGTAGTCGGTGGCGCCAGCCCCCGAGCGTAGGCCCTAGCCAAGTTGTTGCTGGATCTTGAACTGTCAATGAAGCCGACTAGTCGGAGTCGATTCTGACTAGTTTTGTAGGCGAGATGAGTAGTCAAAGTAGCTAACGACGTGTAAAATTAGTCGGGAACTAGTAAACGCAGTGTCATGGGAGCGAGCCCCATGCAGGAAACTGCACGTAGTACTAGTCATGAAATAGTAAACGGAGTAGTACTTGCAGTATTGGAGCAATGGCCTTGCGGTAAACTGCACGTAGTACAAGTCATGAATAGTAAACAGAGTAGTACTGGAAGTATGGGAGCGAAGCCCCTTAGTAAAATAGAGTACTAGTTTGAAACTAGTAGTCTGTGCGTTACTGGAAGTATGGGAGCGAGGCCCATGTAGTAAACTCCACGTAGTACCAATCGTGAACTGGTAGACGGAGTAGTACTGGAAGTTTGGGAGCGAGCCCATGCAGTAAACTCCATGTAGTACTAGTCGTGAACCAATAGACGGAGTAGTACTGAAAGTATGGGAGCAAAGCCCTTCAGTAAACTCCACATAGTACTAGTCGTGAACCAATAGATGGAGTACTACTGAAAGTATGGGAGCGAAGCCCCTTCAGTTAACTCCACATAGTACTAGTCATGAACTAGTAGACGGAGTAGTACTAGAAGTATGGGAGCGAGGCCCATGCAGTAAACTCCACGTAGTATCAGTCGTGAACCAGTAGATGGAGTAGTACTGGAAGTATGGGAGCGAGGCCCATGCAATAAACTCCACGTAGTACCAGTCATGAACTAGTAGACGGAGTAGTACTGGAAGTATGGGAGCGATGCCCCTCCAGTATACCATGCTACGCCATGGCTGACAACTTGGGATACAAGTTAGCCAAGAAGGAAAACGGCATAGGTGCTCGATATTCTAGGAGTTTGGAACCTTTTGGCCATTAGGGTACTGTAAGCGATACGACCCTGGTTCTATAACCTTGTGCACGAGGAAGGTTCCCTCCCATCGCGAATTAAGCTTATGCAACCCGGTTTCGCCCTGGATGCGATGAAGGACCATATCTCCAATGTTGAAAGAATGTTGTTGAACATTCCGGTCGTGGTAACGACAGACTCCTTGTAAGTAGCAGGCCGACTGGAGCAAGACATTGCATCTGATTTCCTCTACCGAGTCAAGTTCGAGATGTCTTGGGTTATCAGCCACACCTTCTTCATACATCTCCAGTCGAGGAGATTTGCACATGACGTCAGCCGGTAATATAGCTTCAGATCCATACACGAGGAAGAAAGGTTACTGTCCTATGGCTTTGTTTGGTTGTGTGCGAAGCCCCCAGATTACTGACAAGATCTCATTGGTCCACTTGCTACCCTTTTTGCTGTTCTCATCATAGAATCTCTTCTTTAAGCCATCAAGAATCAAGCCATTGGCGCGCTCAACCTAGCCGTTGGCCCGCGGGTGAGCCACTGAAATGTACTTGACCTCAATGGCACTGCGTTCACCGAAATCCTAGAACAGATGTGAGTGGAAATTGGATTCCAGGTCCGTGATGATAGTGTTGGGGAAGCCGAATCGGTGCAAGATGTCACAGATGAAGCTAACCACTCGATCTGCAGAGAGCTTTTGATTGGCTTGTACTCGATCCACGTCGAAACTTGTCAATGGCCACCAACACGTGAGTAAAACTACCTGGCATAGTTACCAAAGGCTTTGTAAGCTTTGTGATTGGCTTGATGGATGGGTGATGCAACTCGTGGACGAAAACACCCGGTGGGACGTTGGCTCGATCGGAGCCTAGTTTTTAGAGCACATCCGCTCCCACAGTGCTGTTGTGAATAACATGATGAATTTCCAGCCCCGAGAACTTGTTCTTGAGCTTGAGTATTTCTGCAACGTACGCGTCCATGGTGTCCTTGTTGACATCCCACTCTTTGTTGACTTGTTGTACCGCTAGCAAGGAGTCGCCATAGATAAGTAGTCGCTTGATGCCTAGAGAGACTGCCAGGCGTAGCCCATGTGATAGTACCTCATAGTCGGCTTCGTTGTTGGAGACCTCAAATAGTATTTGGAACACATACTTGAGTTGTTCTACTTTTGGACTGATGAAGAGTACTCCTGCACCACCGCCTCCGAGCTTGAGTGAGCCGTCGAAGTACATGACCCAATGCTCTAACTGGTTGGCTGGGGCTTCCACTTGGTTTTCTCGCCATTCCGCCATGAAATCGACTAGTACCTGTGACTTGATGGCCATCTGGGGCTTGAAGTCGAGGGTGAGAGCCCTTAGTTCCACACCCACTTAGAGATTCGCCTGGTAGCATCCCGATTGTGGAGGATATCTACCAATGGGAAATTAGTGACCACCGAGATGTTGTATGTGTCGAAGTAGTGGTGAAGCTTCCTGGAGGTGATGAGTATACCATAGAGTAGTTTCTGAATTGTTGGGTAACGAACCTTGGATTCAGAAAGGACTTCGCTGATGAACTAGACTGGCCACTGCACACTAAAGGCATGGCCTTCCACCACGATTGTCGTGCTGACGATGTGAGTAGTTGCGGTGATGTAGAGTAGTAGGTTCTTGCCTGGTTGTGGAGCCGTTAGGATGGGGGGCGACTACAAATGATTCTTGAGATCTTCCAGTGCCTGCTTCGCCACCTCGGTCCACTAGAACTTGTCATGGTGTTTCAGCAATTTGAAGAAGGGTAATCCCTGTTCTCCAAGTCGCGAGATAAATCTGTTCAGGGCCGCCATATAGCTTGTGAGCTTCTGGACATCCTTGATTGTCCGTGGAGTGTCCATGTCTGTGATGGTGGTGATCTTCTCCAAGTTTGCTTCAATTCCTCAGTGACTAACAATGAAACTGAGTAGTTTTCCTTGTGGCACGCCGAATCTTGTGTAAGCTATTGAAGGTTTCCTCGAGATCAGGGATGAACTCGTCATGGGCTCTGGTCTTGATGACCACATCATCCATGTAGGCTTCAACATTGCGATGTAGCTGATCAGCAAGGTATAATTAGATGGCCCGCTGATAGGTGGCCCTTACATTCTTCAACCCGAAGGACATGGTTGTGTAGGCATATGCTCCAAAGGGGGTGACGAATGTTGTCTTTTTCTGGTCTTCTTCCTTGAGAATGATTTGGTGGTAACCCAAGCAACGGTCGAGGAAGGAGGACGCAGCCAGCCGTAGAGTCGACAACTTGGTTGATGCGTGGGAGCGCAAAGGGATCCTTCGGGCAGTGTTTGTTGAGATCACTGTAGTCCACACACATCCTTCATTCATTATTGTTCTTCTTCAAGACTAGTACAGGGTTGGCTAACCAATCAGGTTGGTAGACTTGTTTGATGAAGCCAGCCACGAGTAGTTTTGCTAGCTCCTTCTTGATAGCCTCCCTCTTATCGGGAGCGAAGTGTCATAGTCGTTGCTTCTTCAAAGTGGCTTTGGGGTCGATCTTTAGGCAATGCTCGATCAACTCCTTGGGCACCCCTGGCATATCCGCTGGTTTCCACATGAATATGTCACGGTTAGCCCTAAAGAAGCTGATGAGTGCACTTTCCTATTTGTCACTCAAGCCGCCTCCGATCAAAGCATTCTTGGATGAGTCGCCTTCTTGCAGCTGGATGGCCTTGATGCTGGCGTTGCTGGGGTTGGGTTTTACCCTCGACTGGCTAGGCCTCTGGCTGGAGATCTCCATCTCTGAGTCGGTGAGCTTTTGCGCAGCCGTGAAGACTTCCGCAGAAGGTTCTGGCACGCGTGATGTCGTGGCAAACTCGATCGCCTCTTGGTCGCAGCCGTACGACTTCTTCTGTCTAGCCTGGCATCTTGAGTAGTAGGTAGACATAGTGAGGCACGGCCATGAATTTGGCCAATGCTGGTCTGCCGAGGATGGCGTGGTATGATGACTCGAAGTTAGCCATCTCGAACTTGATGTACTCCGTGCGGTAGTTATATTTCATCCCAAAGGTGACTGGCAGGACCACTAACCCGAGTGGTGTAGCCGCGTTTCCTGGGACGATGCGTAGAATAGAGCTCTACTAGAGGTGAGCATCTTGGAAATGTCCAACCCCATCTTCTTAAAAGTACTCGCAAAGAGCAGTTTGAGGCTGCTCTCGCCATCGATGAGTACTCAAGTCAAATGTGAGCCCGCCACGACAGGATTTAGGACGAGCGGGAATTTTCCCGGCTCCGAGAAGCTGGTCCACTTATCATCTCTAGAAACGGAGATCGGGACCTCACTGTATCTCAGAGGCTTTTGTATGGCAGGCACGACCGAGAGGATTTCGCGTAGGGTCAGCTTCTGCGCACGCTTCGAGGGAAAGCTGCTGTCTCCACTGAAGATGACATTAACGACATTATTCGGGTCTTGGAAATCTTGAGCCCCTGATATGTCACCCTCGTCGTTGTCCTCCTGATCCTTCCGCTTTCCGTCTTGAGGGAGGAGTGGAGCGTTGAGTGACTTGCAGAGGCTGACGCACTCGAAGAGCGTATGCTGGGTGTCAGACCCGAGCCCACCGGACTGCGCACATGGCCTACATCATACAGGATAAGAGGTGGGGCATGACCCACGCTCTACACCAATTGTAACTACTCATAGCGTAGTAGAACTACTCATACAGTAGTAAAACTAGTCGGAGACAGTAGGAAACTACCCAAAAAGTAATCGGGTAGGACTGCTGGGCTCGCATCCGACTAGGACTTCTATGTAACCCTATCCCCCCCAAACTATATAAGGGCGGGTAGGGACACCCTCCAAACATCAGATCACCCGATCACTATCTGAGGCAATACAAACCACACAGGACGTAGGGTAGTACGCTCTCGATGGCCCGAACCTATCTAAACTTTGTGTTCCTTGCACCTTCAAGTTCCTGATCTCGGCGACACCCTACCTACAAACTCACCACCTCGGGGGTATCCCTCGGTGGGTGTGGCGGTAAAACACCGACAGCTGGCGCGCCAGGTAGGGGTATTCATCGAGCATCCACCGGAGAACTCGATGGCGTCTCTTAGCTTCACCAGCACCATGCTCGATGATGGCACAACTTTTATCTTTGGCTCTTGGATCTGCGTTGCCAATGGCTTGGGTGGCTTCAACAGCCACCTAGTCGACTCCAGGAAGCCGGAGGCCTCTACACCAACTTGACGCAGCAACCTTGATGAGTTCATCGACAACCTCGATGAGTCGCTGCATCCCGATCTAGCCAAGCAGATCGAGAGGATCTCCATTTTCGACGCGACTTCAACTCGTGCTGCACCAGGACTACTCGGATTGGATTCAAACCAATCTGAGGAGGCTACATAATCCAAGTCCCCCTCCGACTTGGAGGAGGACTTGGATCCTCTTCTCAAGATTTGGGATGAGGGAGCCACCGCTCGTCGGGAGGCCCCAGTTCTCGACAACCACTCGCAACCCGATTGTTACCCCGAATCATTTTCGGGTAATCACCTAGGTTTAACCTTAACGTCTATGCCGCGAGGCCGTTTCGTGTACTGGAAGGGTCTAAAGCCCTCTGAGTTACTTGAATATGACTCCCACCTTGGTGCAGAATCCACCCTTCGGTGATCAACCCCAGGGAGCCAGAAGATTTTGACTACTCCGCTCAACTTCACCTCGCGTCATGACATCGACGCGCTGCCGCGACGACCTTGACTACTCGACTTGCACTGCAACTACGACTACTTCGACAAATCGGCTGCGCCATTGACAACTTCAACTACTCATCATGACTAGAAACTAATCAAGAACGAGCCTGAAACTACTCGGAGACTCGCTCTGCATGGTCAACAACTAGTCGAAATCAGCTCCAACTAGTCGGCTTCGTTGACAAATTGTCCACGGATCAAAGCTACGCTTCACCCCCTACTTTTTGTGCAACGCACGCTCTCTCCATCGGCAAACTTGAAACCCCCAAACCATGTCCAGATTGGATTGAGGCGGTTCAACCCAGGACCCTCTCCGTATTGGAAGAGGATTTGGACCATCTACCACCACTCAAAGAAGGAGAAGCCACCACGCATCAGGGGCTATTGTTTTCGACAACTACTCGGATTTAGCTGCTCATATGACCCGGAGTCTGGTAAGGGGATTAGATTGGTCGGGCAGGTTTGGACCTTGGAAGGGCATGAAACCCTCCAGGTTTCTTAAATCAAGTCCACCATGATCCATTACCACACCCGGCAAACTCCCTTTTCAGGAAGGCAGACCCCTCCTCCCTTCCAACGACGAAGATGAGGGCCAGGTGGTGCAGAGTGCCAAACACTTTGCCCCCAATCGAGAAGTGCTTATGATTCACGCTGATGAGGACTGTGAAGGCCTCGACCAGGTCCAGCTACACGACTATGAAGACTACCTCCGTGATACACTTGACGAAGACGTGGATGCAACAATGGGTAGTGAATTCCCAGACAACATCAAGGTAGAAGACGCAGATGACATCCAGAAGGAACGTTGTAGGTTCATCAATGCGAAGCACACCAAACACAAGCACCGCACGGTCGAGACGAACCAGTAGGGGAGCGGCAACCTGCACAACTCCTCCACGGGCAACCTTCGCGCCATCATCAACGCTGGCCGGGACGCCCGCAATGTCATCATTGCCAGGCAGTAGGAGCGCGAAGAAACAGAAGCCTACAGCACATACCACTATCAATTCCATCTCGACTACGTGGAGACAACTCAGAAGCGCAAGCCAGAAACTAGGGAACAATCCACCCGTAGAAAGAAGACTCTCAATTCGAAGGAAAAATTCGAGGAAGCCCTCCACGGGCAATGCCCGTGACACCCGAAGAGCCAGCATTCCGATTCAAGGAGGTTTTCTGAGGGTCTTTAGGTGTTTTGTTTGTTTAAACCATTATTTTGGGACTGTATCTCGAAACTAGAGGTTCCATACAGCTAAAAGCACCACTTTTTACCACTTAGTCAAGGTCACCATTTATGTTTATTACTCGGGTTAATCATAACTCACTCGCTAAAATCAGGGAATCCTATCACAGCCAAGCCATGCGACTGCCAAAAGTGGTCGTCTCGTTTGGCAATGACTAGTGGAACCCGTTAATTAGTCAAATAAAGCACCTACGCGATTATCTATCAAATACTTCCAGTAACGCTCAGAATACTAGTTCCCAACTACTTTTCTAAGTTACTGAAAGGGCCTAGCCCCCAAACAGTTTTCTAAGTTACTGAAAGGGCCTAGCCCCCAAACTTCCAGTAACGCTCAGATCACTAGTTCCCAACTAGTTTTATATGTTACTGAAAGGGCCTTACTCCCAAACTTCCAGTAACACTGTGTTTACAAGTTTTCGACTAGTATTACGCGTAGTTTGCTGAAGGGGCTTTACTCCTGTACGACCTCACCAATGTCTCGGCGAAATTCAATTTTCCGACCAGAAGCAGGCTTAAGCACCTATACCATCCGCATGGATGTCAACTGTGCAATCGACGACTTGATCGACAACCCGGAACCCCTCGAACCGAATCTGCCTCGGTCCAAGGTCCTATACCACAAGTTCTTCTATTAGTCAGAGGAGGATTTGGATCATTTACTAAGAGTTGGAGGAGGTTTTGGATCGTCTACCACTACAACTCGGAGGAGGACTTGGATTGTCTGCCACTACAATTTGGAGGAGGATTTGGTATGTCTACCACAAGTCGGAGGAGGACTAGCCGCCGTCCATCAAAGGGCTCCCATCTCTGCTGACTACTCAGACTTCGTCAACGACGCACTACCCTTATCAAACGGCCACCAGGGCCTGATGGTGCCTCCAACTTGGTCGGGCGGGCCCGGACATCGGAACAGCACAGAGTCCTCCAAGCTACCCAGTTCAGCCCACCTTTCTAAGCTTTCAACTTGGTCGGGCAGGCTCGGGCATTGGACGGGCACGGAGTCCTCCAAGCTACCTGACCCCAACCCACCTTTCTATATCATCAACCCCGACAACCTGTCGGGACAAGAACTATTCCAGGAAGGCAGGATCCTTGATTCCTTGACGACTACTTCACCCTCGCGAGGGCACTCGGCGACCCGGCGACGACTACTTCGGCTACACAACTAGTCGAGAGCAGGACTTACTCCATTAGTGACTAGTTGGAATTGATTCCAACTAGTTGGGTTTCATCAACAAACCGTCGCGGCTCCTTCAACGAACGATGCGGCTTCATTGGCAATTACCCACAAATCAAGATCAACAACTATCCACGCTCATCTGGTTTCTACGCTCGGGGGTTGAGCGCAACAAGGCGGCTGCCCACGTGAAGACTGAGACACGATTCAAGGAGGTTTTATGGAGATCTTTAGGGAACTTATTTAACCATTGTCTTGAGTTTTATCTCAAAACAAGGGGTTTTCCCAAAGAATTCGTTTGACCACTTGGTCAAGGAATCAAGGAATTTATCCAAAATAGGGCTTGTTTGTTCATCTATATTTCAGCATCGTACGAACTATCTTGGCCCGCCCAAGGAATTCCTTCGGGCTAGCTGAGTCATCTTCGCACAACGACCACTTTCGTAACAGCGCAAGTGAAGGACCTCGTCGTCACTTCCTTTGGGCCAACCAAGACATCGTCTCATGGCAATATTTGACTTGTTTTGGCCCGCTTAAGGAAATGATCACCCCACGTGAAGGACCTCGTCATCAATTCCTTCAGGCCAACCGTGACGTTTTCGCATGTCAACATGTGAATTCTCATGATCCGCCCAAGTAATCGACTGAAGCTACCAGCAAGATTTATTTCTCCCTTGCTAATTGACTTCTAGTCACCTTCACATACTTCCAGTACTGCTCCGCTTACTAGTTTAAGACTAGTACTATGAGGAGTTTACTGCATGGGCCTTGCTCCCATACTTCCAATACTACTCCGTTTACTGGTTTATGACTGGTACTACGTGGAGTTTACTGCATCAGCCTCATCCCAATACTTCCAGTACTACTCTGTTTACTGGTTCACGACAAGTACTATGTAGAGTTTACTAAAGGGGCATCGCTCCCATACTGCCAGTACTACTCCATGTACGGGTTAACAACTGGTACTACGTGGAGTTTACTACATGGGTCTTGCTCCCATACTTCCAGTGCTACTCCATCTACTGGTTCATAACTGGTACTACGTAGAGTTTACTGCATGGGCCTCGCTCCCATACTTTCAGTAATAGATTACTAGTTTCCGACTACTATGCTATGTTACTGAAGGGACCTCGCTCCCATACTTCCAGTACAACTCCATTTACTAGTTCACGACTGGTACTACGTAGAGTTTACTGCATGGGCCTCACTCCCATACTTGCAGTACTACCCCATCTACTGGTTCATGACTGATATATGTGGAGTTTACTTCATGGGCCTCGTTCCCATACTCGCAGTACTACTCCGTCTACTGGTTCATGATAAGTGCTACGTCGAGTTTACTACATGGGCCTTGCCCCCATACTCCCCATACTACTCCAGCTACTGGTTCACGACTGGTACTACCACGAGTTTATTGCATGGGCCTTGCCCCCATACTCCCAGTACTACTCCGTCTACTGGTTCACGACTGGTACTACAACAAGTTTACTGCATGGGCCTTGCCCCCATACTCCAAGTCCTACTCCGTCTACTGGTTCATGACTGGTACTACGTTGAGTTTACTGCATGAGCCTTGCTCCCATACTCCCAGTACTACTCCGCCTACTGATTTACGACTGGTACTACATGGAGTTTACAGCACGAGCCTTGCTCCCATACTGCCAGTGCTACTCCGTTTACTGGTTCATGATTAGTACTACGTGGAGTTTACTGAAGGGGTTTCGCTCCCACGCTTCCAGTAACGGCCAGATTACTAGTTCTCGACTGGTACTCTATGTTACTGAAGGGACCTCACTTCCATGACACTGTGTTTACTAGTTCCTGACTAGTTTTACACGTATTCAACTACTTTGACTACTCGTCTCGCCTACAAACTAGTAGGAATCGAGTTCGACTAGTTGGCTTCATCGACAGGTCAAGATCCAGCGGCTACTTGGCCAATGCTTAGGCTCAGGGGCTGACGCCACCGACTACTAGGTATATCTTATGCGACTCATCTAGCTCCCAGGCTCGAGGGCTGGATACAACACAGCTCTCAGCAACCATAGTTTGATTTGAGGGGTAATTTAGGGCGCTTTTTGGTGAAATTATTTGTTTAACCATTTTTTAGAGAATTCATCCCGAAAAAGGGTTTTTCAAATTTATGAACCAACTTGCCCATCTTAACCATCAAATCTTGGGTGTGGCGGTAAAACACCGACACTAGGCCTTCAGGTGCATCAGGCATCGTTTGTGCAGGACTTTTTCAAACTGAGCTGATTACTCCCCGGCTTCTTGCACCGCGGATTGCACTCAACAGCCATGACTTCTTGGTCTAGCTTGTGCTTTTGGGGATTCCCGGAATTGTTCCGCTAGCCCTTGTCGAATTAGTTGTTGTCATTGCCCTTGTTATCGTTGTTGCACTTGGGGAAGTGATCATTCTCCTCGTCCTCCTGGTCAGCCCACCGTTCCATCATGTCACGCAGATCCACGATAGTAGTCGAGCGGTTGCATCCAAAGTTGTGGTACATGTGCTTCGAGAAGAGGCTATTCTGGAAGCAGCGGATGATATCCTCGTCAGTGAGTTTGGCAATGGTGGCTCGCATCTCGAAGAAATGCCAGGTGTAGGACCTCAAGGTCTCATTCATCTCCTGCTTGACCTGGGACAAATCATGATGAGTACCGGCTCGGATCATAGATCCCTGAAAGTTGTTAATGAAGGTCCGTTTGAGGTCCTCCCAAGAGTGAATGGAGTTTGGTTTGAGGCTTTCAAACCAAGTGAGTGGCGCGGATTCCAAGGCCACCAGGAAGTAGAGTGCCTTGGAGGAGTTGGATACCCCTGAGACCTCGATGGCGACGGAGTGCCAGTGGATCCACTGGCGCGGGTCTTGTTTGCCATCGTACTTGGGGAAGCAATCGTTATCATCATCATCGTGGTACCTGTTGGGACGGTCCTTTCTCCTTGCCTCGATGATGCGCCGTGCGACATAGCCATCATTAATCTTCTGCCTAAGATCGATCGTGGGAGTGTCGTTGTCAGACCCAGGGCTACCGGGCTGGGCATGTAGCGTAGTCTACGGAGGTTTAAGAGATTAAGTTCGTCTTATCTCTTATTCATTTTGTTTATCTTTTATTTATCCCGTTTAAATAGGAGATAGAGCTAACCAACGCGGAGAGGATCTATCCGAGACATGTTCTGGTAGGATCCCTCGGCAAAGGTTGGTTAGCATCTTTGTAACCCTGGCCTCTCGGATATATAAGGGAGGTCAGGGACCCCCTCGAAACAGAAGATCATTAGGTCATTCATTCTATACAGAAGGCAATACAAGCCATACAGGACGTAGGGTGTTACGCTCCGTGCGGCCCGAACCTGTCTAAGTCTTGTGTTCCTTGCACCTTCGAGTTCCTGATCTTGCCCTCACCCAAAACTTACCACCTTGGGTATATCCCACGGTGGGCAGCCGGTTAAACACCGACAGTCGTGGAGGCTGGCCTCGGGTGGAGCTTTGCTTTGACGCCTTGCATCGCGCCGGTTGCGAGGTGGGTGAGTGGATTGTTGCACCTCTTGTTTGGCGTTGCCACACGCGGACTGCTGGCCCTGGTTACGCTGGTAATTATCGTTCCTCAGATATTCAGGGCCTCGTCCAAGGGTGCGACTAATCTGCGTAGTGTCACCATGGCGCTCAGATCTCGAGAGCATGTTCCAAGTGTAGGACACTGGGTGTTGCCCATCAAGTTGCATGAGCGCGCGCTGGGTTAGATACTGCAGCCTTTGTATCTAGGGGCGGGGTGGTAATTGTTGAGCTAGAAACGTTGCTTCTGCAATGGCGCTAATCGGTGTGTGATACTCCCGATCCACGGCTGCTGCGAAAGCATTGTTAAAGTTCATTTGGTGCATTGGGTTGCGTGCATAGTTTTCCGTGTTCTGCCTGTGCTAGGCGCGCTTGGCATTCTTCAACCGCCGGATCCTTGTGTTCTCCTTATTCTCATCTTGGGGGCGTCCGCTGTACGCTCATTGGCAGACACGTCTGCGAGTAGTTCAGTGTTGTACTCGGGACTCGGCTCGTCGTCATCTGCATTGCAAAAGGAAGCCATGTAGACTTGATGATCCAACGAGTTCTTACCGTATCGCTTTACTCGAGTAGCTCTGTGCTACACTCTCCCTCTTCCGAGATGGGAGAGAGAGGTTTGCCCTCTTGGAAGGGCAGTTCCTACATGAAGGCCACAAGACAGGAGTCATATTTGAGTAGTTTAGAGGGCTCTAAGCCCTTCCAGTAAACGAAATGGCCTTACGGCGTAGATGCTATAGTCAAACCCAGGTGACTACCCAAAAAGGATTCAGGGTGGTCATCAGGTTGCGAGTGGTTGTCGACAACGGGGGCCTCCCGGCAAGGGGTGGCCCCCTCGTCCTCGAGTTCTCCTCGGCTCTGGCTTAAAGGTGTAGTACTAGTCAACGAGTACTCTTCATTGGAGTCTGAGTAGTTATCAAAAACGGGGCCTCCCGACAGGCGATGGCTCCCGTGTCCTCGAGTTTGAGCAAACGATCTAAGTCCTTCTAAGTTGGAGAGGGACTCAGATTGATAGTCTCCTCAGATCAGTTTGAGTCCGATCCGACTAGTTCTGGTGCAGCACGAGTTGAAGTCACGTCAAAAATGGGCATCCTCTCGATCTGCCGAGCTAGATCGGGGAGCAGAAACTCATCGAGGTTGTCGATGAACTCATCGAGGTCGCTGTGTCGAGTTGGTGTAGAGGCCTCCGGCTTCCTGGAGTCGACTAGGTCGCTATTGAAGCCACCAAAACTGTTGGCGATACAGATCCAGGAGCCAAAGATGAGAGTTGTGCCCTCATCGAGCATGGTGCTAGTGAACCTGAGAGATGCCATCGAGTTCTCCAGTGGATGCTCGATGAACACCCCTACCTGGCGCGCCAGCTGTTGGTGTTTTACCACCATGCCTACCGAGGGATACCCCCGAGGTGGTGAGTTTGTAGATAGGGTATCGCTGAGATCAGGAACTCGAAGGTGCAAGGAACACAAAGTTTAGACAGGTTCGAGCCACCGAGAGCGTAATACCTTACGTCCTGCGTGTGGTTTGTATTGCCTTAGATGTTGATTCTATGGAGGGATCCCTGCCCACCCTTATATAGTCTGGTGTGATAGAGTTACATGGAAATCCTAGTCTGATACTAGCTTAGGAGTCCTACCTGAGTACTACTCGGGTAGTTTCCTTCTATTCTGACTAGTCCTACTCCTGTACGAGTAGTTACAATTGGTGTAGGGTGTGGGTCATATCCCATCCCTTATCCTAGAATATATACACCATGTGCGCAGTCAGGTGCCTCGGGGGCTGGAGCTTCCATGGCATTGCCAAGCTCCTCCAGGCCCAAAGCAGAGGAAGGGGTACATACAGGAAGCAGCAACATGTTCTATTATTCACAACAACAAACCTACAATTTACATGTGAAAGCACTCGGATACTTACAGTGCGGACTTCTTTATTCCTAACTTCTTCTTTCTATCTCACCCGGTTTTAAGGATAAAACCAAATGCATAACTATATGTATGCCAGGATCAAGTTCCATACATATAGTGACTTCATCAGTGAATAATCAGCAATAGTATCATGAAAAGAGGATTAAAAGACTAAAAAGATCATTAGAGTTATACAGCTTATCCTGGAAACGGAGACTCCAAACTTCACAGGCAATTGACCGGGGGGTTCGTAGGCCTAGAACTCAGCATTATCTTCAAAAGACTTCATATCAACTTTCTCTTCTGAGCAGCAATTATAACAAGTGTGAGTACTCTTATGTTTGGTACTCAGCAAGTGTTGGGAATTGTATGGCATGAAGGCCAAAAGGAAGAAAAGGCTGACTGGCTTACTGTGATAAGCAATTTTAGTTGGTCAAATTTTATTAGCACCTCATTACTAAGGTATAAGTTCATACCAAAACCCACATTAAAAGAAACAGAACAGGTATAATAGAAACATAACCATAACCATAAACATGGTCCATGATTTAATTCATCTGCAAGTTTAATTATCATGTGAGGGTCCAAGCCGCTCTTAACCGTGAGTGCGGCTGATGTATCAGTTTTCACTCTGCAGAGGTTGTACACTTTACCCACAATTCGTATCTCCCAATTTGCCCGAGGTAGCTAGCCTCCTAAATACTTCCGAGGTGAGTGGCAAGGGATTCACTACGAGGCCTTTACAAAGATTCCCTAACTTATGACAATCCGCTAAGATTTTAGGCCGTAGTGGTCATAACTCTCCCTAATGAGGAAGTGCCTTAGCCAAGGACCATAAATCAAAGCCTCAAGAGGATTGAGCTATACCCCATCAATGCACTCCCCTCTTGCCCTTTCGGTAAGATCGTCATAAGCTAGTATTTCTAATTAATTAGCCAAGACCAGAGCCATATAGTATTATGGTTGCACTATTTTCCTGAGTGGTTCTCCATACAACAACAACAACAATAACAACAACTTAGCCTTTTGTCCCAAGCAAGTTGGGGTAGGCTAGAGATGAAACCCACAGAAAACAAGAATAAGAAACACAAAAAGGGCACAAGACAAAGGAAGAGTTAAGGGTTAAACAAAAAGTAACAAAGGTCACAGTTCAGGTACGTTAATTGCTAATCTCCAAGCGCTCCTATCCATAGCTAATTCCTTAGCGATATTCCGCTCCTTAAGGTCTCTCTTAACCGTCTCATCCCAAGTTAGTCTAGGTCTACCTCTACCTCTCTTTTACATTATCGCCCCGCTTTAAAACTCCACTACGCACCGGCGCCTCGGGAGGCCTCCGTTGTACATGTCCAAACCATCTCAACCGATGTTGAATCAACTTCTCCTCGATAGGTGCCACCCCGACCCTATCTCGAATCTCTTCGTTCCGGACTCTATCCCTTCTTGTATGCCCGCAGAACCAACGCAGCATACGCATCTCTGCTACACTTAGTTGCTGGACATGTCACCTTTTTGTAGGCCAACATTCAGCACCGTATAGCATCGTTGGGAGAATCGCTGTCCTATAGAACTTACCTTTTAGCCTCTGTGGCACCTTCTTATCACAGAGGATGCCAGAAGCCTGCCGCCACTTCAACCAACCGACTGAAATTCTATGCCTAACATCTTCATCAATGTCTCCATCTTTCTGAAGCATTGATCCTAGATACCAAAAAGTATCCTTCTTGGCCACCACTTGACCTTCGAGGCTAACGTCCCCATCCTCATGCCTAGTCGGGCTAAAGTCGCACATCATATACTCGGTCTTGGTCCTACTCAGTCTGAACCCCCTCAACTCTAATGTGTGTCTCCACAGCTCTAACATCATATTAACCCCTGCCCCACTCTCGTCAACTAGCATCACATCATCAGCAAAGAGCATACACCAAGGGATATCACCCTGTATATCCCTTGTGACCTCATCCATCACCAAAGCAAATAGATAAGGGCTCAATGCTGACCCCTGATATAGTCCTATTTTAATTGGAAAGTCACTGGTATCGCCATCACATGTTCGAACACAAGTCATCGCATCCTTGTACATATCCTTGATGAGGGTAATATACTTAGTTGGAACTTTGTGTTTTTCTAAGGCCCACCACATGACGTCTCTCGGTACTTTGTCATACGCCTTCTCTAGGTCAATAAAGACCATGTGTAAGTCCTTCTTCTCCTCTCTATATCTCCCCATCAACTGTCGTACTAAGAAAATCGCCTCCATGGTCGACCTCCTAGGCATGAACCCAAACTAGTTTTGAGTCACCCTTGTCAATCTTCTTAGGCGATGCTTGATAACCCTCTCCCAAAGCTTCATCGTATGGGTGGTTCTCCATGTTTCAATTAAAACATATGATCTTGTGATTAACAACACAAGGAGCATGAACATGGATAAAACAAGTGTAACATCATCATTGTTGTCATCATGGTTATATATTATTCCCAAACCCGAACCAGTTATAGCAACTAAGCAATAGCTACCCAACATAAACATAAAACCCAGGTTGACAAGGAATGATCATAAAGACTAGGCATATCCTTAATTAGGATCTATCAAAATTAGGACACATGCATGTATATAGAAAAGTTATATTTATTGTGATTATTAGGACAAAAGAATGATCAAGAAAACACTTGCCTTTCTTTTAGAGAATAGCTGCTTAGAGTTTTCAACTCTTGTTCTTGAAATTCTAAATCTTCAAAGCTCTTGGATCGCGCTCCTTCTAACGTCACACAAGCATCGGACCCAAGCATATAAGCAAACAAAGAAACAAGAACAACTAAGAACTGATACAGTAAACAAAAGGAAAGCTATAAAAGAGCGTACAAAAGGATAGGGCTTGTTGCTACGATCATGAGAGCGCAAGAAACGCGGAAAACGGAGCTAGGTTTGAAAAGAAACAACTATCGGAAGATTTGTGTTATAAAAGAAATAAAAGAACTATAGCCTTTCATCTATTTTAATTTAGAAAACTAATATAAAAGATATTCAAAAAGAATATCCCTAATTATAATTAACTTATATTATATTTGCATTTATAAAGACGAGGTACAATTTAGTCAAATTTTATATATAATTGTCTATGTACAAGTTATCCTAATTAAACAATTAATTATAAAAGAAACTGGTGAGAGCATCTAAACGTCGAACTTTATGGTTCGTGTCGAACTAAACAAATTAAATTACAAACACATTTAAGTTGATATTAATCAAATTAACATTAATTAAGAAAACCGCAGTAAAGACTTGATTGGATTTTATTTGGAAAAACTAGATGAGTGGATATTAATCAAATTAAATCTATATTTAATTTTAAAAATAGGAAATACAATACAACAACACTACAAAACAATGCTTAGGGTTTTAGAAGACTAACGCATAAAGAATGGATTGAAACGGATCTAAAACGCGGAAACTATGCATAAAACAAGGTTGCAGGGACCTATACGTAATTAACTATAGATTTCAGGGGCTAGCAGCAAAGAATTGTAAGACACAGAAATAGTGCTCGCAATTTAGGAAAAGTTTAGGGTTAGATCTGAAAAAGATCATGGGTGGGGCTGTGTTGAAAAGATGCAATAGACCTAGGGGGTTTTCTACGAAATTTGCAAGACATAGAAAAGTACACGATAATTATAGAATCTTTCAAGGGCTAAATTACAAAAGCTTCACAGCAGCTCCCATGGTTGCCGGCGGTTACTGTTGGCCGATTTCCCAGTGTTCCAGGGCACACGAGATCACGAGGAGCGGGGCAAATGAAAGAGGACAACGAGGGGATTCGATTCCATACCTTACTTACCGCGGGGATGCATCGTGGTGGCCGAATTTTGCCGGAGAAGATGGCGGCGGCGGCTCTGTTCTAGGTGGCAGCCCTTCTGTCCCTGGCAGTGGAGCTGGGCAGGGGCGGTGCAGGAGGAAGCAGCTAGGGGGAAGGGTGCGGCGCTCCTGATGGTGGCGACGCTGCACAGAAGCAGGGCGTAGGGGGGGCGACGGCTGTGCAGGCGCGCGAAGGGCGGCGGCGCTCCTGGTGGCGCGCACAGGCACAGGGTTAGGGCCAAGGCGTGCAGGGGCGGCACAGCAGCAGGAGGAATGGCTGGCGGCAGTGCTGCAGGAGGCCCACGCGAGGAGACGGCTGCGCAGGGTCGGCGCCGGGGGACTGGCGCTCCTGGTGGTCGCGTGCAGCACCAGGGAGGGACGCAAGCAGGTAGGGTGCACCGGGGAAGGGCGACGGCTGCGCAGGGTTTGGAGTAGGGATATGCATAGTAGCAGGCACTCGAGGGGAGGCTAGGGCCAGCGATGCAGGGGAAGTCGCACGGGCCGGCAAGGATAGGGAGGAGGCAATGGAGGAGGCAGCACAAGCAGGAGGAGATGCGGGTCTAGGGTTGCGTATAGGATTTATAGGGGCCCGGAGGCCTGAGGTTTGGCAAGCAGAGACGAGGCAGTGCATCATGCTAGGACTCGTCCATGAGTCCAGATTGCCCACGGGAGAAACGAGATTGGGCCGACCAGCGGGCCCCACAAGTTAGCGAGTAAAGAGGGGAAGGAAGAGGTAAAGGAAGGACGAAACGACCTCGCGTCGAGACTTGAGTGGCGAGCGAGTTTGGTTATGAGCCGAAATAGGTTTAGGAGGAGGCTGAACATGAAAACATGCTGATAGTGTTGGTTATACATGAACGAGCTATTCGAGAACGTGAAATAGAAAAGAGAGAGAGAGAGAGAGAGAGAGAGATCAGGCTGGATCATTGGCGGATTAGTTTAGAACCTTGCAGTGGCGATTCTGGTTATCAGAATTGGCAGTTCGCTAGCTTCAACGAGCAATCAAACTCCGGGATAGAAAGAGAAAAGGAAACAAGGGGGTTTGCCTAGGGTTCCTCAAAGAGAAGCTTCTGGTGTATTTTCTCAATGAAACGCGACACACGACGAGATATTGGTGGTGACCGACCTGAAGCTCGCACGCAACATGTTTATAGAGTTTAAGGCAGAATAGACCCAAAATGAATTGAATCCAACTCAAGATGAAAATAAAATGAATTCATTTTCCAAAACATATTTTTAGGCCTAAAATAAATCTAGAAAAGTCCAGATAAATCTTTTAAACCACGAAAAAATATATCCTGAAGAATCCCAAAAATTTCGAGGAAAATCCTAGTACACGACAAGTTCAAATAAAATACTCAGAGCCCAAGAAAAAGATTTTAGAGCTTCCAATAAATGGATTTAGCTCTATAGAAAAAGAGAATCATTTCCAGAAAAAAAATCTAGAAAATTCTCGAAAAACCCTATTGATAGATGAACACATTCTAAAAGACATTCACATTCTAAAATTAAATATTTTAGGGTGTGACACTTTCTAAGTGGTCGAGGTGTTGAGACAGTACCTAAAGCACTCGCCGGCGCAGCTTCGCTAGCCAAGGGCAGAGTCTGCTTTGGCGGGGCAACCGCGATGGTCACCATTGAGCTCAGACCAGCCTCGAGCGGTGATTGCCCTGGCGCGGCCCTAGCGGAATCTGATGACAGGTCCACAGTGGTGGAGGGCATGCTTTGCTCCCTCACAGAATCATCCCCGGTTGCGTCCTCGACCCTTCGCTTTGAGTGCTTGGGGTTTGAGGAGCTACCAGAATAGAATCAAGAAAATGAAAAATTTCTAGCAAACTCAACTGCACATCGTGCAAAAGTACTCGCCAAGGTCAAGGAAAGAATGCTCACCTGGGTATGTCATCTGCATTGCTGCCTGGAGAAGTGCTAGCCCTATGCTTTCAGGTGGCGGCCCTTGGCCCCTTAGGGTGATCCGGCAAGAAAGCACCACTAGGATAGCTTGCGCTTTCTTGGGAGGTCTTCATGGATTTGCCCTTGATCACCTCAGACATGGGGCGGTCATCGTCAGTTTCATCACCCTCCTCTTCCTTGCTTGTTGCTGCGATGGAACAAAGATGGAAAAGATGACAGAACAAGTCAAAATGGGGTTCTACCCCTAAGAAAGCTTCACAGAAATGAACAAAGATGGCTATGTGGAGAATTGAGTTGGGATTCACGTGGTGAAGCTGGATGCCATAATGAAAAAGGAGGCTGCCGAAGAAATCAGACGTTGGCAAAGCTAGCCCACGCTCGACAAAGTACTGCAATAATACTATTTCATCAGCCTCTTCATATGGCCTCTTATCCCTAGTGGTGGCACACCACTTGATGATTTCCTGGGACTGAAGCAGTCCCTCATCTACAAGCACTTTCAGATCGGCATTGGAGCACTTACTTTTTCTCCACCCATCTCCAGTGGTGGCAGCGGGCTTGGTTTCCTTCCCTTTCCCCCTGGAGGCACCTTTCTTGCCCACCATTCTTGATGTCACAAACTTTTTCACTCACATGCGCTTAGAAGCTGAGGACGGAGGTGGCGGAGATGCGCTCGGGGAAGCAGGGGCTCTAAACGACTACTTTACGTACAAGGAGGAAGTTGGGACTAATCTAGATCTAATTCCGGGAGTGGCGGCAGCTCAAAGGCAGAGGAAGACCAAAGGCCAAAGAATTAATAATGCAAGCGAAGGTGTAACGCCCCAGTTCCAAATTTGGCTCAGTTCTACTCACACGTTGAGTAAAACACGCACTCGCACCAACCCCACTTATGCTTTCGTCCTCGCTTCGCGTAAAAGGGTTAACCCGGGGGTTGAAATGCACTTGGCGCTTGGGTTTATATGTTGGTGAGACTCACCCTCAACTAGCAAAGTGGGACAACTCCCCACACATGCCATGCCACTCACACTTGGGCCACTAGTGGGCTCAAATTCATCCTTGTTGGGCCGGGATGTCACATACACCCCCCCTAAAGCACCCGACGTCCTCGTCGGCAACATACCCGCACACTGGGGCAATCGACCAGGAACTTTTCCTCTTAGCACACGTCGTCCATGCGTCTAGTACCGGCACACATGCCATGCCGTGTGACCACACACGGGTCCACACGCGCCATGCGCCATATGTCCGCGTCCCTAGCACGCACACGCCCGTGTAACCGCGAGGGTCGGCTCTGATACCAATTGTAACGCCCCAGTTCCAAATATGGCTCAGTTCTACTCGCACGTTGAGTAAAACACGCACTCGCACCAACCCCACTTATGCTTTCATCCTCGCTTCGCGTAAAAGGGTTAACCCGGGGGTTGAAATGCACTTGGCGCTTGGGTTTATATGTTGGTGAGACTCACCCTCAACTAGTAAGGTGGGACAACTCCCCACACATGCCATGCCACTCACACTTGGGCCACTAGTGGGCTCAAATTCATCCTTGTTGGGCCGGGATGTCACAGAAGGGGTGAGAAAAAAACCCTAAGGGGTGAGAAAAAAACCCTAAGTTACCGTGCAGTTAAATAACCAGCGGTGGCCCTGCAATTACTATGTGGAATAAAAAAGGTTTTTTCCCTTGGGATAAGATTTGTTTTCAGCGGTACTTTTGGGTTACTTTGGGAAAGTTATTTGCTTAACCATTTTTTCAGGGACGTTATCCCGGAAAAAGGGGTTTTCGAATTTCTGAACCAGTTTACTCATTTTAACCATCAAACCAAATTCTTATTTTTTCCACAACCTATGCCATAACTCTTTGGATCCTTTTTTCCAAACCTTGGGATTTGGATTCAAGGCTCGGGGGCTGCAGGACACGTGTCATTGACGGCCTATTTTTCAAATTTATGGAAGATAAGAGTAGAAGATTCAAGACTAACTTGACCCTCAGCCTTATTCTTCGATTCAACCTAAGCCTCGGGGGCTACTCCATATGGAGTGCGAGTTTCATCGCACCCATATAAAAAGAAGACTTGAAAACTACTCAGGGCATGAGCACTTCGACACCTTATATAGTCTGGGGGGATAGGATTACATGAAAGTCCTAACCCGATAGTAGCTTAGGAGTCCTACCCGACTACTATTCGAGTAATTTCCTTCTATTCTGACTAGTCTTACTCCTGTACGAATAGTTACAATTAGTGTAGGGTGTGGGCCATGTCCCATCCCATATTCTAGAATATGTACGCCATATGCGCAGTCCCATGGCCCCAGCTCTAACAAGCCCCTGAGCTCTTCGTAGTCGAGTACTGCAGGCTTCGAGTACATCTAAAGGCGTCTTCGGGTTCTTCCGAACTCCATTTTGAAGGTATCTTCTGAGTACTTTCTTGGTTGCATTGATGCTGCGAGGTGCTCATGCCCCAAGTATTTTTCAAGTCTACTTTTATATGGGGTGCGATGAAACTCACACTCCATATGGAATAGCACCCGAGCCTTAGGTTGAATCGAAGAATCAGGCTGAGGGTCAAATTAGTCTTGAATCTTCTGCACTTATCTTCCAAAATTTGAAAAATAAGCTGTCGATGACACGTGTCCCGCAGCCCCTGAGCCTTGAATCCAAATCCCAAGGTTTGGAAAAAAGGATACAAAGAGTCGTTGCACGGATTGTGTAAAAAATTAAGAATTTGAGTTGATGGTTAATATGAGTAAATTGGTTCAGAAATTTGAAAACCTCTTTTTTCGGGATAGCATCCCTGAAATGATGGTTAAGCAAATAACTTTTCCAAAGTAACCCAAAATTACCGCTCAAAACAAATCTTATCTTTGTAAAAAAATTCTTCGCATTCCGCATAGTAAATGTAGGCCCGCCACTGGTTATTTAACCACATAGTGACCTAGGGTTTCACTCACCCTTTTTACTCTCGCCATTTACTACTCTGTCTCTTGGTCTTCATCTGTCATACAGCCGCCGCCGCTTCCAGAGTTAGATCCAGGCCATTCTCGGTACGAGAAATAGTCGCCCAATTCTTCCTCCTCCTCAAGAGCAATGCTTTGCCGCCTCTCTATCCGTAGCCCCCGAGCGCATGCGAGTGAAGTGTCTCGTGACCACAAGGATGGCCGGCAACAAGTGAGGTGCCTCCAAGGGGAAGGGGAATGAGTCTAAGGCCGCCGCCACCACCGGAGACGGGTGGAAACCAAATAAGTGCTCTGAAGCCAATCTTCAAGCGCTTGTCGATGAGGGTCTTCTCCAGTGCAAAACCAGCATCCAGTGGCGCACTGCCACTGGGATAGGAGGCTATATGAGGGGGCCGATGAATTGGTTCTTTTCCAATAGTTTGTCGAGCGAGGGTTGGCCCTGTCGAACTCTAATTTTTTTCGTGCTCTTCTTTTCTACTATGGAGTCCAACTCCATCATCTGAACCCTAATTCCGTTCACCACATTTCTATCTTTGTACAATTTTGTGAAGTCTTCTTAGGAATAGAGCCACATTTCAATCTCTTTTTCTATCTTTTCCACCTCAAAGCGCATCCTAGTGAGAAAGACATTTACGAAGTCGGAGGTGCTGGACTTTAGCTGAGGTAGGGGATGGAAAAGAAATACATCCCCTACAAGTTTCTGAATAGCTTGTCAGGATGGAGGGAGAGGTGGTTCTATATCGGAAACAATGAACCTTCCCTGCCTAAAAGGACCGCCAGGGCGCTTAAGATCACAACCGAGTGGAGCAAGCCCTACCGGGATGAAAGCTAGATCCTAGAGCTGCTCGGCATGATCAAGAAGCAGAGGGATGCCGGAGTCACTGGTGTGACGGTGATGTACTCGTGGATAGGCAGGCAGATCCAGCCACTGCAGAAATGGTCGAGGTTTGGCTTCGAGTACCTTGGAGTCTTAGACCCTTCTCGATTTTCTGCAGACCCCATTCAGAAATCTGATGCAATTCTAAGAGTAAGCCGAGTACTCATGGGCGATGAAACCATGCCATATGTTCCGAAGATGTGCTCCGCCAAGGAGCCTCCTGAACATGTATGGATAAGTATCTGTATTCTTCTGTTGAAGCTTTAAATTGAATAGTACTGACATGTCTTTCAATCTTCTCGCAGTAGGATATGAATGTGTATAGGAGTATGCCCCAATTCCGAACATTGAACATCCGTGCCTTTTTCTACTGTCTCGTTCCAGAAGCTGATCTCTCGTGCTGACATTGATCCAATCATTATGGAGGATGACCAAGATAGCAATGACAATCGCCCATTGGCCGAGGTCACGAAGGGCAAGGGAAAGAAAACCGCCCAGGAGAGTGCAGACTCTCCTGGTGGCGATCTTTTCCCTGGCCACCCTTGGGGGTCCAAAAGCCACTTCCCGGAAGCGCAAGGCCAATGTCTCACCAGGTGGAGGTGATATCGGGACATCCAGGTGAGTGCTTTCAATTTCTTTTCGAATACTTTGAACAGTTTTCTGTTGAAATCTCCCCTTTTTCTTGATTCCTATTTGTCAGCTCCCCGAACCCCAAGCATGCTAAGGGTTCTGTTAAGGAGGAGGTCGGGGATGACACTGTGAGGGGATAGAGCGTGCCCACCATCGCACTTGAGTGAACCGTCAAATTAAATAACCCAATGCTCTGGCATGTTGGCTGGAGCTTGTTGTTGGTCAAAACCCACCGGCGAGCAGCGACAGGCAACACGAGGAGCCGGGAGGCTCCCGGGACTGCTGGTGGGCCTCGGTCCCTCGGTCAACGGCCCGAGATCCGGCACACATCCTGGCGTCTGGGTTGCTAGGCGTGCCACCTGACCTTGTACCTAATTAGGAAGGTGTTATATGTTAGTTTCCTGCATACACAGACACATATAAATATTAGTCCGAGCCGTGATCGGCTCATCGAGTGATTCCCGGTATCGGTTATAAAGAGCCAATTGTATTCAATACCAAATCAGATCTATGCATATGAATAAGGCGAGCATATCCGATGGTAATATAAAACTTGCTCAGTAATCATTAAGCTAATTCAATCTACGATGGTTAAAGCTTTCACTGCATAACCGGAATATCCTGCACGTGATTGAGCCTAGCAAATACGAAAGGTAACAGAATAACAACCTAAACAGAGGCCTAAAAACCAACAAAGAGCCGATTCCCGGAACAATCCCTCTTTAAGCAGATATAAAGCACCAAACATACAGTCGGAACATTCAACCCATTTGAAGGGCCTAATTATGCAGATATTAAACTAAATCTTCGATAAACGAAGACTAACCATAACAGATTGGATCTACTAAACAAGAACAGAGCAAGATGCTACCCTTACGCCCGAGATCGGGCACGAAGACAGCTAAACGTTTACAGGTAACAAACGATGCACGAATAAAGCATGAAAGATCCGATGCTACTCTATAAACGCGAAGATAACTAGTGTTACTCACCATCAATAATGCTTCAGTACGAGAAACACAAAAAGGTAGATAAGCAGGGACGATGCCGCCCCGATCACGCAAGGCGTGATCGGGCTGCACGGCACTTACCCGAGAAACCCTAGAACAGGGGTGGCGATGCGCCGAGAGTTGTTGGTGAATGATTGATTTATTTATTCATATCCTAGGGTACATATTTATAGTCCGGAGACTTACCTTCCCTAACCAATCCGAACTAACCATGACACGAATCCTGGCTATCTTTATCTATACTATTCAAACACACATACCTATCTAGATACATGGCCAACCCTGGCCTCAAACACCTGCGCAGGGGCCGATTCGCAAGCCCACTAAGAATACCTTTCGAGCCCATCTTGCTTCACGGCCCACCTTTCTTGCCCGTCTAAATTATGGCGATAACACATGCCCCCCTGGTTTCGGCAATAATTATTCCGAAACCATTTCTCTTTTTCATCGCCTCGCCTCTTCGACTTCCAAAATCCGTACAAGCGTGCCTCTTCAACTTCCAGGGGATGTGACTGCTCTGCAGCAAACTCCTTGAAAACCGTCATGGTGCCGATTCATCTTCCACTCCATAAAACCTGCCTCCGGTAGTTTTCTTTCTCTCATCCCTTTCCTTCACCCATTAGCAACCACACCTGATACAACTCTCCTCTTCTCGTAATGTCTTCTTCTTCCTCCTTCGCTTCCTCCGCCATCTCCTTTGAGTCCGAGTCCACCCGAGAACCCACTCCAGAGTACAACCCTATAGCCGCTTACGAGGTCCGTGCCCCTCTGCATTGGGATGCAGAGGAATGGGACTTCCAGACCTGGTCAGATGACGATGAGTCCCTGACCGATGATGAAGATATCCACCTCCTCCTCAGCGGTGAGCTGGAGGAAGATGATAAGGATGACGCGTCCTGGGAAGAAAACTTCTTCTCCTTGGAAGAAGAAGCCGATTCCTCATCAACCGAGGAGGACTCAGTGGTAGGGGACTTCCTCCTTGGTGGATCGTCAGAGGATGACAATTACGACGATGACGATGAAGAAGCCAAAAACAGCAGCAACTTTAGCAGTGATAGCGGCGGAGACGATGGCGGTGATGACGACGACAGCGGTGACGACAGCGATGCCAGCACGACTCCACCGATCAAGCGCCGCAGAATCTCCGGTGCCTACTGGTGGTAGACTGTAGGATTAAGCCGATAGATCAGCTCTAGGAGCAATCAGCTCCCCCTTTTGTACTCTCTCCCTGTTATAAATAAAATCCTTTATTTTAACCACAATTTGTCAAGAAAACGATCTCTTGGCAGCCGATGGCAACGCATCGGTTCCTTTCCTTAAAGTGCCGATCCGGATCTAAGTCGATTCTCCAATCCGTTTCATTTTCCGCCTAAATCCGGAACCTTCCCAAAACCCGAAGATTCCCCAAATCCAAATTATTCTCCAAAACCTTTTGCTCATAAACCCTAACTGCAAAGACCCGCACCAAAGCCTTTAGAGCACAAACTCAAACTTGCGCCGCCAACCCTAGATCCAGTTCCCAGATTCTTGATCTTTAGGGTTTCTGATGGCAGGATCTTCAAATACCGATGCGAGTGTCTTTGGTGTAAAGGTAAAACTCTGACCTTTGCTAATTTAGTGCAGCAATTACTAGATCCCTTGCACCATTAAATGATCCTTCTCCAATTATTTTGTTTTTATGGATTCTTCAGGTTTCAGATATTCTCTTGCCGCATCCTTCTTCCCCCAATTCTTTTTGTCTCAGGCCTCGTTCTTACGAGAAACCCATAGATCTGATCTCTTGCGAGGCCAACCGAATTCCGTTCATGAGCCAAAACATAGATCTAGATTCCTAGGCCGATAGCTTACGTGCTTGGACAAATCCTCCCGAGGGCTGGGTGACCTGGTATAACAGAGTAGCACATACCTATCAACCCACATGGGAGACCATAGTGATAGCCGATGCTCTGTCTCTATCTTTATCCCCTCTTGAAAAAAGAATGAGAACCTTCTGAAGACCATCGGCTACTTTTGGTCCGATGCCTTGAACTGCTTCCTATTTGGTCATGGGCCGATGACTCCAACCCTCCTAGATGTGGTGATGATCCTGGTTTGGACATCTCATCATCCTGCCCCTCTGCCTACAGACTGTCTGAAGTTCCCTTCAAGTTGTCCTCAAAAATAGAGTGTACAAACTAGGGTGCATACCTGAACCATCACCTAAAAACCAAGGGCCTTGTGACAGAGAGGGAACACACAGCCTTCCTAAATCTTTGGTTGGAACACTTCTTATTTTGCGGTCCTTCCCTTGCCCAACCAAGAATTATCTCCCCCTAGCATATGAACTAGCCAAAGGTAACACTGTTGGCCTCGGCAAGTTGTTCCTTGGGGAAGTCTACAGATACCTCCACCTGATGTCCTTAAGCCTACTTTCCCAGAAGAAACTTAGGACCGGTTGTCCCTGTGTTAGCGCCATAATCTGACCGGGCCAGAAGTGGGCCATGGAGCAAGATGGGCCTAGAAGATAGTTACGATAAGCTTGCGAATTGGGCCCTGTGCAGGTGATTGAGGCCAGAAAGGCCGTGTAATTTAGGAATAAGCGGTTCGTGTCGTGTTGGGTTAGGGTTAGTTAAAGAGGATAAGTCTACGGACTATAAATATGTACCATGAATAAACAAGAAGGACAGAATCATTCATCAACAACTCTCGGCGCATCGCCTCCCCTATTCTAGGGTTTTCATCGGGTAAGCGCCATGCAGCCCCGATCATGCCCTGCGTGATCGGGGTGGCATTACCCTTGCTCGATTGTTCATATGTTGCTCGTTCTGAAGCCTTGTAGATGGCGAGTAGCATTAGTTATCCTAGCATGCATAGAGTGATGTTATCCTTTTGCGTCTTAATCATGCTTTGTTCGTTGCTCTTGTGTGCTTAATCGTCGTGTTCGATTACGAACGCGATGGTTGCATCTTGCTTTGTTTTTATCAGTAGATTCAATTTGTTATGGCTAGTTTCTGTTTATTTTTGAGATTTAGCTCAATATGTCCATGATTAGGCCTTGCAAACGAGTTGAAGGTTCCGGCAGTATGTTTTAGTATCGGCTTGTAGCTTGAATAGAGGTTGCTCTAGGAATTGGCTTTTTGGTTGTTTCTATGATCTCTGTTTGGGTTGTTTGTCCCGATGTTTTTTTGTATTTGTTAGGCTCAACCACATGCAAGATGTTCCGATCGTGTAGTGAGGGCTTAGTTATCGTGGGTTGGATTAGATTGATATTTATGAAGCAAGATTTATTTTGATAAGCATATATATATATTGCCTGTTCCAAAGATTCGATCCGGTATTGATGCAATCGGCTCTATATAGCCGATACCGGGGAGGAGGTGATGAGCCGATTACGCCTCGGACTAATCTTTACACATGTCTATGCGTACAGGAGTTTGACACCTCACACCTTCCTGATCGGGTGTAGGGTCAGGTGGCACGCCTAGCAACTTCCAGCCAGGGCGCGCGCTGGATCACTGGGCCGTTGACCGAGGGACCGGGGCCCACCAGCTGTCCCGGAAGCCTCCCGGCTCCTCGTGTTGCCTGTCACTGCTCGCCGGCGGGTTTTAACCGACAACACATTCTGGCACGCCCAGTGGGACAATCTTCATCAACTTCGTCATCACCATCTTCATCGACATCATCATCACCGTTGACTTCATCAACCGCGGACGGCAGAATGGCAAGAGACGATCCAATCACTTATGAAGAACTCTCTGCTGAGCATAAGCAAAGATACGACGAAATCAAGGCTCAATTTGAAGCCGACCTCATCGGCTCTTTTGAATGGACTCGCAACCATGGTGTCAGGTGGAGAGGGTTTTCACCTGAGGGTGCTCTTGATGGAGTAGATCTGTCTACCCCTTCTGAAGATCGTACCAGAGCTTTGCGGCAGGAGGTAAATTATGCGGTGGCTCATTCATTGCACCGGCATTCTGAAAGTTTGGTCAACCCTTTCGAGCGTGTAGCTTTGCGAGTGGTCCAAGAAATTATGAAGCATCAACATTCTCCAACTGGGCCTACTTTGGGCAGTCATAAGGGAGAATTGCCGTTCCAGACCAGACCTCCATTGCCTTATGCACTTGCAGCTGCAGAATCACATGGCACTCCAGCTTATGTGGTTTATAAAGTGGGAGGTGATCCCATGGATCACCAGTTCTTCAGCGAGCCACCCAAGGAAATCCCACATGACTACATGTGTGCATACATACCGGACAGCAATAACCCGATACATTCCACGCAAAAAGTAGTTGGAGGAGTTTCTGGAGCCGACACAGACAAGCAAGCGTGGCTAGCAACTTATGCTACCAGGCCGAGTCATGACAGTATGCATTCGGCCCCTGGATTACAAACAGCGGAGCAAATCAGCGCCATTCTGAGGGATCAGTTCGGCATATTACCAAAGAGGAGAGCGATCGGCTACTAAGCCGTATCCAAGTGACTACGATCTAATTCCATTGCCGCCCAAGTATCAGCTCCCTGAGTTTACCAAGTTCAGTGGAGCAGAAGGTTCTAGTTCTATCGAACATGTGAGCCGATATTTGGCACAGTTGGGTATGATCTCTGTATCAGATCCGTTGCGAGTATGGTTCTTCTCGCAATCGCTCACAGGACCGGCCATTGGGTGGTATACGTCGTTAGGTCCTAACTCCATCCGAACCTGGAAGCAGCTGGAAGAACAATTCCATATTCAGTACCATTCAGAAGCTGCAGAGGTAGGAATTGCTGATCTGGCGCAACTCCGACAGAAGTGTGGAGAAATCATGGCAGAGTTCGTTCGACGCTTCAGGGAGATGAAGAACAGGTGTTATTCAACACGGATCTCAGAAAAGGAAGCTGTCGAGTTGGCGTCATTGGGATTACTGAAGCCGATCAGAGATCTGGCTTTTCAATTGGAGTTCACTTCCTTGGCACATCTAGTCCAAAAGTTGACGACACATGAGCAGCATCACCCTAAGCTGTACCAAGAAAAATTTAAGCGCCAAGTAGCGCTAGCTGATACAGAAGAAGCCGATGACTCCGAGGAAATGGAAGTATCAGTTGCAGAATGGGCTCGTGGTGCAAATCCCGTACCATGCAAGTGGGTAAAGCAAAAGGGGCCGGCGAAGGGGTTTGATTTTGATGTGAGTAAAGTCGAACAAATTTTCGACTTGTTATTGAAAGAAAAGCAGTTGAAGTATCCAGAAGGATACAAACCTCCCACGGCACAGGAGTTAAAAGGAAGATCATATTGTAAGTGGCATGATTCTTTTACCCACGGCACCAGTGATTGCAAGGAGCTCCATCGGCAAATCCAATCGGCTATTGAGCAGGGCCGATTGATCCTAGGCCAAACCGCCATGAAAGTCGACACCCAGCTGTTCCCTGGTGTCAACATGGTGGAAAATTACGATCGGTCTGCAAGGCGACAACTGGACTTCGCGCTTGGCATCAACATGGCGGGGGTGACATCACGCCGCCAGGGCAAGAACGGAGAGACTGATCCCAGCGATCGGCCCCAAAAAGAGAAGAAAGAGTACGTCACAGAAAGACAAGTAAGGTATGTAAGGAATCAACGGCCAACCTCCTCTGATCTTCTTAGGAAATATGAATACCAGTACCAGCAGCACCTCCAGCGGGAATCTGAGGAAGAGGAATATGAGCGCCGCACCGAAAAGCGCCTGAGGAAGCACGAAGATGCCCGTGATCATTGGCACTGCCCGTTCTTCAGGTACTGTTGGGATTCAGGTATGAGCCGGCTGCCTACTATCAGGGATTGCCTAGAGTGTGGACCAATGAAGTCAGAAGCAAGGGATTCAATTTTCCGGCGGCTAGGACCTGCTCCAACCCGGCAAGAGCGGGTTCGGTCACCACGAAAGGAAGATGAAGAAGAAGATAGGTATCATCGTCCACGTTGATGCCCCGATGGGCTTAACCGTTCCCAGAAGCGCAGGGTTCAGCGGCTGCGTAGTTTGGAGGAGGCCGAGGCCAAGTACATCGAGACTTTAAGGAAAGCGTGACCAGACCTGGCAGAACAAGTCCATTATGTGCAGGAAAAAGAGTCATGCTCACCCAGGAAGGAATGGCGGCCCAAGTCAACAAAAGCCGATGCGAAGGTATCGGCTGATGCACACATGGTTTTTGTACTTCCTGCAGAGTTCCATTCTCGGACCTAGGAGCAGCCATCGGTAGCCCAGCTTGATTTGGGACCACGGCCAGTGATATTCGAAAAGCCACAAGCCAAGAACTACAAGCACCTGAAGGCCTTGTATCTTAAAGGGTATATTAATGGTCAGCCCGTTAATAAAATGCTGGTGGATACGGGAGCAGCAGTTAACATCATGTCGTACTCAATTCTGCACCGTTTGGGGCGGTCCACTGGAGATCTAATCAAGACCAACGTCACGCTAAGTGATTTTAATGGGCAGACTTCAGAAGCTCAGGGCGTCCTCAGTGTGGATCTCACCATTGGAAACAAGACCGTCCCGACTTCGTTCTTCATCGTCAATAGCAAAAGTACCTACAATGTTTTACTTGGCAGGGACTGGATTCACACCAACTGTTGCATCCCCTCCACAATGCATCAATGTTTGATCCAGTGGGATGGAGACGAGGTGGAAGTGGTCCAGGCAGACAACTCGATCGAAATTTCGCATGCTGCCATGAGTATCTGGGATGCAGAGGATCAAGAGCCGATTTCAGGGATGAGCCTAGATGGGTGTGACCACATCGAGGCTACAAAAAACGGAGTAAGGCTGGTCTTATCCACCGGCCTTACAGAATAAAGGAGCCGCAAGGAGCGAGACGTTGTAGCGAAGCCATAGAGGCCGATTCCTGCAATCGGCCCCAAAAAATTGAATTTGTGAGGACAAGTGTTTTACATAGTTGTTATGGGATGGCCAGCGCTGGCAGCCGGCCTTATTCTTTTTGTAAAAACTCGGAAAATAATGGGATGCGTGGAACAACCGATCTTAACGATCGGCCGGGATTCTTTATACTGTCTTCCTTTTCAATCTGCAGCATTGATCTAACGGAGGAAGGGAAGCTAGGATATGGTTTCACATAGGCTGACGAACTTGAGGAGATAGATATTGGTCCTGGGGATAAGCCACGACCAACGTTTATAAGTAGGAAGTTGCACCCATCTCTACGAGAGCCGATGATAACTTTGCTGAAGGGGTATGCCGATTGCTTGGCCTGGGATTACATAGAGATGCCTGGGCTGGATAGGAGTATAGTTGAGCATCGGCTCCCTCTTAAGAGCGGATTTCGACCATTCCAACAGCGGGCACGGCAGATGAAAGCCGAAGTCCTGGTTGAAGTAAAGAAAGAAGTAGAAAAGATGTTAGAAGCTGGATTTATCAGGACTTGCAGATACGCTGAATGGATCTCCAGCGTTGTGCCCATACAGAAGAAGGATGGCCGATGGCGGGTGTGCGTGGATTTCAGGGATCTCAATAGAGCCACTCCGAAGGACGAATACCCAATGCCTATTGCAGAGACATTGATCAATGCTGCTGCCGGCCACAAGATTTTAAGTTTCATGGATGGTAATGCAGGTTACAATTAGATTTTTATGGCCCCTGAGGATATACACAAAACTGCGTTCAGAGTGCCCGGAGCGGTGGGCCTGTTCAAGTATGTGGTTATGACCTTCGGCTTGAAAAATGCTGGTGCTACATATCAGCGTGCCATGAACCACATTTTCCATGATTTGATCGGCAATCTGGTGGAGATTTATATCGACGACGTTGTGGTAAGGTCAGCATCGGTCGAGGGACATCTGGATGATCTACGGCAGGTTCTGGAACGAACTAGAAAGTTCGGGCTCAGGATGAACCCGAAGAAGTGCGCTTTTGGTGTGTCAGCCGGGCAGTTCTTGGGATTTCTGGTTCATGAAAGAGGAATAGAGATTGGCCTAAAAAGTCAGGAAGCCGTACGCACTATGGTGCCACCCACCACCAAGAAGGAGCTCCAGCAACTTATTGGTAAGATTAACTTCGTCAGGAGGTTTATTTCTAATCTATCTGGGTGAATTGAACCCTTTATGGAGTTAGTGAAAACCAAAACCAATGACAAGTTCCGCTGGGGGGCAGAACAGCAGCGGGCATTCGAAGAAATTAAAGAATATTTGTCGAGACCGCCTGTGTTGGTGCCACCACAACAGGATAGGCCATTTTACGTATATTTGTCAGTCGGTGACACTTCTATTGCTTCAGTGGTGGTACAATTATATGATGGCAAAGAGAGGGTGGTATTTTATCTCAGCAGGAGGATGATGGATGCAGAGACAAGGTACCCCGATATGGAGAAACTTTGTCTGTGTTTATTTTTTACATGCACCAAGCTTCGCCATATCCTGCTATCGGCTGAGGTAATCATCATTTGCAAATCGGATGTCATAAAACACATGCTATCGGCTCCTGTATTGAAAGGCCGATTGGGAAAATGGATGTTTGCATTATCAGAGTTTGATATCCAATATCAACCCGCAAAAGCAGTTAAAGGGCAGGCGTTAGCGGATCTCATTGCTGAGAGGGTCAATACCAATATAGCAGCACTTTCTGTACGAGCCTGGGCTATGTACTTCGACGGATTAGTTTGTGGAGACGGATGCGGCATCGGCATCTTACTGGTATCGCCTCGGGGGCAACGTATTCTTTCTAAAACAGATTATCTGCTACCTGTACCAACAACCTTGCAGAATATGAGGCGGTGCATAAAGGCATGGAATTGCTTCGGGAGGCCGGAGCTGAAGCAGTGGAAGTCTTCGGGGATTCAAAATTGGTGATCTCCCAACTTACAGAAGAATACAGGTGCGAAAGTGAGCTGCTATTCCCATTGTGGGTCCAATGCCAGGACCTAATAGCCCAGTTTAGGTATATAAATTTTTATTGGATACCTAGGGCTCGGAATGCAGAGGCTAATGATCTAGCGCAACTGGCTTCAGGGTATAAAACCGATGGGTCAAATCATCAGGTGTACTTACTGGACCAGGGAGATTGGAGAGTCGATATCTTCAATAACTTGAAGGATTCGGCTCGGGGGGCACCCAAGAGGATACGGTACAAAGCCATGAGGTATGTCCTGATAGGGGATGATATGTTTTACAGGACCTTGGAAGGGTTATTGCTTAAGTGTTTGGGACCGGTCGGATCCAATCGGCTCCTAAATGAAGTTCATGAAGGAACGTGTGGGACCCATCAATCGGCTCACAAGATGAAGTGGCTAATTAGGTGATCAGGGTACTACTGGCCCACCATGCTTGAAGATTGTTTTAAGTATTATAAAGGGTGCCAAGCATGTCAGAGGTTCGGAAAGATCCAGATGGTGCCAGCGTCCGTGATGAACCCCATCGTTAAACGATGGCCGTTCAGAGGCTGGGGTATGGACATGATCAGCAAAATTAATCCTCCATCTAGCAAGGGTCATCAGTTCATTCTAGCTATCACAGATTATTTCACCAAATGGGTGGAAGCGGTCCCAATGAAATCGGTGGCATCTAAGGATGTTATTCAGTTCGTTAAGGAACACATCATTCACAGATTTGGGATCCCACAAACCATTACAACAGATGGTGGTTCAGTTTTTATTTCAGAAGAATTCAAGAAGTTTGCCGCCGGTATGGGTATCAAGCTGATTAGATCGTCTCCATATTATGCTCAGGCAAATGGACAGGCCGAAGCGTCCAATCAGAGCCTTATCAAGTTGATCAAGAGGAAGATAGATGAATACCCCAGACGCTGGCACGAGGTCTTGTCAGAAGCACTGTGGGCATACCGTATATCATGTCATGGGGCGATAAAAACTTCCCCTTATCACCTGGTCTACGGGCAGGAAGCCGTGTTACCATGGGAAGTTACGGCCGGGTCAAGGCGCGTAGAATTCCAGAATGACTTATCTGCTAAGGAATATGCTATTCTGATGAGTGACAATGTGGAGGACCTCACGGAACTCAGGCTATGGTCGCTAGAGAAGATTAAGGAGAATAAGGCTAAGGTAGCCCGTGCATGCAATAAAAAGGTCAAACCGAAGGAATTTCAAGTAGGAGACTTGGTCTGGGAAGCAGTATTACCATTGGGAACTAAGGACGCGGCATATGGCAAGTGGTCCCCAAACTGGCACGGGCCGTACAGGGTTGACCAGGTCCTACCTGGAAATGCGTACATGCTTGAAGAATTGGATGGCGTCAAGTTTCCAGTGGCAGTCAACGGCCAACATCTTAAGAAATACTTCCCAAGTATGTGGGCTGACGAACGGTGAAGCCGATGGCACCCATCAGGCAATAAGCCGATATGGCCAGCGAACTAAGAAAGGTAACACGGGCTGAGTCGATGGCGTTTTGGCAAGACAAGAAATGAAAAAGGAGGCCGATGAGTATGATCGGCCCATACGTTAACAAAAGACATCAGAACAGCCGATGTAAAACCATCGACTCTAGAAGTATTTTTTTAGCAGTTAATCATCACAGGTCATCAAATAGCCGATGTACAACCATCGACTTCAGGGTTACAACATGAAAAATACAGAGTTCATCTTGAGCGGGTCTTCTGGAGGAAATCATTGATGGCAGCAATGGCGTCAAGGCGGATGCGGTCAACTTCAGCAATCACCGCTTCATCTTCTTCGTCCGCCCCTGGGACCACTTGCTTGCTCAGGCTGCTCAGCTCGGCCAAGTCTGCCTTCAACTCGGCCGTCAAGACTGCTGCCTCCTGTTTGGAACCCGCGATAAGATCCTTCTCCTCCTGGATGCGCTATTTGGTGGCCCGGACTTTAGCCTCAAGGTCTTCTAGTTCTCTCTCCAGGAGATGAAGCCGCTGGGCGGAGGCAGATGTGTCAACCTTGGCGTCGAGTACGGCTTTCTTCTTGTTGACTGATTGGCACATCTCGGAGATGACAGTCCTCAGGAGTGATTGGGAAAGCCGAGTCTCAATCCGATGGCGAGCTTCTACCACTTTTGCTCGGAAAGAGGGGAGGTGCCCGGCCGGCAAAAGCTTGACTTGAAGGCTCACAGGGAGCTGGGAGTTGACCTCATCAAGAATCTGCTTCACCGCACTGGAATCCTGGATCAGGGCGTCGATCGGTCCCGACAGAAGATCCTTCATGCGAAGAAGTTGATTGGCAGTGCTGGCCAGGCTCAGGGGAGGGTCATCGGCTTCCAGTATGGGCGACCCGATTGAGGCAGGATCGAACGCGAGGAGCTCTGAAAGGTCCAGATTTTGGTGGAGAAAAGGGTGAGCAAGGCACAGAGGGAAAAGACCGAAGTAATTAAAAAGAATAAGGCATACCTGTCCCGAAAAAGATGTGGTGATAGCCGATGAGTGAACGATCGGCTCCTGAGGGTGCGTCCCTCCCGAAGGTTGAACGACGACGGTAGAGGCCAGAGGGGTCACACCTCCAGAAGAAGAAGCAATAGCCGATGGGATAGCGGTCGACTCTGCTGGATGTGTCTCTCGCGCAGTGAGGTCGGCAGCGGCTGAGGCAGTGGATGGTCCTGTTAGAGAGGGGCTAACAAGGGACGCCGTCACGATCGGCTCCTGCGTACCTGGCGAAGCAGCCGGGACGTCAGCCAACGCAGAAGGACCTTCCAGGACGGCCGCATCGGGATCATGAAGGGTGATCAAAGCTCTGATGGGCACGTCCATATCCTCCGGTGCCTCCAAAGCCAAGCCCTGCTAGCACGGGAGTCCTTCCCCACTGGAGACATCCACCACGACAGGCTGCAGGCGAAAGGAGCGAGATTAAGGAAGAATGGCCATGAACAAAAGGCTGGTTATGTAAGAAGAGGGAGGTGATCCGAACCTGGTTGGCGACCGGGACTTCTGGGTTAGGAGGAGATGGTGCAGCTTCCTTCCGGACCTTCTTGACGAGGACCTTCCTCGTCTTAGCACGAGCTCGTGGGGCAACGGCTTCAGAGGATCGCTTCCGCTTGGGGGTCAACTTGGCAGTGCTCGGCTGAATTTGCATTATACTCTTTGAAGGAGGAGGTGCATTCTTGCCGAAGAGAACCACAGGAGCAACTGGCAAGAAGCAGAAGGGTGTCCCATCATCGTTCACCGGCTCCGGGCCATCTTCTTGCTGCAGAAATAAGGGACAAAATTGGAAAGAGTCCAATAAAAGTCAAAAGAAAGAAACGTTAGTCAAGAGGCAGTACCTCTCCAGCGGGAATTTCATATTCGGGGTGGATTTGCTGCAGCATCGAACCCAGAGCTCTTCGGAAAACGTGAGTTTTCCACATCGACCACCACCCCCAAAAAATCGACAGCCGAGGAAGTGAATGTGAGATTGGTGGGGACGGACAGGGGAAGGTCTGGAAAAAGACTGTAGCACCTCTGGGCGGTCACAGCATCAGGGAGATCCACTCTATTTGACGTCAAGAGATGAAGAAGGAAGTGAGGAGGTACTTGTCCAAGACCAAGCTGCCGGGCTGCTACGACCGGCTGGTAAAACTCATACCCTGGTTTCATAATCCGATTGGAAGTGCTCATGCCAACCGGAAGAAGACAGGGCCGGACCATAATGGAGTATAGACGCTTGGTGTCAGCGTCATTGTCAAAATCAGCTAGGCGGAACATGGCCGGGTTCTCAAAAAGTTCAGAATCAATGTACGGGAGAAAGGTTGGACCGTCTAGGCCTCGGTAAAAGACCCTGAACCAACGTAAGGCGTCTGGGGGGTTCAATTTCCCACCGGGAAGACTGTACAGAGCCTGCCCGAAGCTAGTGCATCTAATCTGTCTCCCACTCAGGTCAGGAAAAGAATTGCCGACTAGAGAAGGGAAATTCAGGATGGAGCTCTGGAAGTAAAGATGAGCCCATAACTGGATGAACCACCACGGACCACCAGTTCTGAGCTTTTTCTGCGAAAGAAGGCTCGAAGTCATCAGGTGAAGATATCTGTAAAGTTCCCCAAGGAATAATTTACCAAGGCCAACAGGGTGACCCTTGGCCAGCTCGTAAGCCAGAGAGAGGTAATTCTTAGTGGGAGCAAGGGACGGGCCACAGAAGAGGAAATGTTCAAGCCACAAGTTTAGGAAGGCCGTGTGTTCCTTCTCCGATACAGGACCCTTGCTTTTCTGGTGTTGGCTCAAGTATGTACTCCAGTTAGTATATTCTGCCTTGGAAGACAGTTTAAAGGGGACTATAGAGAGTCTGTAAGCAGAGGGACAAGCTGATGATATGTCTAAGCCAGTGATCATCATGACATCCAGCAGCGTTGGTGTCATCGGACCACGCCCAAAAAGAAAACAATTCAAGGCATCGGACCAGAAGTAGCCGATAGTCTTCAGAAGGTTCTCATCTTTTTCAAGAGGAGAAAGGGACAGAGACAGGGCATCGGCTATCCCAATGGATTCCCATAGGGGCTGGTAGGCATCCGCCATTCTGTTATACCAAACTATCCAACCTTCAGGAGGATTTGGCCAAGCGCGGAGGCTATCTGACCAAGACTCTAGGTCTATGTCCTGACTCACGAAAGGGATCCGATTGGCTTCGGATGAAATCAGATCTATGGGCTTCTCGAAGGAATGAGGCCCGAGGCAGTAAGAATTGGGGAAAGAAGGGTGTGGTAAGAAGATATCGGAAGCCTGAAAAAACCCCAAGAAAACAATGTTGCCGAGGAAAGAGTCATTTAACCACGCAGTAAATTTTACGGTTGCTGCATTAAATTAATGGGGGTCGAAGTTTACCTTCAGGCCGAAGACGGCGGCGGCGGTGTTCGAAGATTCCGCCATCGGGAGTCTGGAATCGAGATCTTGGAGAGTAGATCTAAGGTTGGCGGCGCAGGATCGAGTGTGCGTTTCAAGGAGCAGAGGAGGATTTTGCGGCTAGGGTTTATGAGCGAAAGAGGTGCGCAGTCAGCCTGGATTCCCGAACCATCGGAGATCTGCTTTGGATTCGAGGTCCGGCAGAGGGTAAAGCAAATTGGAAGGTTATTTCGGATCCGGATTGGTATATTCTAAGGCCGATGCGTTGCCATCAGCTCTTGAGCAGATTGTTATGTGCAAGAAAAGTAGTGATACAAAGAGGATTCCATTCACAGCAAGCCAGTAAGTACAAAAGAAGAGCTAACTGCTCTTTGAAACAAACTAATGGTGGTGCTACAGTCTACCACCAGTACACGCCAGTAGTCTTGCGGCGCTTGGTCGGCGGAGCAACACTAGCACCACTATCATCGCTACTGTTGTCACTGCTGTCATCATTCTCGCTGCTGGTGTTGGTGAAGCTGACATCGTCTTCGGCTTCTTCGGTGTCGTCAGAAGCTTCATCTGATGACCTGCCAAAGAGGAAGTTACCTGCCATCGGGTCTTCGTTGGAGGAAAAGGAATTGACTTTTTCTTCTCAGGAGGAGAAGTCTTCCCCCCAAGATGCATCATCTTCGTCGTCCTCCAGCTCGGCTCCAAAGAGGAGTGCAAGATCCTCACCATCAGTTAAGGATTCATCATCCTCCGACTGGAAATGGAAATCCCATTCTTCTGCATCCCAATGCAAGGGGGCCCGGACTTCGTAAGCAGCTATCGGATTATATTCTGGAGTTGGCTCTCGGGAGGTTTCGGATTCAAAAGAGATGACGGAGGAGGCAGAAGAAGAAGAGGCCATAACAAGAGAAAAGGAGGAGCGTAATGGTTAATGGCTGTGAGAGAAAGATGATTGGGGAAGATGCCGGGGGTAAGTTTATAAAGGCAAACAGAGAGGTGAAGTGAATTGGCACCGTGACGGTTCCCTAGGAAACTGGCACAGAGCAGTCACGACCATTGGAAGTCGAAAGGGCGTGGCTGTACGGATCGGAAGCCAAAGGGTCGAGGCGATTTTAAAATAAGGTGATTTCGGAATTACCATTGCCGAAACTAGGGGGGCATGTGTTAGCGCCATAATCTGACCGGGCCAGAAGTGGGCCATGGAGCAAGATGGGCCTAGAAGATAGTTACGATAAGCTTGCGAATCGGGCCCTATGCAGCTGATTGAGGCCAGAAAGGCCGTGTAATTTAGGAATAAGCGGTTCGTGTCATGTTGGGTTAGGGTTAGTTAAAGAGGATAAGTCTACGGACTATAAATATGTACCATGAATAAACAAGAAGGACAGAATCATTCATCAACAACTCTCGGCGCATCGCCTCCCCTGTTCTAGGGTTTTCATCGGGTAAGCGCCATGCAGCCCCGATCACGCCCTGCGTGATCGGGGTGGCATTACCCTTGCTCGATTGTTCATATGTTGCTCGTTCTGAAGCCTTGTAGATGGAGAGTAGCATTAGTTATCCTAGCATGCATAGAGTGATGTTATCCTTTTGCGTCTTAATCATGCTTTGTTCGTTGCTCTTGTGTGCTTAATCGTCGTGTTCGATTACAAACGCGATGGTTGCATCTTGCTTTGTTTTTATCAGTAGATCCGATTTGTTATGGCTAGTTTCTATTTATTTTGGAGATTTAGCTCAATATGTGCATGATTAGGCCTTGCAAACGAGTTGAAGGTTCCGGCAGTATGTTTTAGTATCGGCTTGTAGCTTGAATAGAGGTTGCTCTAGGAATCGGCTTTTCGGTTGTTTCTATGATCTCTGTTTGGGTTGTTTGTCCTGATGTTTTTGTGTATTTGTTAGGCTCAACCACGTGCAAGATGTTCCGATCATGTAGTGAGAGCTTAGTTATCGTGGGTTGGATTAGATTGATATTTACGAAGCAAGATTTATTTTGATAAGCATATATATATATTGCCTGTTCCAAAGATCCGATCCGGTATTGATGCAATCGGCTCTCTATAGCCGATACCGGGGAGGAGGTGATGAGCCGATTACGGCTCGGACTAATCTTTACACATGTCTGTGAGTACAGGAGTTTGACACGTCACACCTTCCTGATCGGGTGTAGGGTCAGGTGGCACGCTTAGCAACTTCCAGCCAGGGCGCGCGCCGGATCACTGGGCCGTTGACCGAGGGACCGGGGCCCACCAGCCGTCCCGGAAGCCTCCCGGCTCCTCGTGCTGCCTGTCACTGCTCGCCGGTGGGTTTTGACCGACAACACCCTGATGGTTCATCCAATTGTGGGCTCACCTGTACTTTCAGGACTTCATCCCAAACTTCCCTGTTTTAGCCGTTGGCCGATAACACTTCATCAGAGTGGGAGGTGGATCCGATGTACCAGCTTCGGCCCGGCTTTGTATAGCCTTCCCGGCAACAAGTTGAATCCCTTACAAGCTTCAAATTGGTTTAGGATTTTCTATAGGGGCCTGAACAATCCTATCTTCCTTCCCTACACTGATTCTGAAATTTTTGAGAACCCGATCACCTTCAGATTGGCTGATTTTGCCGATGATGACGGCACTCGGCATCTGTATTCTATTATGATTCGCCCTTACCTCCTTCTAGTTGGCATGAGCACCTCCAACCGAATCATTAAGCTAGGGTATGAGTTCTATCAGCCAGTTGTAGCAGCCCGGCAGTTTGGCCTCGGGCAAGTTCCTCCTCACTTCTTCCTTCAATATTTGACAACCAACAGAACCGATCTGCCCGACGCCGTCACCACCCAAAGATGCTACAGCCTATTTTCAGACCTTCTCATCCCAATCCCTGTAGACCTATCGTTCACCTCTTCGTCCATCGACTTCGAGAACGGGTGGTCGATGTGGAAGACTCATGTCTTCCGGAAAGCCCTGGGGCCGATGCTGCAGCAGATTCACGCTGAGTATGAAGCTCCTGAGGATGAGGTATTACCATCAATCCAATGTTTTCCTCCTGACTCCGCTTAACTCCTTCTCTGATTCCATTTGCTTTTTCTGCAGCAAGAAGATGGTCCGAAGCCTAGGAACGATGATGGCTCTACCTTCTAGTTTTTGCCGGTTGCCCCTGTGGTCCTTTTTGGTAAAAACGCACCTCCCCCGTCAAAAGGTATCATGCGGATCCAGCATAGCACCGCGAAGTTGACCCCCAAGCGGAAACGATCCTCTAACATTGCTGCCCCCCGAGCCCAAACTAAGGTGAGGAAGATGATTGTCAGAAAAATTTGAAAGGAAGCTGGGCCATCTTCCACCCATCAAGAAGCTCTGATCACCAGCCAGATTTAGATCGCCCCTCTTATAATTGATTCTCTGAACATGTATATTTTGACTTCATTGCTCTTTACTTTCTTGCAGTCCGATGTTATAGACATTTCTAGTGGGGAAGAGCCCGCATACCAAAAAGACCTAACACCAGAGGCTCCAGAAAACCATTTCACAATGGTCAACGCCTTAGTCAACCTTCAAGATCCCATCCCAAAAACTTCGGAGAACCCCACAACGCCAGTTGATGCTTCGGTCATCCTTCGAGGTCTGCAGGAGCCTGTCGTTGCTGCGTCGGACATTGGTCCCTCTCTAGAAGAGCCAATCGTCACCTCGTCGGCTATCAGTCTTCCTCCGGACGGGGCGCGCCTGCAAGAGCCGATCGTTGCTTCATCGGCTGTCACTCCTCCTCCAGAGAGGGTGCGTCCTCAGGAGCCGACCATCACTTCATCGGCTGTCATTGCTCCTCCTCCAGAGCAGGTATGTTTTATCACCGAGTCGTTTGCATCTCCTTTTCCATGTGCTGCTTTAATCTTATATCTTCTTTCAGGGTCTGAACCTCTCAGAGTTACTTTCATTCGATCCTACATCCGTTGGCTCGGCCATATTAGAAGTCAATGATCATTAGCAAGATTCGACCGGCATCTCCAGCCAACTTCTCCGTGTGAAGGACCTTCTGTCAGCTCCAATCGACGCCTTGGTCCAGGATTCCGGCGCAGTGAGGCAGATTCTTGAGTAGATCAAGTCTCAACTTCCGGAAGTCCTTCAGATCAAGCTCTGGCCAACCAGGCACCTCCCTTTCTTCCGGGCAAGTGTAGAACAGGCTCGGCATAGGATTGAAACTCGTCGCTCTCAAGCCACCTTGAAGGCTGACATTGCCGAGAGGTGCCGATTGCTTAATGAGAAGAAGGCGACTCTGGATGCCAAGGCTGATACATCTGTGCACTCTCAAAGGCTTCAACTTCTGGAGAAGGAATTAGAGAACCTCAAGGCTAAAGTCCAGGCGACCGAGCAGCACATCCAAGAAGAGAAGAACCTTATTGCCAGCTCTGAACGAGAAGCAGAAGACCTGACCGCCCAACTAAAGATAGAACTTGCAGAGCTGAGCGCTTTAAGTAGGCAGGTGGTGTCGGGAGAGGACAAGGACGATGAAGCAGTGAATGCTGAAGCTGATCACGTTCGTCTTGAGGCCATCGCCGCCATCGACGAGTTCCTTCAATAGACTTCCCTGTAGTCACCTGTACATCTGCAATGTATTCACGGGAGCACCATTTAAAACGGGGGTATGAACAGCGATCACCATACCCTGTGCTGAACCATATACTCCCAATATGATCAACTAAGCGTTGATATATTGGCAGCATCTCAAGTAAGCCACTGCTTGAGAAACAACGTTCGGTTTGCATCACCGACAGGAAGGCCAATCTCCATCAGTTGGCTGAGGATCCTTACCTTCATACCTTCTTGTCTCAACATGAAGGAACAAAACAATACGAATAGATACCTAGGTTGGTTGTGCTCGAAAGTAAGTTTTGATAGAAAGTAGTGCTGCAAGTTAGAGCTGAACTATACACATATATATACTAGTAGCCACCTGATTATTCCCATATAAATCCCTAAGGCTTTACGATTTAAGCACCAATCTTAATGAATCCAACACGATTTGTAAACTCTTTTGTTAAGCAAATTTTATCTTGAAAACATTTGTAAGAGCTGTTTGCAGTTTTAGTGTCGATTGTAAAAGTAAACCTACAACTCTGATACAGCTGTGGCAGAACCACCTGAATTATTCCAACTCAAGTGCGCTAGTCATCACTATATAGCCGATACTAACTTAACGCACTTCAAACGGAACATCTCATTGGTCTATCGGGTCACCGCCCGATACAACCACGGTTCAACAGGATCGAAGCAGGTTTACCTCGCACAAATCACACCACAGCTCATCAACTTTTAATTTACAGAAAGAATAAACATTATTACAAACTGTTTCAAATTTAAAGTAAATTTATACAAACATTGTTTAACACAACAAGCTAAACAGCTTGTTCAGAGGCACAGCGGAAGAAATTCACACACGACTATACACGTCGCGAAAGTTGACACCACGCTCAGCCCGAAACATGGCGTCATTCCGGAGGGTCATTGCCGGCCGAGGACGGATCCCACTCCACTGACCAGCCAAACGGAATAGAGAATGGCCAGTCTAGACTATCTATTTGGTTTTCACAGGCCATACCTGAAAGATAGACTAGCAAGACTGAGTATGCTAATACTCAGCAAGACTTAACCCGAATTGGGTATACTTAGCCCAAAACTAGACCATGGAGGATTGAGAGGTTCTGGTTTTCCTTTTGCTGAAAAGCAACAAAGAGTATAATCTAACTTTCATGTTTTAGTTTTCAGATTCTAGTTTTATTAACCATTCTAGGTAATCACCTATGCTAGAAAAGCAAGGTAGAGATTAGCATATAGCAAAATTATTCCAACAATAGTTATTGTACTTACTCTATGTGGCAGAAGGAGCAAGCAGTCTCAATCTCCACGAGAAACGGACGATTCTGAATCGAGTTTCATAACCTTGCAAGGGATCCTAACTCACACGTTCAGAAACTTAGCTTTCCGAACAACCGTTCCCATCATATTCCGGGTTATGGATCAGAGCCACCACAAGCGACTGCAAGACCGTACGCACATCCAATATGCAGGACGTACGTCTGTATCGCAACTATATGATCATACTCCTGTCTGCTACGCAGAACGTACTCCCACACGTCGGTGCGTGTGCAACAAAAACCAATATATCAAGTGGCGGAGACAAGTCCATTTTTCGAGCCAATCAGGTATTAGGCTTACCACGTACCATATTTATGGCATGTGGCTAGTACTTTCAAACACTTGACCACAGCTACCACACATTGCGATCTCATCAACTTTTATCGACACAGACGGGGTAACCTTTCAAGCCATGATACTGTACATGACCCCGTCCATCATCCTTATAGTGATTGCAGAATCATAAACATTCAACTCCTATATCGCGCGAGTGACAGGAAATCACTCGACTTCTACCGGTCCTATTAGCAGAGCATCTATTCAATAAGGACTCAGGCACAATGCATAGGTTCCTATCTAGGGTTCCATTTCAACTCCTAGACTTAATGCATAATAGAGATATACAAGTATAAAACTGTATAAGTGTAATAATTTAAAATACTGGGTTATGCATCGGGGCTTGCCTTCTTGAGCGGGGTTGGGGTCAAGGAGGTCAATAACTTCCGAACCTTGGTTCGGGGCTTCAGTTAAATCCTCGACGATATTCACCGGATCTTCAGAAAACCCTTGCTCGTGTTCCGGGATTAGTTCGTAGTCTCCGTCATCGAGTGTCGTTGAATCTACATGATATGCAACGATTTGAATTAGGTGGTTCTTGAGTTAAGAATTTTTACTTCATGATAAAGTTGCAATCTAACAAGGGATAAACACAACTTCATAACACAAGCAATTTGAATTTAACCCTACTATGGGTATCTTAATTCAACTGTTATAATTAGTTGAATTAATTGAATTAAGTTAACAAGTTTGATTTTTATTTTGAAACATACAAAGGCTATGGCCTTGAATTTTTGTGGATAAGCTCACTTCTAGCAAATAAGTTTAATATCAATTTTTCATAATTTTCTGAAAAGAAAAACTAAAGCAATTGAATTAAGTTCAAATTTCAAGTTTAAATTTAAACCTTAGATAAAACAGTGCTATAAATTCTTAAAAAATTTACTATGGACTACTCAATTGTAAAATATCCCATGGTAAAAAGATCTAAGCATGAAATCCTTAGTAACATGCTTGAATAAATTTAAATCATTTCAAGCTTGATTTGCATAAGTTTAAATTAGTTTAAGCTAGGGTTCAGTACTATAGGTGAAACTTGCACATAAGCTCACTCATACTCTAAACAGGCTACACACCAAAAATCACAAGTAATAGAGCTAGCATGCAAAAGTTACACATAAGATACCCTTTTTGCTAAACTTTGAAATAGCTCAAAAAGCATTTGGTTTCACATGAAACTCTAGTAACAAAAGTTAATTTACTTCAAGGATTCAAACAAAATAGGTTTGACATTTTTATGAATTTCCTACGAATTTCTACAAATTTCTAAATATCACTGATTTTGAATTGAGGGGAGGGACTGAAATCTTGCAGTCAGACCCTCAGAAAGAATTAAATCAAAGCAATTGGGTCCTTGGCTCGTCAGGGAAGAGAAGCTGAGATGCGCCGGCCAAATTCCGATGACGGTGGTCGCCGGCGGCGAGGGGGAACTGGCCAGGAAGGAGCAAGGGACTAGCGGGGAGCTTGCTGGGGGTGATGTGATGATCGGGGTCGACCGGAGGAGGTGGACGGCGATGAACCGAGGCGGCGGCAATGGAGCTCGGTGGTGGCGGTGGTGTTCCGACGTGGCGGCGCACCGACGGTGGACCGGAGGTTGCGCAGAAGCTCAAAGGAAGCAAGACGGTTCGGTTAAGCACCTTGGTGAGGGTTGGGGTGGTCGAAAAGGTAAATCTCCACGGCAGACCGAGGTGGCGGCGGAGAGGTTGACGACGACGGCGGTGCTCCGGTGATCAACGGCGGTAAAAGTCCTGCGCACGAGCATCAGTGAGCCATGAGTGATGCACTGTAGCATTCAATTGAGGCTATCAGCTATGGGAAGGAGGTGACCGACGGTGGCCGTGACGGCAGCGGAGAAGATGAACACTGGCGGCGTCGGGGAGGCCAAATTGAAGCTTAAAAGTAGTCGAGTGAAGGACGGTGAGCATCGCAGGGTTGAGAGGAAGCTACGGGAGTGGTTGTCGTGGATTGGAAAGGGCTGTGGTGGTCTGCCCACGGTGGACAGGAAGTTCGCCGGAGAAGAACTCGAGCGGTGAGGGTGGATTCAGAGCTCGGGGTGGAATGGAATTGCAAAAGAGTGCGAAATGGAAGGAGGGGAGGCTTGTGCATGTCTTAGACTAGCAAAGAAGACTGGGGGAGGCACGCACGGGCGTTGGCCATGACGGTGGCAAGGTGGCGGCCAGGCAGAGCTCGGGCATAGACTGAGCGGCGTGGCGCGCGCGGAGGAAGGCCAGAGGGGAGGAGCTAGAGCGGCGGCTGGCTTGGAAACGATGCGTGGGTGCTACCGGAGTAGAAAATGGTGCCGGCATAGCTGCAGTGATGGTGAGCGGCAGCAGCCTGCGGCGGCAGAGAGGGGGCAGCTCGGGCGGACGGCAGAGCGACGTGGAGTGCTCGGGGAAGGCCAGCAGAGAGGGGCTAAGGCGGCGGGCGAGCTCGGGGGCGACACGTGGAGACTAGGAGAGGCAGGGGGAGACCTCGGGCGGCGCGGCACGACGGCCTGCGACGGCGCTGTCACGCGGCAGAGGAGGGGGCAGAGAAGGAAGAAGAAGGAGGGGGCGCTAGGGGCTGATTTGCAGTTTCCAAAAATTCCAGGGACCTCACTGTAAACAAAAATTTCCCACTAATCTAAAGTTCAAATGAGAAAATGGTCAAAATAAAAGTTGTAGAACTTTTCAAACCTTATCACTTTTACTTAGGGTTCAAATTCAAAAACTCAAAGGACAGAGATTTATTCAAAAACTTTGGACTCAACTCAAACTTTTCAAAGTTTTTGTCCTTAGTTAGGTAAATTTCATATACTTTTGGACTGAATTGCAAGTTTAGGTAATGTAATGATGACTAACACTTTTGCACTTTGAACCTTAGTCAAAATTGGAAGTTAAATGTGTAATTCAAATATTTTTCATAAAAGGACTCCTACTTTTGAAAAATTACACATAAGTCCTTATATTCACTCAATTTCACACAATTCAATGCACACATTACACATTCTTTCCTAGTGGGTTACAATTTTGACACCTAGGGTGTCACAACCTTCCCCCCTAAAAGAAATCTCATCCTGAGATTACAGGAATGATACATTGGAAAATGGATACCTAAGGAGCTTTAAGAAAATCAGGGAAGTTTTTCTGAAGATAATCTTCAATTTCCCAGGTGGCTTCTTCTATAGTATGGTGGTCCCACAAGATCTTATACATCTTAATCTTCTTTCTCCTAGTGACTCTCTCCTTGGTATCTAGAATTTGAATGGGCCGTTCGACATAAGATAGATCAGGCTCGATTTCGATGGCTTGGGGATCAATGATTTTGGTAGAAATTTTGACGCACTTCCTAAGTTGGGATACATGGAAGATATCATGAATGGTCACTAGTTAAGGAGGAAGTTGAAGATGATATGCTACGGGTCCACAGACTTCGATAATATCAAAGGGTCCGACAAATCGGGGGGCAAGCTTTCCTTTTACGCCGAACCGTTGAATACCTCGAGTAGGAGATACTCGAAGATACATGAAGTCTCCAATCTGGAACTGTAATGGTCTCCTTCGTATGTCAGCGTTGATTTTCTATCAAGATTGAGCTACTTTTAGATTATTCTGAATAGTTTTCACCTTTTCCTCTGCTTCAGTGACAAGGTTGGGTCCAAAGATTTTACACTTGCCGGTTTGTGGCCAACTCAAAGGAGTTCGGCATCGGCGACCGTATAATGCTTCGAACGGAGCCATCTTGAGACTTGTTTGATAACTATTGTTGTAGGAAAATTCTGCTAGTGACAAGCATTTGTCCCAATTCTTGTCGTACTGAAGTACGCAGGCTCTAAGCATATCTTCTAGAATCTGATTTATCCGTTATGTTTGCCCGTCTGTCTGAGGATGATATGCGGAGCGTCAGATTAACTTAGTTCCAAGAGCATGTTGAAGTTGCTCCCAGAACCGAGCGTTGAATTGTGCTCCACGATCAGAAATGATCGTCCTAGGCACTCCATGGAGACGAACGATTTGATCAAGATAGATTTCAGCATACTTTTTGGCATTGTAAGTAGTATGCACGGGGAGGAAATGGGCAGTCTTGGTTAATCAATCAATGATTACCCAAATAGAGTCATGCCTCTGGGAGGTGTTGGGTAAGCCAACGATGAAATCCATGCTGATATCCTCCCACTTCCAAGAGGGAATGGGTAAAGGTTGAAGAATACCAGCAGTTTTTAGATGACTGGCCTTGACTCTTTGGCAAATATCACACTCCGAGACATACTTTGCAATTTCTAGCTTCATACGAGTCCACCAAAAGTTCTGTTTCAAATCTTGGTACATCTTGGTACTTTCAGGGTGCATAGAGAATTTGGACAAATGGGCCTTGTCTAATATCTGCTTACGAAGTTTATGGTCCTTGGGTACAACGATACACTCATTGAACCATAGAACTCCTTCGTGATCTACTCGAAAACACTTGTACTTTTCTTTTCCTTGTGCTAACTCCTGCTTGATGATTCTGACCCCTTTGTCATGCTGTTGTGCCAGGATGACGTTATCCCCAAGCGTAGTTTCAATTGAGAGATGGTTCAAGCTACCTTTAGGAATAATCTCTAAGTTGAGCGTCCTCATCACCTAACAAAGAGTCTCATTGAAAGTCTCTACTGTCAAGCAAGAGCAATGTGCCTTGCAGCTAAGTGCATCCGCAACAACATTGGCCTTGCCTGGATGATAATGTACTTCTAGATCATAATCCTTGATAAGCTCTAGCCAACGCCTTTACCTCATATTTAGATATGCTTGCGTAAAGATGTACTTAAGGCTTTTATGGTCAGTATAGATATGGCACTTTGTACCCATCAGCTGATATCTCCAAATCTTAAGTGCATGGATGACAGCTGCGAGTTCAAGATCATGAGTAGGATAGTTCTGTTCATGAATCCTGAGTGCTCACGATGCGTAAGCAATCACTCGGTTGTCCTGCATAAGCACACAATCAAGTCCGATTCCCGAAGCATCGCAATAGATATCAAAAGGTTTGGAAACATCTGGTTGAGCCAGGACTGTCAGACCCGGGGCCACGGGGCTGTGTACATCAAGGAGTCCGTATTGGGCTAGGGGATAGGACGTGTCCTGTACCTTGTTTATGTTGTATTCTACCCGCATGCGGAGTAGAACTAGTCGATATAGAAGGAAACAACTCGAGTTGTACTTGAGTATGATTCCTAAGCTAGTATCAGGCTAGGATTCATGTAACCCTGTCCCCCCGGATATATAAGGGCGGGCAGGGACCCCGTCAAAACAGGAGATCACCAGATCAACATCAAGGCAATACAAACCATCATACAGGACGTAGGGCATTACGCATATTGCGGCCTGAACCTGTCTAAATCTTGTGTTGTCGGCACCTTCGAGTTCCTGATCTCGGCGCATCCTAACCCAAAACCTACCACCTTGGGTATACCCCTCGGTGGGCAGCCGGATAAAACCCGACAGCTGGCGCGCCAGGTAGGGGGGCGCATCAGAGATCCGCTGGAGAACTCGATGGCTCTTTTCAAGTTCCCCAGTCCTGTGCTCCCTGAGGGCACAACCTTTGTTTTTGGCTCGTGGGTCTGCGTTGCCAACGGCGCAGGCGGTTTCCGTCGGCACATCGTCGACGACACCATCAAGCTAAAAACACTCGCCTCAAGGCTTGATGACTTTGTCGATAATGTCGACGAGTTGCCGTTTTTTGATTCTGCCAGGGAAACCGAGGCAGAGTCTGTCACTACTGTTCCTTTCTCCGCATTGGAGAAGGACTTGGACTCTCTGCTCCAGGCTGGGGGTTCCGATGCCACCGCATGTCGGGGGGCGGAGGATCACCTGGCCACTTATGGGCTGATGATCACCACCACCTCTGAAGGACGAATCGTTCATTGGAAGGGGATGGATCTGTCCGATCTACTCGGGCATGAAGACCGCCTGGTAGCCCACCTCGAACCTTTGCCTTTTCAGGAGGGCAGGGCGTTGGCTACCATCACCGAGGGCTCGACTGAACTAGTAAAAGCCCCCTCTGAAGAACTCGCAACCCGCCAGGTGCTGATGGCAGAGGAGGGGGACGATAATGCCCTCATCCCCATCGGCGCGCTTGACGGGATATCAGAAGACGAAGACACTGCCGAGGCTGTAGATGAGAACGACGCCGAATGCGATGCGCGGCGTGCCAGGAACAGAGCTCGTGCGGTTCGTAGAAGGCGGGCCAATGAGCGCATACGTTCTGCACAGCGCGAACTCAATGCTGAATTCGCTGCTGCAGATGAGCGAGGCTTTAGGACTCCTATGGCCAACATCGCTCGGGTAACAGCACTACTCGAGCGAAGTAATGATCCCAACGTTCGACAAGCGCTCCGTTACGCCCAACGGGCATGGGTCCAGCTGGACCAGCAGGCCCCGGCATCACTCGTCGGGGACGAGCGCGTCGGAGACAGCCGGAGCCAGGCCCCAAGTCGAACAACAGGCGATCACCCGCGACCCCAACGCAGCAATAACAATGATGGTGCAGGTGGGAGTCAGGCCACTGGAGGGAGGCGGCAGCCATCCCCGAGGCAGCGCAACCGCCCACGCCAACAACCGGACCTTCGCCAAAAGATCAATGAGGGGCGCGACGTCCGGTCAGTCCTCGACTGGAGGCGACGGGAATGCGAGGTAGCTGAGCGGGACGATGCTGACTGCAACGATCGCTTTCCTGCGTTCACTGCGAGATTCAACAGTTACAAGTACCCGGAGGGTTTCAAGCCGATCGGTATTACCAAGTATGACGGTAACGCAAGCCAGACGATCTCGTCGCGGCTGTGGATCGTCCTTCGCGGGGCAAGAAGTCGACTATGCAGGAGCAGTTTGAAAAACTTCTGCAGAAGAAAACCCCATGGTGCATCAACTCCAAACACGCAGCGATCGACTGCTTTCAGCTCAAGCGCACCTTTGGCTCTCCTGGAAACGGCAAGAAGAACAAGTCAACGGGCAAAGAGCCTGAAGATGAGGATCAAGATGATAAATCTGAGACGCCCAAGTTCCAGGATGCCTCCAAAACCGTCAATGTCATCTTTGGTGGTGATGAAGATTTTTGCTCCAAGCGGGAACAGAAGTTGCTGCTACGGGAAATTCTATCCATTGAGCCGGCGGTACCACGACCACTCCGATGGTCGGAGGTCCCCATATCGTTTTCCCGTGTTGACCAGTGGACCAGCTTTTCTGAGCCTGGGAAGTTTCCACTGGTGCTGGATCCCGTGGTCGCAGAAGTTAAGCTCACTCGGGTTCTTATCGATGGTGGGAGTGGACTTAATCTTATCTTCGCCAGTGCGCTGAAGAAGATGGGTCTGGACCTGACCAACGAGCTTACACCGAGCAAGGCTCCTTTTTACGGTATTGTCCCTGGCAATGCCGCGCACCCGCTTGGAACGGTCGTTCTCCCAGTCACTTTTGGGACGAGGGAGAATTACCGAACCGAGTTCATCAATTTCGATGTGGCCAACTTCGAATCTTCCTACCATGCTATACTGGGGAGGCCGGCGCTCACTAAGTTCATGGCGGTGCCGCATTACGTCTATTTACTTCTCAAGATGCCAGGATGCAGCGGCGTGCTCACGCTCCGAGGCAACTTGAAGAAGTCCTATGATTGCAACCAAGAGGCCATCCAGTATGCATCGACTTCCCGCGTGCCAGATGCTTCCGAAGAAGTACTCGCGGCCGTACAGCAACTTTCCCAAGCCAAGCTGGACATCCCGACGAAGAAGGCGAGCCAATCAGGCGTCAAGTCGACAGGCGATGTGGCTCTCAAGTCGATCCAGCTCCAAGAGGGCGACTCATCCAAGACAGCCATCATCGGCGCGGGCTTGGGTGACAAATAGGAACTCGCGCTCATCAGCTTCCTGCGGGTAACCGAGACATATTCGCATGGAAACCATCGGATATGCCAGCGGTGCCGAAGGAGCTGATCGAGCATAGTCTTAATGTGTATCGACAAGCTGTACCAAAGAAGCAACGACTTCGTCATTTTGCCCCTGATAAACGGGAGGCTATCAAATGGGAAATAGCTAAACTCCTCGCGGCTGGATTCATTAAAGAAGTAATCCACCCAGAGTGGGTAGCTAACCCCGTTCTTGTATTGAAAAAGAATAAAGAATGGAGAATGTGTGTCGATTATACCGATCTCAACAAGCATTGCCCGAAGGATCACTTTGGGCTCCCTCGCATCAATCAGGTAGTCGACTCAACCGCAGGTTGCGTACTGTTATGTTTCCTTGATTGTTATTCAGGGTACCATCAGATCGCACTCAGGGAAGAAGATCAGATCAAGACCGCGTTTATCACCCCGTTTGGAACTTATGCATATAAAACCATGTCCTTCGGGTTGAAGAACGCAGGCGCTACCTATCAGCGCGCAATTCAGATGTGTTTCGCTGATCAGTAACACCGGAACGTGGAGGCCTACGTGGACGACGTGGTCGTGAAGACCAGAAGTCCCGAGGGCCTGATCGCGGATCTGGAGGAAACTTTCGCCAGCCTAAGGAAGTACCGATGGAAGCTCAATCCGACCAAGTGCATTTTCGGTGTTCCATCAGGCAAATTGCTCGGGTTCATAGTCAGTAACCGGGGCATCGAGGCCAACCCTGAAAAGATTACCGCCATCACTGATATGGAGGCACCTGCCACAATCAAAGATGTGCAGAAACTTACAGGGTGCATGGCAGCTCTCAACAGATTCATCTCCCGGCTCGGGGAAAGAGGACTACCTTTTTTCAGACTCTTAAAGCGTCAAGACAAGTTTCACTGGACAGAGGAAGCCGAGCGGGCCCTGCAGGATCTCAAGCAACACCTACAGTCGCCCCCGATCCTCACAGCTCTATTGCCGGGTGAGACCCTTTTACTTTACATTGCGGCAACTACCCATGTTATTAGCAGTGCCATTGTTGTCGAACGATCCGAGGAGGGCCATGCTTTTGGCGTGCAGAGGCCCGTGTACTTTGTCAGTGAGGTACTCTCGGAGTCTAAGGTGCGGTACCCGGCGGTCCAAAAGCTTCTCTACGGCATACTGATTACTTCAAGGAAATTACACCACTACTTTGAAGAGTACCAGATCACCATGATCACAGACTACCCGCTGGCGGATATCCTACACAACCAGGACGCCACGGGTCGTATTTCAAAGTGGGCAGTAGAACTGGGGGCTTTGTCGATCGACTTCAAGCCACGCACCGCAATCAAGTCCCAAGCTCTAGTTGACTTCATGGCAGTGTGGAGGGAAAATCAAGTTCCAAATCCAGTTGACAAGCCAGAGCATTGGACCATGTACTTCGATGGTTCTCTCAAGCTCGATGGCGGCAGCACTGGAGTTTTATTCATTTCCCCAAGAGGCGAACAACTCAAGTACGTCCTCCAAATCCTCTGGGAGGTATCCAACAATGAAGCCGAGTATGAAGCCTTGCTTCACGGGCTTCGTTTGGCGATATCACTAGGGATCAAGCGACTACTTGTATATGGCGATTCACTTTTGGTCGTTCAGCAAGTCAACAAGGAGTGGGACTGCAACAAGGAGACCATGGAAGCCTATGTACAAGAGGTACGCAAGCTAGAAAACAAATTTTCTGGCCTAGAAGTTCTTCATGTGCTACGGGAGCACAATGTCACCGCGGATGCCTTATCTAAGCTGGGATCAACCCGAGCACAAGTCCCAGCAGGGGTATTCGTACAAGAGTTGATGCAACCATCCATCAGCCCTTCACCATAGGTCTCCACTGGCACTGGCTCTGTATGGCCAGAACGGGAGGTTATGCTGGTTGGTGAGGACTGGAGAGGACCCTTTATCGACTTCATCCGAGATCTCGTATTACCGGCAGGGGTGGATCCCAAGAGCGCTGCTGCCGCCCGCGTCATGCGACGGAGCAAGGGGTTTGCCCTAGTCGAAGACAAACTTTATCGGCGCGGCGCACGATCTGGAGTGCTCATGAAGTGTGTCACAACAGAAGAAGGCCAGGATATTTTGCGAGAGATAAACGAGGGAGTATGCGGTAACCATGCAGCGTCACACACGCTAGTAGGCAAAGCGTTTCGAGCTGGCTTCTGGTGGCCCACCGCCGTGTCTGATGCCGAGGATCTAGTGCGAAGATGTCAGAACTGCCAGTTCTTTGGCAAGCAAACTCATGTCCCGGCCCACACCCTCATTACTATACCGGCTTCCTGGCCGTTTGCTTGCTGGAGCCTCGACATGATTGGGCCCTTCGCAACGGCGCAAGGAGGTTTTACTCATGTTTTGGTGGCTATCGACAAGTTCACCAAGTGGATCGAGTTCAAACCGATCGCCAAGCTTACTCCAGACAGGGTGGTCGACTTCATCTCCGATATCTTGCATCGGTTCGGCTTCCCCAACACTATTATCACCGATTTGGGTTCAAATTTCACGGCCAACCAATTCTGGGAATTCTGTGAAAATTCATCCATCGAGGTCAAGTATGTTTCGGTGGCACACCCAAGGGCAAATGGGCAAGTCGAGCGGGCAAATGGCTTGATCATTGATGGTCTCAAGAAAAGGCTTTATGACGCCAATACCAAAAAGGGCGGGAAGTGGATACACGAGTTGCCACATGTCATCTGGGGGCTCAGGACTCAACCGTCCAAAGCTACAGGGCAGACCCCGTTCTTTCTTGTCTACGGCTCTGAGGCGATTCTTCCAGCGAACATCATGTGGAAATCCCCAAGGGTCGAGATGTATAAAGAAGGCGAGGCGGACGAAGCACGACAGCTGGAGCTGGATTCTGTCGAAGAGGCTCGCTGCTCTGCTCTCGTTCAGTCAGCCCGTTACCTACAGGGGATCCGGCGATACCATGATCGCAATATTAAGGAACGGTCGTTTAGCATAGGCGACCTCGTCCTTCGTCGTGTTCAGGATGAGTCGGGTTTGCACAAGCTTAACTCACGATGGGAAGGACCGTTCATTGTCACGAGGGTTACAAGACCAGGATCTTATCGACTACAACACCCCGACAGTCAGGATGCACCCAATTCATAGAATATCCAACACCTGCGATGGTTCTACCCCTAAGCAGACTCGTTTTCAATTCCTGTACGCACCAAGGGCACATTCTTCTTTTCTGGGTCAATATGGCGGCTTTGTGCCACACGACCCGAAATGTAAATTCTTGAATACAATGCGGAGGCTTTCGCCACGTTCAAGTGTTATACAAATCGACTACTTGCTACAGGCATATGGGTCGATGCGATAACAATCGTGTTTATTTCAAACTAGTTAGGCCCGTCTGGCTCGGGTTCTATCTAACTTGTCTGACATGTCCACATGATGGGCCATATCGACTACTCCTGAAGTCGTCGCACTCAGGGTAGTTCTCGACTGTTTGCTATGAGGCATCCTAGTCGTTGCGCCACAAACCGCGCGTTCCGGGCATGTTGGGTCCCCTCGGTCGGAACTTATCTAGCCTACCCGATGAGCTCACGAGCTATATCGACTACTTTCTGAGTCGCTGCACTCAGAGGTAGCATGTCCCCACGACAGAGCAGACGGGGCTCTCAGACTTCATATAAGGCCACAGGAGGACTAAGGTTGTTTCTTATATTACAAACATCATAAACACTAACGGTTCAATCCTGGACCATGTTTTCCACAATTTTTTCAGCTACTGGCCGGACCTCTAGCAAGTACTCGTGAAAGTTTTCATCAGTACAATCAGCAGCTGTGCCCCCTGCGAGTACTTCTAGCCGAGCCTTTGGCCAGAAGGACTTCACAAGGCCTAAAGCATGACCCACGTATGTTGTGGCGGCCTCGGTGACGAAGTTGAGGATCTTTTGCGGTGCCCCGCGAAGTCGATCCAGCAGCGGTGGCTCATTTTCAGCGCCGTCTTTCCGAGGGTCCACCATCTCCACGAGTTCCTGGGCTGCTGCCTTTAAGTCGTCGAGTTCCTTCTGGCGCCGCTCCTTCTCCTCGCCTAGAGTCTTGATCTGCTGAAGGCAGTCGACGAACTGTTTCTCTGTGTCGGCCATCACCTTCCGCAGACTCTCGACTTCATCTGCGCGGCGATTCAGCATGTTCTTCAAATCAGTAAGCAACCCCTCTTTATAATTTAAGAATTTTTAAGTTCTGCGGTGATAAGCAGGTTTCAGACCATGGAGTTATTGACTATGGGTACGCTTTCGAGAATGAAACTCAACATACCTTGATGGGCTTTTCGCTGCTCCTTGAGTCAGCCTTGGAGCTCGGTGATGGTCTGCTCGAAGCCAGCCCGCTCCTGCATTAGCTCGTCAATATGCTTGGCGGACTCTTCCAGCTTCACAGCCCGCTCATCAGCTTTCTGGCTCATATCCTGCACGTTTCCGGATGTCAGAGACAGACAACTCGACCATACAGCCACCAATGGTTTCGTCAAGATTTACCAGGGCAAACTTATCGATCGCCTTGATCATGGGCCGCACGCGGCTTAGGTCGTCCCTCGGGAGGCGCATCACTTGGAGTGCGTCGTCAATCTCTCCTCCAGGGGTTGGCAGCATGGTTGCTTCACCAGGAGTACCCGCACCCTCCAAGACTGATGGCTGCATGGTCTCTGCAACAAACAAGTGTTTAACACAGCGACGATTATGGCAGAAGGCAGCTGGATCATCTACCTGCAACCTCGGCGGGTACGGTAACGGCGGTTTCGACTTGCTCATCGCCAGTGGTTTCAAGTTCCGCGCGCTGGAGCTCGGGCGGCGGTGAGTCAGGCAGGGCCACATCTGCTCCCTCTGCTGGTTCCCGTGCGTTGGCTTGCTCGGGCAAGGGCTCGGGGGCTGGAGGAGCCAACTCGAGTTCTGGCTCGTCCAGCGTCACCGCTGCTACTGATCTGTTCAAGACAGCAGTAAAGCATCATTACTGTGATTACCACACATGGCAAATGGCAAGATCCAGAGCATTACTTACACTTGGGATCGGATTATCGTTGGTTTCCCCAACTCCAGTTTCAATGGCCTCTTCACCACGGCGCTTACGGCTGGAGGTGCAGGTATACAAGTCAAGGGGGCTGGTAGCGCTGGCGTGGCGATGGCCACGGAACTCACTGCTGGCGGCGGAGCTGCTTCAGTCGAGGGCGCGAGCTGCCCCGATGCAGCGCCCGCCACGGCGATGGTTATGTCGTTTGCAGGAGAGGATGATGGGTCCGCCTCAGCAGCTCTCGCAGACACGACTGCTGGTGCATCATCCTCGGTTGAGGGTATCTCGACTACCTTCCATCGCTGGGGGCTGGGCAAAGAAGACGAAGGACTACAAAACAGTGTTATCAGTATTCAGCAGAACAACTCGATAACTTCACAGCTTGATAGGCACTTACCTGGCAAGGTCAGTGGCGCCGGCTTTACGTTTCTGCATCTCCCGACGCCGCCGAGTGATCAGAGGCGCGTCGTCGGACCACTCCACGGATGATCCGGAGGAGTAGTCTGCTTGCGCCCTTCTCTCGTTTGGCCTGCTGCTCTCGGTCGACTCGTTGCCAGCGCTCTTCATTTTTTTGCTTCGGCCGCGACGCTGGGCAACAAGTGATATGGTCGGGGCAGAACAGGCTGCGGCGGGTAATTCCGGTATAACGCCGTTCGATCCTATAGCAAGTTTATGTCACACCCGATTTATAAAGAACATAAATCGAGCAATCATATATGCGCCAGGATCAAGTCACACATATATACAACAGAACCATCAAGATATCATAACACATATCACGAATAACAATAATATAAATCGTAAATAAATCATAAATGAATTATTTTTATTACAACCGAATCAAGAAACGGTTCAAGAGTTGCGGAAGCGTAAAAGAGATACATGAAGAGCTGGGCGCCATAGGGACGTCGACTGGGAGACAAACGCCTAGAAGTCGTCGAAGCCGCTGACGTAGTCCTCCACGTTGCCGGGCACTGAGCAGCAGTCGAAGATATCCAAGAGAACAGAAGAGTAGAGAAGCAAGTGTGAGTACACAACTTGTACTCAACAAGTATAACACGAGTATGAGACTCTAGGGTTAGCTGACTCAACTGCAGTAGCTTTTAATCTTGTCAAATTTTATTAAAACTATTTACTATAAGTGGATGAATTACCATAAACCCATATTGCATAAGGAATTAATCAATATTAGTTAAGATCTACTGAGAAACCAACCAAACCAAAACCACCCGGGGAAATCTCCCTAGTCAAAGGTTGATAACCCCACTAATCAAAAGGAGGATCTGGGCCGCTCATGACTGTGAGCACAGCTGATATATCAGTTTTACACTCTCGAGAGGTTGCACAACTTTACCCACAAGTCGTGAGCTACGCTAGTTGTTCATCACACTTCCTTAGGTGAGATGGCTAGCAAGCACACTACGAGACCTTTACAAAGGACACTTTGGTAAGGTGTAACCGCTAAGGATTCTGGATCAGCGACGATGGGGCCCACCTCCGGGGGTACAAGACACACAGCACAGACCAAGCCGGAGGAGCAGGGACCATTGAAGCTTACCACCCCTCTTGCCCACGCAGGTAAGTTACTCCCGAACCAAAATGACCTAATTAATAAGTCAAGACCGTCCCATTCCAGTCTTGTGGTTGCGCGGTTGTCCCAGGTTGTCACTCTATGAACCGGTCCTTATGGAGAGTGGCCAACCAAGCACTAAGCACCGTGCTGGCCCCCTAAACCATGTTTCTAACAAAAACATATTTTAAGAAGACGTGAGCCACTCAAGCACACAGCACAGAGGGCCACTCTCAGGATTAAGTTGCATAAGACCATTAATCAAATTTAATTAAAAAGGACCAAGTTTGTTATAGCGCAGCAACCTAGCACAACTAACCATAATGCAACCCAAAGGATATATATATAGGATATAAGGTGGCTAGGAAATCCTTATAGGCATGCAGAATTAAAATGCAGCATGAAATCTGTATTTAAAAGTGGTAGGATGTTCATGTTATACTTGCCTTCCTCAAAGTTCTCCTGCTGCTGCTCAAAAGCTTCAGAAGATGGTGGCTCCTGGTACTGGTTCAAAGGCTCCGCGTCTACTCACGATCATCAAGCATAGTCCACACATACACACATGCACAACCATAGCAAACTATAAGAAAACAGTACACCAATACAATAGAACAGCACACAAAACTGGCCTAGAACTATTCTACGTGTTACAACGATCGCGTGGACATAAAGAACACCTAAAACGGAGCTAAGACGCGAAAACTACGCTTGAAACAAGATCCAGGGACCTATTTGCGAGGAAAATAGAACTTCCAGGGGGTTCTGTGCTAAAACTGGGGACCTAAACGTAATTAAACCCTAGACACAGGAGCTAGCTAGCTAAAAACCCTAGGCTGGACGGCAGGTACTAAATTCAGGAAGCTCAGGGGCTTAAGCGAATAAAACAGGACTGGACTGCAATTACTTTTGAACTAAGGTGGACGGCGGGTTGATTTCCCAAAAAGGCAGGGACTCTTTAGCAAAATGAGCGAGCCGAACCGGTATCTTCTATTCTGGGTCCTTGGATCTGGATCGGGCGGCTGAGATTAGACTCACTAAACGAAGGGGTACACACGAATAACGTCCCTCGGATCTGGATCCAACGGACGGCATCCAAACTTAAACAGATCTAATCCACATCGCAGATCCTGCATCGGACGGCTCTGATTCCCTCTCACCCCGAACCGGTATGCGCGCCTCTCAGCCTTCGGATCTGGATCTAACGACCCTTACACGACCTAAGCTAGATCTAATCCTAAGCGTTGGAATCAGATCGGACAGCCGGAATACCGTGGGAGCTCGGGTGGCGGCGGGGGTCGCCGGAGATGAACTCCCCGCGGCGGCGCTTTGCTGGAGCTAGCCTAACTTGGTGCCCCGGGCTCGGTTTTGGATGAGATCTGGTCCGGGAGATGGAGCATGTCATGGCGAACACGTCTGGGTACTCGAGGTGGTTGATTAGGGTTCAGGTCATGGCTTCCCACGGCGGGGGCGGCACGGGGTCGCCGGCGTGCTGGGGTTGGGGTTGCTGCGGGGGTTTACAGACCACAACACCAAGCGCAAAAGGTTACGGGAGGTGATGTGCTGCTCACCGAGGCGTCGCGGGGACCAGAGACGCGACGGAGGATGGTCGTCGACGATGGCCATGCGGCGGAGGCGGGCGGTGCTCGCGAGGGACAGCAATGCCGAGGTGGCCGGGCCCTCTGAGTGGCGGGAATCGGTCCGGGAGGTTCCTGCGAAGGCGCCAGGGGAATTAGGGAAGCCGAGGATCACCAACGACAAAGAATTGCGGGTGCGGAGCATCTCACCGGCGTCGGCTTCGGCTCCAATTCCGGCGTGGGTAGGGCTCGGGGGTTGATGCAGAAGCCTCGGACAGCGTCCTGATGGCGAGATGGATCTACTGCAGCCCTTGGCTGGAGTTGAAGGGCACCGGAGCGGTGGATCCGCGGCGGAGCAGGGGCGCCGGGCGGCGGAGCTAGCAGGTGACGGCGCTAGGGCTTCGGTGGCGGCTGAAGCGGCGAGGGTAGAAGGCAGAGGAGGTTGGGGATCCTACTTGTAGGGAGGGGAAGCACCCTTGGCATGCGGGCCCAGGGGAAGGAGCTCGCCGGGGATATCGGGGGAAGTTGGGTGCCGGAGAAGAAAGGGAGGGGGAAAGAGAAGGCGCTGACAGGCCGGGGCCAGCAGTCAGTGAGAGAGAGAAGAGGGAGGGCGAGCGCGGCTCGGGCTGGGAGGAAGTGGGCCGGGGCGCGGCCCACGCGGGAGAAAGGAAAGAGGGGAGAGAGCTGGGCCTCGGGGAAGCTTGGGCCAGGGAAGAGAGGGAGAGAGAGAGGTTTCGGGCTGATGGGCTGCTGTCTTCTTCTCCTTTTCTTTTTCTTTTCTACACTCAAACTACTCAAACAAATCCATTTGAATTCAAATAAATTTGAATTCAAACCCTATAAACTCAACACAAGGGAAATAATGCTCCAGCATGAATGCACAAACATGTTGCTCTTATAATAAATTTTATTTTCTTGTGTTTTTAATTACTTTAAATGCCACAAAAATTAAAGAAAAGCCTGGAAAATTTATTTAAGCCCAAATGAATTCATTAAAATTAGGGAAAATTACATTAGGGTGTTACAGTTTATCAGTCAGTTATACTTCACAACATCACAAAGGAAGTCGAGAAGTCGATTACTTACTGATGGTGGCCAGTTCTGGGCTGAAAATCCTGCGGGAACGTATGGAACGGTTTCCACATCCAGTAGAATTCGCTTGACGCGAACAAGCGCTGCATCGTCTCCGAGTTCCTCTGTGCACATACGAGATGGGTCTTCAGTTCCCATGTACTCGAATCCTAATGTGTGGCGCTGTTGGATGGGTTGGATTCGGCGTTTGAAGAATGACATCATTACGGATGCCCCGGTTACCCCCGCCTCCTTGTGCGCGGTGATCAACTCTAGCAGCTCCTTCACCTGGTCCATCTCTGCAAGAGCAGGCTCCAGGGTCCACTCGGGGCGCTGAACGGGAGATCTGCCTGAACGCGCAGGGAGTTGGGGGGCGTGGTTTGCTGTCACACCCGATTTATAAAGAACATAAATCGAGCAATCATATATGCGCCAGGATCAAGTCACGCATATATACAACAGAATTATCAAGATATCACAACACATATCACGAATAACATTAATATAAATCGTAAATGAATTATTTTATTACAACCGAATCAAGAATCGGTTCAAGAGTTGCGGAAGCGTAAAATGAAGCACATGAAGAGCTGGGCGCCACAGGGACATCGACTGGGAGACAAACGCCTAGAAGTCGTCGAAGCCGCTGACGTAATCCTCCACGTTGCCGGGCACTGAGCAGCAGTCGAAGATATCCGAAATAGAACAGAAGAGTAGAGAGGCAAGTGTGAGTACAAACTAGTACTCAACAAGTATAACACAAACTATGAGGCTCTAGGCTAGCTGACTCAACTGCATTAGCTTTTAGTCTTGGCAAATTTTATTAAAACTATTTACTATAAGTGGATGAATTACCATGAACCCAAATTGCATAAGAAATTAATCAATGTTAATTAAGAACTACTGAGAACCATCCAAACCAAAACCACCCGGGGAATCTCCCTAATCAAAGGTTGATAACCCCACTAATCAAAAGGAGGATCTGGGCCGCTCGTGACTGTGAGCACAGCTGATATATCAGTTTTACACTCTCGATAGGTTGCACAACTTTACCCACAAGTCGTGAGCTATGCTAGTTGTTCATCACACTTCCTTAGGTGAGATGGCTAGCAAGCACACTACGAGACCGTTACAAAGGATCACGTTGGTAAGTTGTAACCGCTAAGGATTCTGGATCAGCAACGATGGGGCCCACCTCCGGGGGTACAAGACACATAGCACAGACCAAGCCAGAGGAGCAGGGACCATTGAAGCTTACCAACCCTCTTGCCCACGCAGGTAAGTTACTCCCGAACCAACACGACCTAATTAGTAAGTCAAGACCGTCCCATTCCAGTCTTGTGGTTGCGCGGTTGTCCCAGGTTGTCGCTCAATGAACCGGTCCTTATGGAGAGTGGCCAACCAAGCACTAAGCACCGTGCTGGCCCCCTAAACCATGTTTCTACAAAAACATATTTTTATGGACGCACAAACCACTCAAGCACACAGCACAGAGGGTCGGCTCCAGAATTAAGTTGCATAAGATTATTAACAAATTAATTAAAAAGGACCAAGTTTGTTATAGCGCAGCAACCTAGCACAACTAACCATAATGCCACCCAAAGGATATACATATAGGATATAAAGTGGCTAGGAAAGTCCTTATAGGCATACAGTATTATAATGCAGCATAAAATTGTATTTTAAAAGTGATAGGATGTTCATGTTATACTTGCCTTCCTCGTACTCTCCTGGCTGCTGCTCGAACTACTCGGAAGATGGCTGCTCCTGGTACTCGTCCAAAAGCTCCGCGTCTACTCACGATCATCAAGCATAGTCCACACATATACGCATGCACAAACCATAGCAAACTATAAGAAAACAGTACACTAATACAGTAGAACAGCACACAAACTAGCCTAGAACTATTCTACGCGTTACAACGATCGCGTGGATATAAAGAACACCTAAAACGGAGCTAAGACGCAAAATCTACGCTTGAAACAAGATCCAGGGACCTATTTGCAAGAAAACTGGAGGTTCTAAGGGGTTCTGCGCAAAAACCAAGGGTCTAAACGCAAATAAAGGGTAGACACAGGGGCTAACATGCTAAAACCTTAAGTCTGAATGGCGGGCGCTAAAACTGGAAAGCTCAGGGGTCTAAATGAGTAAAACAGGGCTTAACCGTAATTACTTTTGAACTACCCAGGAGCGTGGGTTTATTCCTCAAAAAGGCAGGGGCTCTTTAGCAAAAATACCGAGCTGAAACGGTATCTTTCATTCTAGGCCGAAGGATTTGGATCTGACGGTTTGGATCTATCACGATCTGGATCTAATCCTGGCGGTTGGATTTGAACTGTGCGGCTTGGATTTAAAAAGGAGCGCGAAACGGTATTGGAGGATCTGATCTGCTGGATCTGGATTCAAGGGCCAGGATGAGATGGGGTTAGGATCTAATCGGGAACGTTCTCTTCCGATCGGGTGGTTCAGATCAGCCCATGCACCGAAGCGGTACGCACGAACGTGGTCGCTCGGATCACGATCTTACGGCTCACATCAAGTGAGTTCGCGATCTAATCTCACTCGTTCCCCATTGATCGGACGGCCCTTGCGCGACGCCGGCTTGGGTCTACCGGATGGGTCGCCGGTGAGGTGTTTCCGTGGCGGCTTCACCGGAAGTTCGTCGGAGTCGAGCGGACTCGGTCCTCCGGGGCTCTAGGTGGTCAGGATTGCGCCGGGGAGAGAGAGAGAGAACGACGGCGAACCCGTCTGGGTAGTCGGTGCGGCGGATTGGGGCCGGGTCGGGTCTTTGCCACGGCGAGCGGCGGCGACGGAATGCCGGGGGTGGTGTTCCGGCCACTAGAGTACTCTACGCGACACTACAGCATGCGCACAGGAGGAGGGGCGCCGGGTATTGCTCACCGAGGGCCCGAGACAAGCGGAGATGCGGCGCAGAGGCGACTTCGGCGTTGGCTGGCGGCGAGATAGGCCGGTGTTCGCGGACGGGTCGACGTGGCGATGCTCCAGGTGTCTGGATCCCACGGTCGGGCTCGGGGTCAATCTGTGAAGCTGGCAGAGGAGTCAGGGAGGCGTGAGGCTCACCGGCGGCGACCAATTGCCCGGAGCGGCTTGCAGCTTACCGTACACCGAGCAGAGGAAAAGGGGCAGTGTAGAGAGGGGCTCAGGCGGCCGGTATACAGAGGCGGCTGAGGGAGAGGGCGAGGAACAGCTGCGGCTAAGAAGAGAGGGGGTTGGCAGCCTCGGCGTCCGGATCGCCCGGCAACGGATGCCGCGCCTCCCGCGGGTCGTTGCGGCTCGGCCCAACTCAAGCGCGGGCGAGCTTCTAGAAGGGAGAGAGGGCTCGGGTGCTGGCCAGTGGGGCCTTGCGAGCGCGGGGAAGGGAACCCAGGGGTGCGGCGGGGCGACCCACGGTCAGCGGCAGAGCAGCCGGACCGGCGAGGGTGAAAAACAGGGGAGGGCGCGAGGAAGAGGAGGAGTCTGACCCGTGGGGTCGCTAGCTCAGTGAGAGGAAGGGGCTCGCTCGGGCTGGCGCTGAAGAAAGAAGTGGGCCGGGCGTGGCCCGTGCGGGGAAAGGAGAGGGAGAGGAGTGTTGGGCCTCAGGGAGAGTTTGGGCCAGGGAAAGGAGAGAGGGGGGAAAAGGGGAGCTGAGCTGGGCTGGGCCAAGAGCTTGGGGGCTGCTTTCTTTCTTCTTTTCCTTTTCTTTCCTCTTTTCCAAACTCAATCTATTCACATAAATCCATTTGAATTCAATCAAATTTGAACTCAAACCCTAAAATTTCAACACAAATAAAACAATGCTCCAGCATGAATGCACAAGCGAGTTGATCCTATAATAAATTTTATTTTCTTATGTTATACAATTACTTTAAATGCAGGAGAAATTAGAGAAAACCCTGGAAATTTTATTTAAGCCCAATTAAATTCCTTAAAATTTGGGAAAATTACATTAGGGTGTTACAAACCTACCCCCCTTACAGGAATCTCGTCCCGAGATTCGGATAGGCTAGCTAGCAAAGAGATCGGGATATGTCTTCCTTAGCTCATCTTCTCGCTCCCAGGTCGCCTCGTCCTCCGTGTGATGACTCCACTGAACTCTGCACATCTTGATCTTCTTGTTCCTGGTAATTCTCTCGGATGTCTCGAGAATCTTTACCGGATGCTCGATGTTGGTCAGATCCTCCTGCACATCTAACCCTTCTAGCGGTGCTTGCTCTTCTGGCACCCTCAAGCACTTCTTCAGCTGGGACACGTGGAACACATCGTGCACTCCTGAGAGATTGAGAGGCAACTCCAAACGATATGCCACTTCACCTTTCCGTTCCAACACCTTAAACGGACCAATGTACCGAGGGGCTAGCTTCCCTCTCACATTAAACCGGCGGATTCCTCTCATCGGCGAGACCTTCAGGTACACATGATCACCCACTGCAAAGGTCAGATCTCGACGACGAACATCCGCGTAGCTCTTCTGACGAGTCTGAGCGACTCTCAGGTTCTCGCGCACCTGCTGTACCAGCTGCTCTGCCTCTTCAACAATATCCGGACCAAATACCTGCCTCTCGCCAATCTGATCCCAATACAGCGGAGTCCTGCACTTCCGACCATACAGGGCCTCGAAAGGGGATTTCTTCAGACTGGCCTGATAGCTGTTGTTATACGAGAACTCAGCATACGGCAGGCATTTATAGCAGCTGGTACCATACTGAATAGCACAAGCTCGAAGCATACCCTCCAACACTTGGTTGGTTCTTTCTGTCTACCCATCTGTCTGAGGATGATACGCAGTGCTGAAACGCAGCTTCGTATCCAACGAATCATGCAACTGCTCCCAAAACCGCGAAGTGAACTGAGATCCTCGATCAGATATGATCTTCTTAGGAACACCATGTAGACATACGATCCTGGAGATGTACAACTCTGCGAGTCTAGCGCCGGAGTAAGTAGTGTTCACCGGAATGAAATGGGCAACCTTCGTCAACCGATCCACTACTACCCATATAGAGTTGTACCCCTTCTGAGTACAAGGCAATCCAACAATGAAGTCCATAGTGATCTCCTCCCATTTCCACTCTGGAATCTTCAACGACTGCAATAGACCTGCTGGCCTCTGATGCTCTGCCTTGACACGCTGACAAGTGTCACAGATAGCCACGTACTCCGCAACGGAACGCTTCATTTCATACCACCAAAATCGTTCCTTCAGGTCGTAATACATCTTTGTGCTGCCTGGATGGATAGAATACGCGGTATCATGAGCCTCACTCAGAATCAACTTCCTGAGATATGCTACATCCGGCACACATATCCGACCCTTGTACCACAAGGTACCCTGATCATCCTCTCTGAAGTGAGGTGCCTTGCCAATCTTGAGCAATTCACGGATCTCCTGCAGCTTCTTATCTTCTTTCTGATGCTGCCTGATCTCTGCCTCCAGCGTGGGTTCTGCCTCGAATGATGTACCCGAGGTGTGATGCAAGAAACCCAGACTCAACTGCTCAAACTCCGCGCATAACTCCTGAGGCATCTGAAAAGCCATGGCCATGTTAACATAGCTCTTCCTGCTCAGAGCGTCTGCTACAACATTAGCCTTGCCCGGATGATAGTGAATCTCCAGGTCATAATCCTTGACCAACTCTAGCCATCTTCTCTGCCGCATGTTCAGCTCACTCTGAGTGAAAATATACTTGAGGCTCTTGTGATCGGTGTAAATATCACACCTCTGCCCAAACAAGTAATGCCTCCATATCTTCAGAGCATGCACAACTGCGGCTAACTCCAGATCATGAGTGGGATAATTCAGCTCATGCCGGCGCAACTGCCGCGAGGCATAAGCTATCACTCTGCCTTCCTGCATCAGGACGCAACCAAGACCATCCCTCGAAGCATCACAATACACTGTGAACCTCTTGCTCTGGTCTGGCAGAGTAAGGACTGGCGCCGTAGTCAACCTCTTCTTCAACTCCTCGAAGGCCTTCTGATGCTCATCAGTCTAAGAGAAATCCACACCCTTCTCCAGCAAGGAAGTCAAAGGCTTCGCGATCTTGGAGAAATTTTCAATGAACCTCCGGTAATAACCTGCTAAGCCCAAGAAAGAGCGGACTTCCTTCACCGTCTGCGGTACAACCCAGTCAAGCACATCCTTCACCTTTCCGGGGTCCACAGCAATACCTCCCTTGGACATAACATGACCGAGGAATGGAACCTCGTCAATCCAGAACTCGCACTTGCTGAGCTTGGCATACAGCTTGTGCTCTCTGAGCCTCTGCAACACGAGCCTCAGATGCTTCTCATGCTCTGCTTCTGACTTCGAATATATCAGGATATCATCAATGAATATCACCACAAAGGTGTCCAGATAATCCATGAAAACCTTGTTCATCAGATGCATGAAGAAAGCCGGAGCATTGGTCAAGCCAAAGGACATGACCGTATACTCGTATAGCCCATACTTGCAGGTGAATGCCGTCTTCGGGATATCCTCAGAACGAATCTTCAGCTGATGATAACCCGAACGCAGATCAATCTTCGAGAATACACAAGCGCCCTGAAGCTGATCGAAGAGATCCTCAATACGCGGCAATGGATGCTTGTTCTTGATGGTGACTGCATTCAGATCCCGATAATCGACGCACATCCTCTTCGCACCATCCTTCTTCTCTACGAGCAAGACAGGAAAAGCCCAAGGAGAGAAACTACGACGGATATAGCCCTTGGCTAGCAGCTCGTCGATGGTCTTCTTAACTTCCTCGTGCTCAACAGGTGCCATACGATAGGGCCTCTTAGCAATAGGAGCTGTGCCAGGCAAGAGATCAATAGAAAACTCAATGTCGCGATCAGGCGGCATACCTAGCAAGTCATCCGGAAAGACATCCGGGAATTCAGACACCACGCGAATACCATCCGTGGGTCTAGCCTCCATCTGATGAAGAAATCCAGAAGGATCTGTAGCTCCAACAGTGACCTCCTGATCATCCGGTGCTGACAGAAGAACAGTCCTCTGGGCACAATCTATTTGGACTCCCCACTTAGCAAGAGTCTCCATCCCGAGGATCACATCAATGCCCTTAGCGTCTAGCACCATCAAATTTGCACTGAAATCTACCCCCCTTATGGCCATACTGACTCTGGGACAGAAGACATGAGACCTCAACTGCCCTCCCGGTGAAGATACTAACATGCACCTCTTTAATGTGCTAGTAGGAATGCCATGATGCTCAACAAAAGACCGGGTGATGAAAGAATGCGTACCACCGGTATCAAAAAGCATTATAGCAGGATGGGTGTTGACCATGAACGTACCAATAACCACGTTAGGAGCCTTGGCCGCTGACTCGGCTGTCACGTGGTTCACCCTGCCCTGAGCTGGGGCCTTGGGCGGTGCTGCACGCCCCTACTGTCCTGCCTGCGCCTTCCAGGGACAGACGTTGGCATAGTGCCCTAGCTCGCCGCAGTGGAAGCACACTCGCGGAAATGCAGCGGCCTGCTGCCCGGCAGGAGGAGTGGCAACTCCCTGCCTCTGAGCTGGTGGAGCCGGAGGCGCTGGAAGCCTCTGACCCTGTCCTGCCTGCTGCGGAGGACGAGGAGGGAACTGCTGCCGCTGCTGGTACTGCTGGGGCGGCCTCTGCTGCTGCTGCTGCGGATGCTGATAGCGGGGGCGAGTGTTGCTGCCCGAAGAGGATGGAGCCATCTTCCTCTTCTTATCCTCAATCTCCCGGCGCTTACGCTCGGTGTTGAGGGCAGCATCAACCAGCTGGTCGAAGTTGTCGAAGCGGTGGTTCAGCAGCGCATACTGGATGTGATCATCCAGTCCTTCCTTGAAGTACTTCTGCTTATCGCTATCACGAGCGACATCAGCAGTGGCATAACGGGCCAGCTGAAGGAAACGGTCACGGTACTCCGTCACCGTCATCGATCCCTGAAATGACAACCACAGATAACAAGGATAGAAATCGCTCAATATGTCAGGCTTACGAAAGGAGATCAAGGATAGATCGAAGCTCGAAAGAAATTGCCGGGAATCCCATTTAATTTTACCTGCTTAAGGGCACGGAACTCCTTCTGCTTCATCTTCATAATACCCTCAGGAATGTGATAGTTCCTGAAGCGCTCACGGAACTGGACCCAGGAGAGAGAGTCGCGGTCCTGAGCCGGGTAGGACTCCCACCAGTCGAGAGCGGAGCCTCGCAGCTGCCCTGCTGCGTACAGAACCCTCTCCCGGTCGTCGCACTACGCAACAACCAACTGGCGCTCCACCGAACGAAGCCAGTCGTCCGCCTGGAGTGGGTCCATGGCGTGAGAGAAGGTCGGAGGGTGGCCTCTCAGGAAATCTGCACGCCGATCACGGTGCTGAGGCGGCGGAGGAGGCGGTGGCTGGGCGTGGATATGCTGCAAGGCCTGAACGGTATTGTTCAGGGTCGCCATCATCTGCATCTGAAGCTGGAAGAACTGCTCCGGGGTCAGTGGTGGCGGCATCGGTAATGGCTGACCAGTACTCTGGTTGTTCTGCTCCTGCTGGTCAGAACCGGAACCGGTGCGTCTAGTGTTCACCATCTGATTGCAACAACTGAAATTTTTATGAGACAAGATATGGTGCAGCTGCGGAAATGAAACTTCGGAAGGATATGACAGAAAGAGAAGGAATATAGGTTTTACCCCCAACGTTCTAATTCAATTTTATTATTTGGTTCAAGTTGTGTTTAGGGTTGATTAGCATGAGCAAGTTTAACTACTAGACTATGCAATCAACCAAAAATTCAAATCAAACATTTGCACAATAACAAACATTCAATATTCACAACTTAGTTGAGTTTTTCACACTACTCGACCAACACACTCGTTCTAGCATATTTTCATCGGGACAACCTAAACTTATAGCTTATAGGGTTAGACTACTCAGGTCAACGTCTACGGAGATTCAAGCTATTTCTCAGAAAAGACAGGGAAGATAGCAAATCAAGTGGCTTAGGACTCAAGGAATAGAGACAGGAATTGACTTTAGGAGGTTTGCGGAAGCAAGGCAAGGGAAAAGGAGCCCTATACTCGTCCAGATGTATCTAGGCTTCGTCCTACAGTCGATATGGCTCTGATACCAATCTGTCACACCCGATTTATAAAGAACAAAAATCGAGCAATCATATATGCGCCAGGATCAAGTCACGCATATATACAACAGAATTATCAAGATATCACAACACATATCACGAATAACATTAATATAAATCGTAAATGAATTATTTTATTACAACCGAATCAAGAATCGGTTCAAGAGTTGCGGAAGCGTAAAATGAAGCACATGAAGAGCTGGGTGCCACAGGGACATCGACTGGGAGACAAACGCCTAGAAGTCGTCGAAGCCGCTGACGTAATCCTCCACGTTGCCGGGCACTGAGCAGCAGTCGAAGATATCCGAAAAAGAACAGGAGAGTAGAGAGGCAAGTGTGAGTACAAGCTAGTACTCAACAAGTATAACACAAACTATGAGGCTCTAGGCTGGCTGACTCAACTGCATTAGCTTTTAGTCTTAGCAAAATTTTATTAAAGCTATTTACTACAAGTGGATGAATTACCATAAATCCAAATTTCATAAAAACTTAATCAATATTAATTAAGAACTACTGAGAACCATCCAAACCGAACCACCCGGGGAATCTCCCTAATCAAAGGTTGATAACCCCACTAATGAAAAGGAGGATCTGGGCCGCTCATGACTGTGAGCACAGCTGATATATCAGTTTTACACTCTCGAGAGGTTACACAACTTTACCCACAAGTCGTGAGCTACGCTAGTAGTTCATCACACTTCTTTAGGTGAGATGGCTAGCAAGCACACTACGAGACCGTTACAAAGGATCACGTTGGTAAGGTGTAACCGCTAAGGATTCTGGATCAGCAACGATGGGGCCCACCTCCGGGGGTACAAGACACACAGCACAGACCAAGCCGGAGGAGCAGGGACCATTGAAGCTTACCACCCCTCTTGCCCACGCAGGTAAGTTACTCCCAAACCAACACGACCTAATTAGTAAGTCAAGACCATCCTATTCCAGTCTTGTGGTTGCGCGGTTGTCCCAGGTTGTCGCTCTATGAACCGGTCCTTATGGAGAGTGGCCAACCAAGCACTAAGCACCGTGCTGGCCCCCTAAACCATGTTTCTACAAAAACATATTTTTAAGGACGCACAAACCACTCAAGCACACAGCACAGAGGGTCGGCTCCAGAATTAAGTTGCATAAGATCATTAACAAATTAATTAAAAAGGACCAAGTTTGTTATAGCGCAGTAACCTAGCACAACTAACCATAATGCGACCCAAAGGATATACATATAGGATATAAAGTGGCTAGGAAAGTCCTTATAGGCATACAGTATTATAATGCAGCATGAAATTGTATTTTAAAAGTGATACGAATCATGAATGAATCATTTTATTACAACCGAGTCAAGAATCGGTTCAAGAGTTGCGGAAGCGTAAAAGAGATACATGAAGAGCTGGGCGCCACAGGGACGTCGACTGGGAGACAAACACCTAGAAGTCGTCGAAGCCGCTGACGTAATCCTCCACGTTGCTGGGCACTGAGCAGCAGTCGAAGATATCCAAAATAGAACAGACGAGTAGAGAGGCAAGTGTGAGTACAAACTCGTACTCAACAAGTATAACACGAGCATGAGGCTCTAAGGTTAGCTGACTCAACTGCATTAGCTTTTAATCTTGGCAAATTTTATTAAAGCTAATTACTACAAGTGGATGAATTACCATAAACCCAATTGCATAATAAATTAATCAATATTAATTAAGAACTACTGAGAACCATCCAAACCAAAACCACCCGGGGAATCTCCCTCGTCAAAGGTTGATAACCCCACTAATCAGACGGAGGATCTGGGCCGCTCATGACTGTGAGCACAGCTGATATATCAGTTTTACACTCTCGAGAGGTTGCACAACTTTACCCACAAGTCGTGAGCTACGCTAGTTGTTCATCACACTTCCTTAGGTGAGATGGCTAGCAAGCACACTACGAGACCGTTACAAAGGACCACATTGGTAAGGTGTAACCGCTAAGGATTCTGGATCAGCGACGATGGGGCCCACCTCCGGGGGTACAAGACACACAGCACAGACCAAGCCGGAGGAGCAGGGACCATTGAAGCTTACCACCCCTCTTGCCCACGCAGGTAAGTTACTCCCAAACCAACACGACCTAATTAGTAAGTCAAGACCGTCCCATTCCAGTCTTGTGGTTGCGCGGTTCTCCCAGGTTGTCGCTCTATGAACCGGTCCTTATGGAGAGTGGCCAACCAAGCACTAAGCACCGTGCTGGCCCCCTAAACCATGTTTCTATCAAAAGCATCTTTTAAGGAGACGTGAGCCACTCAAGCACACAGCACAGAGGGCCACTCCCAGAATTAAGTTGCATAAGACCATTAATCAAATTTAATTAAAAAGGACCAAGTTTGTTATAGCGCAACAACCTAGCACAACTAACCAGAATGCAACCCAAATGATATATATAGGATATAAAGTGGCTAGGAAAGTCCTTGTAGGCATACAGTATTAAAATGCAGTATGAAATTGTATTTAAAAGTGATAGGAGGTTCATGTTATACTTGCCTTCCTCGTACTCTCCCGGCTGCTGCTCGAACTGCTCGGAAGATGGCTGCTCCTGGTACTGCTCCGGTGGCTCGACGTCTATTCACGATCGTAACAGCAATACATGGGCCACACATGCACACACATGCAAACAATAGCAAAACATAAGAAACAGTACACCAATACAATAGAACAGTACATAAAACTGGCCTAGAACTATTCTACGCGTTACAACGATCGCGTGGATATAAAGAACGCTTAAAACGGAGCTAAAACGCGAAAACTGCTCTCAAAACAGGATCCAGGGGCTTATTTGTAAGAAAAACAGGGCAGCCAGGGGCTTCTGGACAAAAACCGAGGACCTAAACATAATTAAACCCTAGACGCAAGGGCTAACTCGCTAAAAACCTTAGACTGGACTGCGGGTTCAATTTCCAGAGAAGCCAGGGGGTCAAACGGGAAGAAAAGGACCTATCTGTAAATATTGTTGACTCACGGGTGGACTGCGGGTTTATTCGAGGAAACCTTAGGGGTTCTTTAGAAAAAATTTCCCGGCTGAACCGGTATGGGTGGATCTGATCCGCCGGATCGGAGTTCAAGGGCCAGGATGGGGCGGCTCGGATCTAATCGGTTCGGCTTGGCTCACGACAGCGGCAGCTCACTCGCGGCTCGGTTTACTTCCCGTGGAACGGCTGCGGTCACCGGGGCTCTGCCTCCGTGGCGGCGCCTCGCCGGCGCGGGGAGTCCCCGCCTCGGGGTGGCCCTAAGGCGCACAAGGGCTAGCGCAGGAGGAAGAGGGGATCAAGGGGCTGCTCACCTAGGGCCTGGATGGGTCGGGGCGACGCGGAGGGCGGTCGTCCACGACGACGGGCGACGGGAACAGCCGGTGCTCGCGGGGGTGGACGTCGGGGTGCACCCTGGGCGTCCTGGCACCGTGAGAAGCTGCGCAATTGGGCCGTGAAGAGAAGACCGGGGTTAAAGAAGCCGATGATGCTTTGTAGGCGAATGGATTCCGGCGGCCCGCAAGCTTACCGTGGAGGCGTTTCCGGTGAAATTGGCCGGACTGCCACGGCCAATGTGGGGTAGCGAGGTGTGGTCGTGAGCGGGGTGTGGCGGCGAGACTCCAGACCCCCTTGGCGGCCGGTGAGCGGCGCTGGGGCTGTGGAACACGGGCGGCGCAGGGCCTCTGCCTCGGCGGCGCAGAGGGGGTGCGCTAGGGTTGAAGGCGGCGCGCTTGGGATGAGGGGAGTACGGAGAGGATCTGCGGCCACTTAAGGGTGGGGGATCGAGGCCCCGGCGTGCGGGCCCAGAGGGGAAACTCGCCGGCATCTACGGAGGCCGTTGAGCGCCGGAGGAAAACAGAGGAAGGGGAGAGAAAGAAGGGGAGGTGGGAGATGGCGCTGACGCGTGGGTCCAGATCGCCAGAGGGAGAAGGGGGAGAGCGGGGAGGGGCGCTGGGGAACGAAGTGGACCGGGCTCGGTCCACGCGGGGGAAAAGAGGAGAGAGCTGGGCCTCGGGCTGGGGAAAGAAAGAGAGGGAGAGAGGGCCCGTGGGGAGAATGGCTGCTGGGCTGTGAGGGAAAGAGAGAGAAAAAAAAAGGGTTGGGCCGGGCTGAGTTCTTTCCTCCTTCTTTCCTTTTTCTTTTCTTCACCCACTTCATTCAAACAAACATCATTTGAATTCAAATAAAATTTGAATTAAAGCCTATACACCCAACACAAATAAAACAATGCTACAGCATGAATGCACAAACACTTTAATCCTATGATAAATTTTAATTACTTGCGTTATATATTACCTTAAATGCGAGATAATTTAGAGAAAACCCTGGAAAATCTAATTAAGCCCAAATAAATTCATTAAAATTTAAGGAAAATACCTTAGGATGTTACAAACCTACCCCCCTTACAGGAATCTCGTCCCGAGATTCGGATAGGCTAGCTAGCAAAGAGATCGGGATATGTCTTCCTCAGCTCGTCTTCTCGCTCCCAAGTAGTCTCATCCTCCGTGTGGTGACTCCACTGAACACGGCACATCTTGATCTTCTTGTTTCTGGTAACCCTCTCAGACGTCTCCAAAATCTTCACCGGATGCTCGACATAGGTCAGATCCTCCTGCACATCCAACCCTTCTATCGGTGCTTGCTCTTCTGGCACTCTCAAGCACTTTTTCAGCTGAGACACGTGAGACACATCGTGCACTCCCGAGAGGTTGAGAGGCAACTCCAAACGATATGCCACCTCACCTTTCCGTTCCAACACCTTGAACGGACCAATATATCGAGGAGCTAACTTTCCTCTTACATTAAACCTGCGGATTCCTCTCATCGGCGAAACCTTCAGGTATACATGATCACCCACTGCGAAGGTCAAATCTCGGCGACGAACATCCACATAGCTCTTCTGACGAGTCTGAGCGACCCTCAGATTCTCTCGCACCTGCTGTACCAGCCGTTCTGCCTCTTCAACAATATCTGGACCAAATACCTGCCTCTCACCAATCTGATCCCAATACAGCGGAGTCCTGCACTTCCGACCGTACAGGGCCTCGAAAGGAGACTTCTTCAGACTGGCCTGATAACTGTTGTTATACGAAAATTCTGCATACGGCAGGCATTTATTCCAGCTGGTACCATACTGAATAGCGCAGGCTCGAAGCATATCCTCCAACACTTGGTTGGTTCTCTCTGTCTGCCCATCTGTCTGAGGATGATAAGCAGTACTGAAGCGCAGCTTCGTATCCAACGAATCATGCAACTGTTCCCAGAACCGTGAAGTGAACTGAGATCCTCGATCAGATATAATCTTCTTCAGAACACCATGCAGACAGACAATCCTGGAAATGTACAACTCTGCGAGTCTAGCACCAGAATAAGTAGTGTTTACCGGAATGAAGTGAGCAACCTTCGTCAACCGGTCCACTACTACCCATATGGAGTTGTACCCTTTCTGAGTGCGAGGCAAGCCAACAATGAAGTCCATTGTGATTTCCTCCCATTTCCACTCTGGAATCTTCAACGGCTGCAATAACCCTGCTGGCCTCTGATGCTCTGCCTTGACACGCTGACAAGTGTCACAAATAGCCACGTACTCCGCAACGGAACGCTTCATTCCGGACCACCAGAATCGTTCCTTCAGGTCGTAATACATCTTCGTGCTGCCTGGATGGATAGAATATGCTGTATCATGAGCCTCACTCAGAATCAACTTCCTGAGGTCATTCACATCCGGCACACATATACGACCCTTGTACCACAAGGTACCCTGATCATCCTCTCTGAAATGAGGGGCCTTGCCAATCTTGAGCAACTCACGAATCTCCTGCAGCTTCTTATCTTCCTTCTGATGCTGCCTGATCTCAGCCTCTAGAGTGGGCTCTGCCTCGAATGAGGTACCCGAGGTATGATGCAAGAAACCCAGGCTCAACTGCTCAAACTCCTCACATAACTCCTGAGGCATCTGAAAAGCCACGGCCATGTTAACATAGCTCTTCATGCTTAGAGCATCTGCTACAACATTAGCCTTGCCCGGATGATAGTGGATTTCCAGGTCATAATCCTTGACCAACTCTAGCCATCTTCTCTGCCGCATATTCAGCTCACTCTGAGTGAAAATATACTTGAGGCTCTTGTGATTGGTGTAAATATCACACCTCTGTCCAAACAAGTAATGCCTCCATATCTTCAGAGCATGCACAACTGCGGCTAACTCCAGATCATGAGTGGGATAATTCAGCTCGTGCCGGCGTAACTGCCGCGAAGCATAAGCTATCACTCTGCCTTCCTGCATCAGAACGCAACCAAGACCATCCCTCGAAGCATCACAATACACTGTGAACCTCTTGCTCTGGTCTGGCAGAGTAAGAACTGGCGCCGTAGTCAACTTTCTCTTCAGCTCCTCGAAGGCCTTCTGACGCTCATTAGTCCAAGAGAAACCCACGTCCTTCTCCAGCAAGGAAGTCAAAGGCTTCGCAATCTTGGAGAAATTCTCAATGAACCTCCGATAATAACCTGCTAAGCCCAGAAAAGAGCGGACTTCCTTCACCGTCTGCGGTACAACCCAGTCAAGCACATCCTTCACCTTTCCGGGGTCCACAGCAATACCTCCCTTGGAGATAACATGACCGAGGAATGGAACCTCGTCAATCCAGAACTCGCACTTGCTGAGCTTGGCATACAGCTTGTGCTCTCTGAGCCTCTGCAACACAAGCCTCAGATGCTTCTCATGCTCCGCTTCTGACTTGGAATATATCAGGATATCATCAATGAATATCACCACAAAGGTGTCCAGATAATCCATGAAAACCTTGTTCATCAGATGCATGAAGAAAGCCGGAGCATTGGTCAAGCCGAAGGACATGACCGTATACTCGTATAACCCATACTTGCAGGTGAATGCCGTCTTCGGAATATCCTCAGAACGAATCCTCAGCTGATGATAACCCGAACGAAGATCGATCTTCGAGAATACACAAGCACCCTGAAGCTGATCGAAAAGATCCTCAATACGGGGCAATGGATGCTTGTTCTTGATGGTGACCGCATTCAGATCCCGATAATCGACGCACATTCTCTTCGCGCCATCCTTCTTCTCTACAAGCAATACAGGAAAAGCCCAAGGAGAGAAACTGCGACGGATATAACCCTTAGCTAGCAACTCGTCGACAGTCTTCTTAACCTCCTCATGCTCGACAGGAGCCATACGATAGGGCCTCTTAGCAATAGGAGCTGTGCCAGGCAAGAGATCAATAGAAAACTCAATGTCGCGATCAGGCCGCATACCTGGCAAATCATCCGGAAAGACATCCGGGAATTCAGACACCACGCGAATACCATCCGTGGGTCTAGCCTCCATCTGATGAAGAAATCCAGAAGGCTCCGTAGCTCCAGCTGTAACCTCCTGACCATCCGGTGCTGACAGTAGAACCGTCCTCTGAGCACAATCTATCCGGACTCCCCACTTAGCAAGGGTCTCCATTCCGAGGATCACATCAATGCCCTTGGCGTCTAGCACCATCAGATTTGCACTGAAATCTATCCCCCTTATGGCCACACTGACTCTGGGACAGAAGACATGAGACCTCAACTGCCCTCCCGGTGAAGATACTAACATGCACCTCTTTAACGTGCTAGTAGGAATACCATGATGCTCAACAAAAGACTGGGTGATGAAAGAATGTGTAGCACCAGTATCAAAAAGCACTGTAGCAGGATGGGCATTAACCATGAACGTACCAATAACCACGTTAGGTGCCTCGGCCACTGACTCGGCCGTCACGTGGTTCACCCTGCCCTGAGCTGGGGCCTTGGGCGGTGCTGCACGCCCCTGCTGTCCTGCCTGCGCCTTCCGAGGACAGACGTTGGCGTAGTGCCCTGGCTCGCCGCAGTGGAAGCATACTCGAGGAAATGCAGCGGCCTGCTGCCCGGCAGGAGGAGTAGGCACTCCCTGCCTCGGAGCTGGTGGAGCCGGAGGCGCCGGAAGCCTCTGACCCTGTCCCGCCTGCTGCTGCTGCTGAGGACGGGGCGGAAATTGCTGCCGCTGGTGGTACTGCTGGGGTGGCCTCTGCTGCTGCTGCTGTGGAGGGTACTGGTAGCGGGACGAGTGTTGCTGCCCGAAGAGGATGGAGCCATCTTCCTCTTCTTATCCTCAATCTCCCGGCGCTTGCGCTCGGTGTTGAGGGCCGCATCAACCAGCTGGTTGAAGTTGTCGAAGCGGTGGTTCAGCAGCGCATACTGGATGTGATCATCCAGTCCCTCCTTGAAGTACTCCTGCTTGTCGCTGTCGCGAGCGACGTCAGCAGGGGCGTAGCGGGCAAGCTGAAGGAAACGGTCACGATACTCCGTCACCGTCATCGGTCCCTGAAATGACGAACACAGATAACAAGGATAGAAATCGCTCAATTGGTCAGGTTTACGAAAGAAATCAAGGACAGATCAAGCTCACAAGAAATGGTAGGGAATTCCGTTAAATTTTACCTGCTTAAGGGCACGGAACTCCTTCTGCTTCATCTTCATGATGCCCTCAGGAATGTGATGGTTCCTGAAACGCTCACGGAACTGGTCCCACGTGAGAGCCTCACGATCCCGAGCTGGGTAGGACTCCCACCAGTCAAGAGCGGAGCCTCGCAGCTGCCCTGCGGCGTACAGAACCCGCTCTCGGTCGTCGCACTGCGCAACAACCAACTGGCGCTCCACCGAACGAAGCCAGTCGTCCGCCTGGAGTGGGTCCGTGGCGTGAGAGAAGATCGGAGGGTGACCTCTCAGGAAATCCGCACGTCTGTCACGGGGCTGAGGTGGCGGAGGAGGCAGTGGCTGAGCATGGATCTGCTGCAGAGCCTGAACAGTGTTGTTCAGGGTAGCCATCATCTGCATCTAGAGCTGGAAGAACTGCTCCGGGGTCAGTGGCGGCGGCATCGGCAACGGCTGACCAGTACCCTGGTTGTTCTGCTCCTGTGGGTCAGAACCGGAACCGGTGCGCCTGGTGTTCACCATCTGATTGCAACAAACGAAATTTATGAGAATAAGATATCGTGCAGCTGCGGAAATGAAACTTCGGAAGGATATGTCAGAAAGAAAGGAATATAGGTTTTACCCCCAACGTTCTAACTCAATTTTTTTTTACTCAATTCAAGTTTGCGTTAAGATCGATTTGCATCAAGAGATTTACTTCTAATCTATGCAATCAACCAAAAATCCAAATCAAACATTTGCACAATAACAAACAGTCAATATTCACAACTTAGTCGAGTTTATCACACTACTCGACTAACACACTCGTTCTAGCGTATTTTCATAGGGACAACCTAAACTTATAGCTTATGGGGTTAGACACTCAGGCCCACGTCTACGGAAAACATCAAGCTGTTTCTCAGAAAAGGCAGGAAAGGGGTGGCAAATCAAGGTTTGGAGCTCAAGGAATAGAAGCAGAAATGAGTGTGTGAGTTTGCGAAAGCAAAGCAAGGGAAAGGAAAATTCCTAAACTCGACCATTTCTATCTAGGCTTCGTCCTACAGTCAACACGGCTCTGATACCAATCTGTCACACCCGATTTATAAGAACATAAATCGAGCAATCATATATGCGCCAGGATCAAGTCACGCATATATACAACAGATTATCAAGATATCACAACACATGTCAGGAATAACATTAATATAAATCGTAAACGAATCGTGAATGAATCATTTTATTACAACCGAGTCAAGAATCGGTTCAAGAGTTGCGGAAGCGTAAAAGAGATACATGAAGAGCTGGGCGCCACAGGGACGTCGACTGGGAGACAAACACCTAGAAGTCGTCGAAGCCGCTGACGTAATCCTCCACGTTGCTGGGCACTGAGCAGCAGTCGAAGATATCCAAAATAGAACAGACGAGTAGAGAGGCAAGTGTGAGTACAAACTCGTACTCAACAAGTATAACACGAGCATGAGGCTCTAAGGTTAGCTGACTCAACTGCATTAGCTTTTAATCTTGGCAAATTTTATTAAAGCTAATTACTACAAGTGGATGAATTACCATAAACCCAATTGCATAATAAATTAATCAATATTAATTAAGAACTACTGAGAACCATCCAAACCAAAACCACCCGGGGAATCTCCCTCGTCAAAGGTTGATAACCCCACTAATCAGACGGAGGATCTGGGCCGCTCATGACTGTGAGCACAGCTGATATATCAGTTTTACACTCTCGAGAGGTTGCACAACTTTACCCACAAGTCGTGAGCTACGCTAGTTGTTCATCACACTTCCTTAGGTGAGATGGCTAGCAAGCACACTACGAGACCGTTACAAAGGACCACATTGGTAAGGTGTAACCGCTAAGGATTCTGGATCAGCGACGATGGGGCCCACCTCCGGGGGTACAAGACACACAGCACAGACCAAGCCGGAGGAGCAGGGACCATTGAAGCTTACCACCCCTCTTGCCCACGCAGGTAAGTTACTCCCAAACCAACACGACCTAATTAGTAAGTCAAGACCGTCCCATTCCAGTCTTGTGGTTGCGCGGTTCTCCCAGGTTGTCGCTCTATGAACCGGTCCTTATGGAGAGTGGCCAACCAAGCACTAAGCACCGTGCTGGCCCCCTAAACCATGTTTCTATCAAAAGCATCTTTTAAGGAGACGTGAGCCACTCAAGCACACAGCACAGAGGGCCACTCCCAGAATTAAGTTGCATAAGACCATTAATCAAATTTAATTAAAAAGGACCAAGTTTGTTATAGCGCAACAACCTAGCACAACTAACCAGAATGCAACCCAAATGATATATATAGGATATAAAGTGGCTAGGAAAGTCCTTGTAGGCATACAGTATTAAAATGCAGTATGAAATTGTATTTAAAAGTGATAGGAGGTTCATGTTATACTTGCCTTCCTCGTACTCTCCCGGATGCTGCTCGAACTGCTCGGAAGATGGCTGCTCCTGGTACTGCTCCGGTGGCTCGACGTCTATTCACGATCGTAACAGCAATACATGGGCCACACATGCACACACATGCAAACAATAGCAAAACATAAGAAACAGTACACCAATACAATAGAACAGTACATAAAACTGGCCTAGAACTATTCTACGCGTTACAACGATCGCGTGGATATAAAGAACGCTTAAAACGGAGCTAAAACGCGAAAACTGCGCTCAAAACAGGATCCAGGGGCTTATTTGTAAGAAAAACAGGGCAGCCAGGGGCTTCTGGACAAAAACCGAGGACCTAAACATAATTAAACCCTAGACGCAAGGGCTAACTCGCTAAAAACCTTAGACTGGACTGCGGGTTCAATTTCCAGAGAAGCCAGGGGGTCAAACGGGAAGAAAAGGACCTATCTGTAAATATTGTTGACTCACGGGTGGACTGCGGGTTTATTCGAGGAAACCTTAGGGGTTCTTTAGAAAAAATTTCCCGGCTGAACCGGTATGGGTGGATCTGATCCGCCGGATCGGAGTTCAAGGGCCAGGATGGGGCGGCTCGGATCTAATCGGTTCGGCTTGGCTCACGACAGCGGCAGCTCACTCGCGGCTCGGTTTACTTCCCGTGGAACGGCTGCGGTCACCGGGGCTCTGCCTCCGCGGCGGCGCCTCGCCGGCGCGGGGAGTCCCCGCCTCGGGGTGGCCCTAAGGCGCACAAGGGCTAGCGCAGGAGGAAGAGGGGATCAAGGGGCTGCTCACCTAGGGCCTGGATGGGTCGGGGCGACGCGGAGGGCGGTCGTCCACGACGACGGGCGACGGGAACAGCCGGTGCTCGCGGGGGTGGACGTCGGGGTGCGCCCTGGGCGTCCTGGCACCGTGAGAAGCTGCGCAATTGGGCCGTGAAGAGAAGACCGGGGTTAAAGAAGCCGATGATGCTTTGTAGGCGAATGGATTCCGGCGGCCCGCAAGCTTACCGTGGAGGCGTTTCCGGTGAAATTGGCCGGACTGCCACGGCCAATGTGGGGTAGCGAGGTGTGGTCGTGAGCGGGGTGTGGCGGCGAGACTCCAGACCCCCTTGGCGGCCGGTGAGCGGCGCTGGGGCTGTGGAACACGGGCGGCGCAGGGCCTCTGCCTCGGCGGCGCAGAGGGGGTGCGCTAGGGTTGAAGGCGGCGCGCTTGGGATGAGGGGAGTACGGAGAGGATCTGCGGCCACTTAAGGGTGGGGGATCGAGGCCCCGGCGTGCGGGCCCAGAGGGGAAACTCGCCGGCATCTACGGAGGCCGTTGAGCGCCGGAGGAAAACAGAGGAAGGGGAGAGAAAGAAGGGGAGGTGGGAGGTGGCGCTGACGCGTGGGTCCAGATCGCCAGAGGGAGAAGGGGGAGAGCGGGGAGGGGCGCTGGGGAACGAAGTGGACCGGGCTCGGTCCACGCGGGGGAAAAGAGGAGAGAGCTGGGCCTCGGGCTGGGGAAAGAAAGAGAGGGAGAGAGGGCCCGTGGGGAGAATGGCTGCTGGGCTGTGAGGGAAAGAGAGAGAAAAAAAAAGGGTTGGGCCGGGCTGAGTTCTTTCCTCCTTCTTTCCTTTTTCTTTTCTTCACCCACTTCATTCAAACAAACATCATTTGAATTCAAATAAAATTTGAATTAAAGCCTATACACCCAACACAAATAAAACAATGCTACAGCATGAATGCACAAACACTTTAATCCTATGATAAATTTTAATTACTTGCGTTATATATTACCTTAAATGCGAGATAATTTAGAGAAAACCCTGGAAAATCTAATTAAGCCCAAATAAATTCATTAAAATTTAAGGAAAATATCTTAGGGTGTTACAATAGGATGTTCATGTTATACTTGCCTTCCTCGTACTCTCCCGGCTGCTGCTCGAACTGCTCGGAAGATGGCTGCTCCTGGTACTCATCCAAAAGCTCCGCGTCTACTCACGATCATCAAGCATAGTCCACACATACACACATGCACAAACCATAGCAAACTATAAGAAAACAGTACACCAATACAGTAGAACAGCACACAAACTGGCCTAGAACTATTCTACGCGTTACAACGATCGCGTGGATATAAAGAACACCTAAAACGGAGCTAAGACGCAAAATCTATGCTTGAAACAAGATCCAGGGACCTATTTGCAAGAAAACTGGAGGTTCTAAGGGGTTCTGCGCAAAAACCGAGGGTCTAAACGCAAATAAAGGGTAGACACAGGGGCTAACACGCTAAAACCTTAAGTCTGGACGGCGGGCGCTAAAACTGGAAAGCTCAGGGGTCTAAATGAGTAAAATAGGGCTTAACCGTAATTACTTTTGAACTACCCAGGAGCGCGGGTTTATTCCTCAAAAAGGCAGGGACCGAGCTGAAACGGTATCTTTCATTCTGGGCCGAAGGATTTGGATCTGACGGTTTGGATCTATCACGATCTGGATCTAATCCTGGCGGTTGGATTTGAACTGTGCGGCTTGGATTTAAAAAGGAGCGCGAAACGGTATTGGAGGATCTGATCCGCTGGATCTGGATTCAAGGGCCAGGATGAGATGGGGTTAGGATCTAATCAGGAACGTTCTCTTCCGATCGGGCGGTTCAGATCAGCCCATGCACCGAAGCAGTACGCACGAACGTGGTCGCTCGGATCACGATCTTACGGCTCACATCAAGTGAGTTCGCGATCTAATCTCACTCGTTCCCCATCGATCGGACGGCCCTTGCGCGACGCCGGCTCGGGTCTACCGGATGGGTCACCGGTGAGGTGTTTCCGTGGCGGCTTCACCGGAAGTTCGTCGGAGTCGAGCGGACTCGGTCCTCCGGGGCTCTGGGTGGTCAAGATTGCGCCGGGGAGAGAGAGAGAACAACGGCGAACCCGTCTGGGTAGTCGGTGCGGCGGATTGGGGCCGGGTCGGGTCTTTGCCACGGCAAGCGGCGGCGACGGAATGCCGGGGGTGGTGTTCCGGCCACTAGAGTACTCTACGCGACACTACAGCATGCGCACAGGAGGAGGGGCGCCGGGTATTGCTCACCGAGGGCCCGAGACAAGCGGAGATGCGGCGCAGATGCGACTTCGGCGGGGGCTGGCGGCGAGATAGGCCGGTGTTCGCGGACGGGTCGACGTGGCGATGCTCCAGGCGTCTGGATCCCACGGTCGGGCTCGGGGTCGATCTGTGAAGCTGGCAGAGGAGTCAGGGAGGCGTGAGGCTCACCGGCGGCGACCAATTGCCCGGAGCGGCTTGCAGCTTACCGTACACCGAGCAGCGGAAAAGGGGCAGTGCAGAGAGGGGCTCAGGCGGCCGGTATACAGAGGCGGCTGAGGGAGAGGGCGAGGAACAGCTGCGGCTAAGAAGAGAGGGGGTTGGCAGCCTCGGCGTGCGGATCGCCCGGCAACGGATGCCGCGCCTCCCGCGGGTCGTTGCGGCTCGGCCCAACTCAAGCGCGGGCGAGCTTCTAGAAGGGAGAGAGGGCTCGGGTGCTGGGCAGTGGGGCCTTGCGAGCGCGGGGAAGGGAACCCAGGGGTGCGGCGGGGCAGCCCACAATCAGCGGCAGAGCGGCCGGACCGGCGAGGGGGAAAAACAAGGGAGGGCGCGAGGAAGGGGCTCGCTCGGGCTGGCGCTGAAGAAAGAAGTGGGCCGGGCGTGGCCCGTGCGGGGAAAGGAGAGGGAGAGGAGTGTTGGGCCTCGGGGAGAGTTTGGGCCAGGGAAAGGAGAGAGGGGGGAAAGGGGAGCTGAGCTGGGCTGGGCCAAGAGCTTGGGGACTGCTTTCTTTCTTCTTTTCCTTTTCTTTCCTCTTTTCCAAACTCAATCTATTCACACAAATCCATTTGAATTCAATCAAATTTGAACTCAAACCCTAAAATTTCAACACAAATAAAACAATGCTCCAGCATGAATGCACAAGCGAGTTGATCCTATAATAAATTTTATTTTCTTATGTTATACAATTACTTTAAATGCAGGAGAAATTAGAGAAAACCCTGGAAATTTTATTTAAGCCCAATTAAATTCCTTAAAATTTGGGAAAATTACATTAGGGTGTTACATTTGCAATATAGAACCATTGTTGCTTCCACCCGGGGACATTGGACGGGAATTTGTAAGATATGTATTTTTTACTGGCATGTTGCCTAAGCTGGATGCCAACGCCCCCTATCGCAGATGGATCTTTTGAGGTGGGCTGCGGCTTCATGCGGAAAAGATAATGGAAAAGAGCCCAATGGGGCTCAATTCCGAGGAAGGCTTCACAGAAGTGGATGAAAATGGAGATGTGGCAAATTGAGTTAGGGTTGAGGTGTTGCAGCTCAATCCCGTAGAAATAAAGGAGGCCACGGAAGAACGAACAAGTGGGGAGGGCCAATCCCCGTTCAGAAAAAGAACAAAAAGAGACAATTTCGTCGACATTTTCCATGGGAAAGGGGTCGCGAAAGGGAAGGCGCCAATTGATGAGATCCCTTTCTTACAGAAGGCCCCCAACACCAAATTTGCGAGATTGTGGCAAGAACACTTACTAATTGTCCACTCGCCGGTTGCCGCTTGCGCTTCTTTCAAGTCCTTCTGGTTGGTTTTCTTCGGTGCCATTTCGAGTTTGTTAAGCCACGAGCTGTTCACACAATGCTCGGGGGCTACGGTCGCAGGCTCGAAGGATTTCGACTACGCAGGGCGGTGGAGGGGTGACGGCAAGGTGAGATCCAATCGGGGTTTTGTTTGGCGGCGACGTAAGATCTGAAGGCATGGGAAAAACCCTAACTGACTGCGAGGTTAAATAACCAGCGGTCAGGCAGTGGTTTACTGTGCAAAAGATGAAGCGTCGCATAAGAGGAATACTTGGAATACGAGCGGTTTTTGGTGAATTTCTTGGGCAGTTATTTAATTAACCATTTTTTTAGGGTTAATTGTCCTGAAAAAAGAGGTTTTTCGAATTTTGAGCTCAATTTCTGCCAATTACATCATCCTGAACTATATTTTCTCGACAGGGAATATTTTTGCCATGACCTTTGGGATCCTTTTTTCCAAAATTTGAGAGATTTGGATTCAAGGCTCGGGGGCTGTGAGACACGTGGCATCGATTACTTATTTTTTGAAAGTACTCGAAGGATAAGAAGAAAAGATTCAAGACTAGTTTGACCCTCAGCTTGATTCTTTGATTCAACCTAAGTCTCGGGGGCTACTCAATATGGAGTGCGATTATTCATCGCACCCCATACAGAAGAAAGAATTCGGGGCATGAGCACCTCATAGCATCGATGCAGTCAGAAGAGTACTCGTAGAGAAATTTCAAGACGGAGCTTCAAAAGAAGTCGAAGATTGCTTCAGAAGTACTCGAAGAGCCTGCAGTACTCAGCTACGAAGAGCTCGGGGGTTTGTCAGACCCAGGGCCACAGGGCTGTGTACATCAAGGAGTCTGTATTGGGCTAGGGGATAGGACATGTCCTGTACCTTGTTTATGTTGTATTCTACCCGCATGCGGAGTAGAACTAGTCGATATAGAAGGAAACAACTCGAGTTGTACTTGAGTATGACTCCTAAGCTAGTATCAGGCTAGGATTCATGTAACCCTGTCCCCCCGGATATATAAGGGCGGGCAGGGACCCCCTCAAAACAGGTGATCACCAGATCAACATCAAGGCAATACAAACCATCATACAGGACGTAGGGCATTACGCATATTGCGGCCTGAACCTGTCTAAATCTTGTGTTGTCGGCACCTTCGAGTTCCTGATCTCGGCGCATCCTAACCCAAAACCTACCACCTTGGGTATACCCCTCGGTGGGCAGCCGGATAAAACCCGACAAGGACTGGAGCAGTAGTGAGATGTGCTTCGAGGGTGTGGAATGCATCTTCACATTTCTAATCCCAGGAGAATTTAACTTCTTTCTTTAGCAGTTCGGTCATAGGTTTGGCTATTCTTGAGAAGTCAGGAATGAAATGACGATAATAGCCAGCTAGACCAAGAAAACTGCGGATCTGATAGACTGACGTAGGAGGTTTCCAGTCCATCACTTCTTGGACTTTGCTGGGATCAATGGATATATATCGTCACTGGAGATGGTATGTCCTAGAAATTTAATGGTATCCAGCCAAAATTCACATTTGGAGAATTTGGCATACAAATGGTGGTCTCTCAATCTTTGAAGAACAACATGGAGATGTTTTGCATGATCTTTCGGATTTTTAGAGTAGATCAGAATGTCATCAATGAAGACTACTACGAATTTGTTGAGTTCTTGCATGAAGACTGAGTTCATCAGGTACTGCTGGTGCATTGGTAACACCAAACGACATGACCAGATATTCATAGAGTCCATATCTGGTGGAAAAGGCTGCTTTTGGAATGTCACTCGGTCTGATCTTGATTTGATGATATCCGGAGCGGAGGTCAATCTTAGAGAATACTTTGGCTCCGGCTAACTGATCGAATAGAATGTCAATGCGGGGCAGAGGGTATTTTTTTGATGGTTACCGCATTGAGGGGACGATAATCTACACATAACCTTAGGCTATTGTCCTTCTTTTTCACGAACAGGGCTGGACAACCCCATGGTGAAGCACTCGGACGAATATAACCCTTATCAAGGAGGTCCTGGAGTTGGATTTTTAACTCTGCCAGCTCATTGGGTGGCATACGATAGGGCCTCTTAGAGATGTCGGCTGTGCCGGGTTGTAGTTCTATGACAAACTCAATATCTCTGTCCGAGGGCTTTCCAGGCAAATCATCTAGAAAAACATCTGGGTATTTGCAAACAATTGGGATATCCTTTAACTTGATCCCTTCTACAGCATAGGCACAAGAGTTGTAGCATTCTCGTTGTGGAAGATAGAGAATAGTAGTTTCATGGTTGGGTGAATCTATCTCCACGACTCGGGAAGAGATATCCAATGACACTTGGTACCTAGTCATCCAATCCATGACTAGGAGGATATCCATTCCTTCTAGGTCCAATAACAGTAAATCTGTTCTTACCAGATTTCTACCCAACTAAATTGGCACACTTCTACAAACTTGGTTTGAGGAAATTTTACCGCCAGGAGTTGTTATCATATAGCGTCCTTTAGTAAAATAGAAATCCAGGCCTACTTTTGTTCCACATTTGGGACTGATAAAACTATGGGTTGCACCAGAATCAAAAAGTATAATCACAGGTTGATGGTTTATAGATAAAGTACCCGTCATTATTGGCGCACCCTCGGGAAGTTCGGAGAGAGTTGTGAAGTTCACCCTCCCCTGGCGGACTTGTACCACCTGTTTCTTGCCCTTGCCCTTGTTGTACGGGCTGGATGTTTGCCCTTGGAAAGATTTCCTGGGTTGAGGACAATTTCGGATGAAATGCGACGAGCTGCCGCAGTTGAAACAACAGTTGTTGTTGTTTCCTTGATTGGACGGCGGAAAGCTCGGCCTCGGGCCTTGCTGCTGGGGTTGTGGTGTCGGTGGCCGATTGAAGCGAGCCTGCTGGGGAGACCTGGCTACCCATCTGCCTGGTAGATTGTTTCAGGGAGGAGCTCAGGTAGCGGTGTTCTGGACCAACCGACACCTTGGCAGTTGCGCATTTGAGGGTCCCGTGGGTGTGTTCCGTTTCTTTTCTGCTCGGTGGGCTAAGATGCAATCCTCTTGAGTAATGGCCATGATGACCAGTTCGTTGAAATTGTCAGCCCTTACCAGGTTCAGCCGCTCCTTAAGCTTTGTATTCAGGCCACGGCGGAAACGATCCCGTTTACGGGCATCAGTGTTCGCATGATAACCCGCATACTAGCACAAGTGATTGAAAACCGGTGCATACTGCATAACTGTGCGGGTTCCCTGGGTCAAAGTTCAAAATTCATTGAGCTTTCGCTCAATGAGTCCTTCTGGAATATGATGCACTCTGAAAGCGGTCCAGAATTCATCCCATGTGACACTATGACCAGCTGGCTGCATCGCGTAGTAATGGTCCCACCATATGCGGGCGGTGCCGCGGAGTTGTTGAGCCGCGAAGAGTGCCTTGTTCGCTTCTGAACATGTTGTAGATAACAATGCGAACTTCGACTCTATAGTGCGGAGCCATGCATCAGCATCGAGGGGCTCGTCTGCTTTATGGAACAACGGGGGCTGGGTGCTAAGAAAGTCTTGGTAACTCGCCGATAGATGTTCATCACGGCCTCGGGATGGTTGATGAAATTGGTTCATCTGGACCTGTACTAGCTGGTTAAGGAGTTCCGTCTGCCGTGCCATAACTTCCGCTAGATTTGGTGGTGCTGGTGGCGGTTGTTGGGAACCGCTAGCTTGGTCTAGCCAGAAACCTTCCGGGGTTCCACGTGTAGCTCCAACCATCTGAAACAAAGGAGATGTCCATTATTAACGATATGTTCTTGCTCCCATTTTCAGAAGATACACCACTGCTAAACAGATATGTAATTTACATACTCTGTTTAACCAACTCATTCCAGGTGCAAAGGTATTGAAACCAGACAACGGAACACAAGGCTTAGATTATAGAGCAGACACTGGTTGTCCTTAACATATTACATCAGGGTGGTTCGATTGCTACGGATCAAGCCATACTTATACATGCCACATATATTACAGCAAGTGGCCCTAGATCCAGGTAGACTAGTCACAACATTCTACACTAATTATATATAAAAGATCAACAATTTTGATGAACTAGAAATCGTCGAAGTCGCCTACGGAGGACTGGCTGCCGGAAGAGGAATGATCTGGCTGAGGATTAGGCTCTGGGTTTCCATGCTCGGAGTTGAGATTAGAAACTTCTTCTATTTCCTCTGGTTCTTCTTCTTCGCCTTCAGGTGCTACAGGTACAACAGGGGGTACTGGCTGCTGCTAAAGTTTGTCGATGTGAGCATGGGCGTCGTCAACCTCAAGGATAAGGTCGTGGACTTGCTCCTGGAGGAACACGATAATCGTGTTATGTTGAGTGATTATTGCATCACTCTCATTGATCTGATCCTCCCGGTGGATAATGGTCTCATCCCGCTCTGCAATAATTTCCTCCTTCTCCGTGACCAATGCTTCAAGCTCTTCTATCTGAGTGACCTGTCGATCAGCATTTCTGTAGTGTCCTTGAGCTATACTGGTCAACTGACTCATACCGCGGCACAGCACAATCTGGTAGTGGTGTTGAACATTCATGAATCTGATAGTACCACGGAGCGTCTCTTCGGCTAAATCTCCCAACATGTGGCCATAATGAGCTATCCGAAAATTCCACTTGGGATCACTGGAATTTATTGTAGGGAATAAGCCGATAGGATGCCTTGCAACTTCCATAGGATGCTGGTTGCAGAAAATGTGGATGGCCTCAAGAGCTGCGGTCTCAATGGTGTCGACGAGACGATAGCCAACCACATCGACCTCAATGGGCTGCCACTGAAAACGGAAAGAGTGCTGAGATATAGTCATGTTAACTCTGCACCGAGGAACAACTTCTTCCCTATACTCCACTCCATCATACTGGGGAGGCTCGGTGTAGAAGAATAACCTAAGTGATTCCCACAAGAGACGGGGAAAACCCTCCCAGTGCAAGGCATTGGTATGGAGATGCCCTGCGTGATCCCAAAAGATGTTTGAAGGAGCCGCCATCGGAAGCAAGAATTCAAATGGTGAGATTTTGAAGGATGCTGATAACTCAACTAAGGCTACCACAAGAACCCTATTGAAACCACACTAGAGATAGATAACACGCTATATGTCCTTAAAAGAACAACACATTCAATGCACTCACTTTGCTTGATGATGGATTATGCATGCATGTACTACTCGACCTCATAACCAAAACAATTGCCGAATATCTCCGGACTTACGTAGTTAATTTCGGTGGCATAACACATACGTCTCTCTCTAATAACTAGTCAATAAGTCCTATCCGTCTTAACCTCTTAATCGTGGTTAGTGTACTTGCAGAAGACCATATTTATATGATCTGAACCTTTCATGGCAGCACAACATGAAAGCGTCCCCAAAAAGTACTATTCACTATAGAAATAGTATTCGTACAATTTCTACCGTACGGACGACGTTAGCATACGTTACATCTGCAACGTATTCACGGGGGTACCGTTTAAAATGGGGGTATGAACAGCGATCACCATACCCTGTGCCGAACCATATACTCCTAATATGATCAACTAAGCGTTGATATATTGGCAGCATCTCAAGTAAGCCACTGCTTGAGAAACAGCATTCGGTTTGCATCACCGACAGGAAGGCCAATCTCCCTCAGTTGGCTGAGGATCCTTACCTTCTTACCTTCTTGTCTCAACATGAAGGAACAAAACAATACGAATAGATACCTAGGTTGGTTGTGCTCGAAAGTAAGTTTTGACAGAAAGTAGTGCTGCAAGTTAGAGCTGAACTATACACATATATATATACTAGTAGCCACCTGATTATTCTCATATAAATCCCTAGGGCTTTACGATTTAAGCACCGATCTTAACGAATCCAACGCGATTTGTAAACTCTTTTATTAAGCAAATTTATCCTGAAAAAATTTGTAAGAGCTATTTGCAGTTTTAGTGTCGATTGTAAAAGTAAACCTACAGCTCTGATACCAGCTGTGGCAGAACTGCCTGAATTATTCCGACTCAAGTGCGCTAGTCATCACTATATAGCCGATACTAACTCAACGCACTTCAAACAGAACAACTCATTGGTCTTTCGGGTCACTACCCGATACAACCACGGTTCAACACGATCGAAGCTGGTTTACCTCGCAAGAATCACACCACAGCTCATCAACTTTTAATTTACAGAAAGAATAAATATTATTACAAACTGTTTCAAACTTAAAGTAAATTTATACAAACATTGTTTAACACAACAAGCTAAACAGCTTGTTCAGAGGCACAGCGGAAGAAATTCACACACGACTATGCACATCGCGAAAGTTGACACCACGCTCAGCCCGAAATATGGCGTCATTCCGGAGGGTCATTGCCGGTCGGGGACAGATCCCACTCCACGGACCAGCCAAACGGAACAGAGAATGGCCAGTCTAGACTATCCATTTGGTTTTCATAGGCCATACCTGAAAGATAGACTAGCAAGACTGAGTATGCTAATACTCAGCAATACTTAACCGGAATTGGGTATACTTAGCCCAAAACTAGACCATGGAGGATTGAGAGGTTCTGATTTTCCTTTTGCTGAAAAGCAACAAAGAGTATGAGCTAACTTTCATGTTTTAGTTTTCAGATTCTAGTTTTATTAACCATTCTAGGTAAGCACCTATACTAGACAAGCAAGGTAGAGATTAGCGTACAGCAAAATTATTCCAACAATAGTTATTGTACTTACTCTATGTGGCAGAAGGAGCAAGCAGTCTCAATCTCCACGAGAAATGGACGATTCTTAATCGAGTTTCATAACCTTGCAAGGGATCCTAACTCACACGTTCAGAAACTTAACTTTCCGAACAACCGTTCCCATCATATTCCGGGTTATGGATTAGGGCCACCACAAGCGACTGCAGGACCGTACGCACACCCAATGTGCAGGACGTACGTCTGTAGCACGACTACATGATCGTACTCCTATCTGCTACGCAGAACGTACTCCCACACATCGATGCGTGTGCAACAAAAACCAATATATCGAGTGGTGGAGACAAGTCTATATGCCGGGCCAATCAGGTATTAGGCTTACCGCGTACCATATTTACGGCATGTGGCTAGTACTTTCAAACACTTGACCACAACTACCACACATTGCGATCTTATCAACTTTTATCGATACAGACGGGGTAACCTTTCAAGTCATGATACTGTACATGACCCCGTCCATCATCCTTATAGTGATTACAGAATAGTAAACATTCAACTCCTATATCGCGCGAGTGACAGGAAATCACTCGACTTCTGCTGGTCCTATTAGCAGAGCATCTAATCGATAAGGACTCAGGCACAATGCATAGGTTCCTATCTAGGGTTCCATTTCAACTCCTAGACTTAATGCATAATAGATATATACAAGTATAAAACTGTATAAGTGTAATAATTTAAAATACTGGGTTATGCATCGGAGCTTGCCTTCTTGAGCGGGGTTGGGGTCAAGGAGGTCAATAACTTCCGAACCTTGGTTCAGGGCTTCAGTTAAATCCTCGACGATATTCACCGGGTCTTCAGAAAACCCTTGCTCGTGTTCTGGGATTACTTCGTAGTCTCCGTCGTTGAGTGTCGTTGACTCTACATGATATGCAATGATTTGAATTAGATGGTTCTTGAGTTAAGAATTTTTACCTCACGATGAAGTAGCAATCTAACAAGGGATAAACACAACTTCATAACACAAGCAATTTGAATTTAACCCTAATATGGGTATCTTAATTCAATTGTTATAATTAGTTGAATTAATTGAATTAGGTTAACAAGTTTGATTTTTATTTCGAAATATACAAAGGCTATGGCCTTGAATTTTTGTGGGTAAGCTCACTTCAAGCAAATAAGTTTACTATAATTTTTTCATAGTTTTCTGAAAACAAAAACTAAAGCAATTGAATTAAGTTCAAATTTCAAGTTGAAATTTAAATCTTAGATAAAACAGTGCTATAAATTCTTGAAAAATTTACTATGGACTACTCAAATGTAAAATATCCCATAGTAAAAAGATCTAAGCATGAAATTCTTAGTAACATGCTTGAATAAATTTAAATCATTTCAAGCTTGATATGCATAAGTTTAAATTAGTTTAAGCTAGGGTTCAGTACTGTAGGTGAAATTTGCACATAAGCTCACTCATACTCTAAACAGGCTACACACCAAAAATCACAAGCAATAGAGCTAGCATGCAAAAGTTACATATAAGATACCCTTTTTGGTAAACTTTAAAATAGCTCAAAAAACATTTGGTTTCAAATGAAACTCTAGTAACAAAAGTTGTAGAATTTACTTCTAGGATTCATACAAAACTTGTTTGAAATTTTTCTGAATTTCCTATGAATTTCTAAATATCACTGATTTTGAATTGAGAGGAGGGACTGAAATCTTGCAGTCAGACCCTTAGAAAGAATTAAATCAAAGCAATTGGGTCCTTGGCTCGTCGGGGAAGAGAGGCCGAGATGCGCCGGCCAAATTTCGGCGACGGCGGTCACCGGCGGCGAGGGGGAACTTGCGAGGAAGGAACAGGGGACTAGCGGGGAGCTTGCTTGGGGTGATGTGATGGTCGGGGTCGACCGGAGGAGGCGGGACGGCGATGAACCGAGGCGGCGGCAATGGAGCTCGGCGGTAGCGGCGGTGTTCCGACGTGGTGGCGCACCGGCGGTGCACCGGAGGTTGGGCAGGAGCTCAAAGGAAGCAAGATGGTTCGGTTAAGCACCTTGGCGAGGGTTGGGGTGGTCGGAAAGGTAGATCTCCACGGCAGACCGAGGTGGCGGCGGAGAGGTTGACGACGACGGCGGTGCTCCGGTGATCAACGGCGGTAAAGGTCCTGCGCACGAGCATCAGGGAGCCATGAGTGATACACTGCAGCATTCAATTGAGGCTCTCAGCTACGGGAAGGAGGTGACCGACGGTGGCCGTGACGGCGGCGGAGAAGATGAACTCTGGCGGCGTCGGGGAGGCCAAATTGAAGCTTAAAAGTAGTCGAGTGAAGGACGGTGAGTTCCGCAAGGTTGAGAGGAAGCTATGGGAGGGTTTGTCATGGATTGAAAAGGGCTGTGGTGGTCTGCCAACGATGGACAGGAAGTTCGCCAGAGAAGAACTCGAGCGGCGACGGTGGATTCAGAGCTCGGGGTGGAATGGAATTGCAAAAGAGTGTGAAATGGAAGGAGGGGAGGCTTCTGCACGTCTTAGACTAGCAAAGAAGACTGGGGGAGGCATGCACGGGTGTTGGCCACGATGGCGGCGAGGTGGCGGCCGGGCAGAGCTCGGGCATAGACCGAGCGGCGTGGCGCGGTGGAGGAAGGCCAGAGGGGAGGAGCTAGAGCGGCAGCTGGCTTGGAAACGACGCGTGGGTGCTACCGGAGTAGAAAATGGTGCCAGCATAGCTGCAGTTATGGTGAGCGGCAGCAGCCTGCAGCGGGAGAGAGGGGGCAGCTCAGGCGGACAGCAGAGCGACGTGGACTGCTCGGGGAAGGCCAGCAGAGAGGGGCTAAGGCGGCGTGCGAGCTCGGGGGCGACACGTGGAGACTAGGAGAGGCAGGGGGAGACCTCGGGCGGCACGGCACGACGGCCTGCGATGGCGCTGTCGTGCGGCAGAGGAGGGGGCAGAGGAGGAAGAAGGAGGAGGGGGCGCCAGGAGCTGATTTGCAGTTTCCAAAAATTCCAGGGACCTCACTGTAAACAAAAATTTCCCACTAATCTAAAGTTCAAATGAGAAAATGGTCAAAATAAAAGTTGTAGAACTTTTCAAACCTTATCAGTTTTATTTAGGGTTCAAATTCAAAAACTCAAAGGATAGAGCTTTATTCAAAGACTTTGGACTCAACTCAAACTTTTCAAAGTTTTTGTCCTTAGTTAGGTAAATTTCATATACTTTTGGACTGAATTGCAAGTTTAGGTAATGTAATGATGACTAACACTTTTGCACTTTGAACCTTAGTCAAAATTTGAAGTTACATGTGTAATTCAAATGTTTTGCATAAAAGGACTCCTACTTTTGAAAAATTACACGTAAGTCCTTATATTCACTCAATTTCACACAATTCAATGCACACATTACACATTCTTTCCTATTGGGTTACAATTTTGACACCTAGGGTGTCACACCTCTTTCCTTGTGCCCAGCCTGACGCATAACATCGGCTTTCACCTGTACGAGTCGTCAGGTTCTGTCGGCTCATATCCTCCCGCGTAGCATCGGCTTTCTCTTGTATGGGCCAATTGATCGTATCGGTTCATAGCCTGATGCGTAGCATCGCCTTTATTGCTCATCATCCCACATACTTGGGAAGTACTTCTTGAGGTATTGACCGTTGACCGCCACCGGGAACTTGACGCCATCTAACTCCTCAAGCATATATGCGTTCCCCGATAGGACTTGGTCAACCCTATAAGGCCGTGCCAGTTTGGAGAACATTTGCCATACGCTGCATCTTTAGTCCCCAATGGTAGCACCACTTCCCAAACCAGATATCCAACTTGGAATTATTTTGGCTTGACTTTCTTATTGTACGCGCGGGCTACTTTAGCCTTATTTTCTTTGATCTTCTCAAGTGACCAAAGTCTGAGCTCCGTGAGGTCCTCAACATTATCATTCATCAGACTAGCATACTCTTCAGCTGTTAAGTCATTTTGGAATACTATGCGCCTCGAGCCAGCCATAATTTCCCATGGTAATATGACCTCCTATCCATACACTAGGTGATAAGGAGAAGTTTTTGTTGCTCCATGGCATGAAATACGGTATGCCCACAACGCCTCTGATAAAACCTCATGCCAATGCCTAGGATGTTCGTCAATCTTTCTCTTGATCAACTTGATAAGGCTCTGATTGGATGCTTCAGTTTGTCCATTTGCTTGGGCATAATATGGAGATGACCTAATCAGCTTGATGCCCATGTCAGCAGCAAACTTCTTGAACTCCTCTGAAATGAAAACCAAAACTCCATCTGTTGTAATGGTCTGAGGAATCCCGAACCTATGAATGACATACTCTTTAACAAAATTGATGACGTCCTTCGATGCTACTGACTTCATGGAAAACTGCCTCCACCCAATTGGTAAAGTAATATGTGACGGCGAAAATAAACAGGTGGCCTTTGCTGGATGGAGGATTAATTTTGCCGATCATGTCCATGCCCCAGCCTCTGAACGGCCATGGTTTGACGATAGGGTTCATTACTGATGTTGGTACCATCTGAATCTTTCCGAACCTCTGACATGCCTGACATCCTTTATAATATTTGAAGCAATCTTCAAGTATGGTGGGCTAGTAATACCCCGATCACCTAATTAGCCGCTTCATCTTCTGAGCCAATTGGTGAGTCCCACAGTTGCCTTCATGGACCTCGTGTAAGAGCCGATTGGATTCAATCGGTCCCAAGCATTTGAGCAGCAGACCTTCTAAAGTCCTGTAGAACATGTCATCTCCGATCAGGACATATCTCATGGCCTTGTAACGTATCCTCTTGGGTGCCCCCCGAGCCAAATCCTTCAAATAATTGAAGATATCGGCTCTCCAATCTCCTTGGTTCAGTAGGTGTACCTGAAGATCGGCTTTGTCTGCCATAGCCTTGTATCCTGAAGCCAACTGTGCCAAATCATTGGCCTCTGAATTTTGTGTCCTAGATATCCAATAGAAATTTATGTACCTAAATTGGGCCATCAGCTCTTGACATTGTACCCATAACGGGAAGAGCGACTCACTCTCACACCTGTATTCCTCTGTGAGCTGAGAGATCACCAATTTTGAATCCCCAAAAATTTCCACTGTTTCAGCTCCGGCCTCAAGAAGCAACTCCATACCCTTACGCACTACTTCATATTCCACGAGATTATTGGTGCAAGCAGTAGGCAATCTGATTGAAAAAGAATACGTTGCTCCCCGAGGCGACACAAGCAAGATACCTATGCCACATCCATCTCCACAAGCTGATCCGTCGAAGTACATGGCTCATGCGCGTACAGAGAGTGCTGCTATGTTATTATTGATCCTTTCTGCAATGAGATCCGCCAACGTCTGCCCTTTGACTGCCTTTGCGGGTTGGTATCGGATATCGAACTTTGACAATGCAAACATCCACTTTCCAAGTCGGCCTTTCAACACATGGCTCATGCGCGTACAGAGAGTGCTGCTATGTTATTATTGATCCTTTCTGCAATGAGATTCGCAAAAGCCTGCCTTTCGACTGCCTTTGCGGGTTGGTATCAGATATCAAACTTTGACAATGCAAACATCCACTTTCCAAGTCAGCCTTTCAACACAGGAACCAATAGCATGTGCTTGATGACATCTGATTTGTAGATGACGATTGTCTCGGCTGATAGCAGGATATGATGAAGCTTCGTGCATGTAAAGAATAGACAAAAACATAACTTTTCAATATCAGGGTACCTTATCTCCGCATCTCGCATTCTTCTGCTGAGTTAGAACACAACCCTTTCTTTGTCGTCATGCACTTGTATTACTACTGAAGCGATGGAGGTGTCACCTACTAATAAGTATACGTAGAATGGTCTATCTTGTTGGGGTGGAACTAACACGGGTGGTTTTGACAGATACTCCTTGATCTCTTCAAATGCCTGTTGCTGCTCTGCCCCCCAGTGAAACTCATCATTGGTTTTAATTTTCACCAACTCCATAAAAGGCTCAATCCGCCCAGAGAGATTGGAAATAAACCTTCTGACAAAGTTGATCTTACCAATGAGCTGCTGGAGCTCCCTCTTCATAGTAGGTGGCACCATTGTTCTCACAGCTTCTTTACTTTTTAGGCCGATCTCGATTCCTCTTTCATGAACCAAGAAACCCAGAAATTGACCGGCCGATACGCTGAAAGCGCATTTCTTCGGATTCATCCTAAGCCTGAACCTTCTGGTTCGTTCCAGAACTTGCCGTAGGTCCCCCAAGTGCCCTTCAACCGATGCAGATTTTACCACGACGTTGTTAATATAAATTTCCACCAGCTTGCCGATCAGCTCGTGGAAAATGTAGTTCATGGCACGCTGATAAGTAGCGCCACCATTCTTTAACCCGAAAGTCATAGCCACATATTCGAACAGTCCCACTACCCCAGGCACTCTGAACGTGGTCTTGTTTATATCCTCCGGAGCCATGAAAATCTGGTTATAGCCGGCGTTGCCATCCATGAAACTCAAAATCTTATGACCAGCAGCCGCATTGATCAATATCTCTGCGACAGGCATTAGGTATTCATCCTTTGGAGTAGCCCTGTTGAGGTCTCTAAAGTCCACACAGACTCGCCATCGGCCATCTTTCTTCTGCAAAAGTACGACACTTGAAATCCACTCGGCATACCTGCAAGGCCTGATAAATCCTGCTTCTAGCATTTTCTCCACCTCTTTCTTGACCTCCACCCGGACTTTAGCCTTCATTTGCCGCGCTCGCTGCTGAAATGTCCGAAATCCCTTCTTGAGAGGGAGCCGATGCTCGACTATGCTCCTGTCCAACCTAGGCATTTCCGTATAATCCCAGGCGAAGCAATCTGCGTACTCCTTTAGCAAAGCTATCATCGGCTCTCGTAGACACGGGCGTAACTTTGTGCTGACAAATGTTGGTCGTGGCTTATCCTAGGACCAATATCCACTTCTTTGAGCTCATCAGCTGATGTAAACCCGTATCCTAATTTTTCATCATCTGTTAAGTCAACGCTGCAGATGGATAGAGAAGATAAAAAGAATTTCGGCCAATCATTGAGATCGGCTGCCTTACATCCTTTATTGATCTTTGAAATTTTACAATTGAAGAATGGTCGGCTGCTACAGCGGGCCTTTCTGTGACTTCTATGATCATGTAAAACACTTGCCATCAAAAGTTTATATTTTATTTTTTGGGGCCGATCGCGGGAATCGGCCTCGCCGAGTGCGTCAGAGCAGCTCGTTCTTTGTGACTTATCTACTCTGTAAGGCCAGTGGATAAGACCAGCCTCACCCCATTTTTTGTAGCTTCAATGCGGTCGCAGCCATCCAAACTGATCCCTGAGATCGGCTCTTAATCTTTCGCGTCCCAGATGCTCATGGCAGCATGCGAGATCTCGATCGAGTTATCTGCATGAACCACCTCTACCTCAGCTCCATCCCACTGAACCAGACATTGATGCATTGTGGAAGGGATGCAGCAGTTGGCATGGATCCAATCCCTGCCAAGTAGGATATTGTATGTGCTCTTGCTGTTGACGATGAAGAAAGAGGCTAGGATAGTCTTGTTTCCAACAGTTAGATCCACACTAAGGATGCCTTGTGCCTCTGATGTTTGGCCGTTGAAGTCCCTCAGCGTGATGTTGGTCTTGATCAGATCTCCAGCAGACCGCCCCAACCGATGCAGCACTGAGTACGGCATTATGTTAACTACCGCTCCTGTGTCGACCAACGTCTTGTTTACAGGCTGGCCGTTTATGTAACCCTTGAGATATAAAGCCTTCAAATGCTTGTAGTTCTTTGCTCAAGGCTTCTCAAATATTACTGGTCGTAGCCCCAAGTCAAGCTAGGCTACCGATAACTCTTCACGGCCTCGAGCGTGGAACTCCGCGGGGAGTACAAACACCATATGTGCATCAGCCGATGTCTTCGCATCGCCACTAATCGATTTTGGCCGCCACTCCTTCCTAGGAGGGCGCGACTCCCTTTTCTGCGTGTAGTGGACTATATCTGCCAAATCTGGGCGCGCCTTCCTCAGCGTCTCAAGATATCTGGCCTCAGCTTCCTCCAAGCTACGCAGCCGCTGTACCCTGCATTTCTAGGAACGGTTAAGTCCATCAGGGCACCAGCGCGGCCGGTGATACTTATCCTCTTCCTCTTCATCAAAGTCCACCCTTCTTCATGGTGGCTGAATCTGTTCATGCTAGGAGGACACAGGCCCCAATCATCGGAAAACCGAGACCCCCTCTGCATCACGCTTCCGGGATCCCCACTCCGGGCAATCCTTAGTAGTAGGCAATCGGCTCATGCCAGAGTCCCAGCAATACTTGAAGAACGGGCAATACCAATGATCACGCGTGTCTTCCCGCTTCTTCAAACTTTTCCCAGTACGGCGTTCATATTCTTCCTCCTCTGACTCACGCTGGAGATGTTGTTGGTACTGGTACTCATACTTTTTGAGAAGATCGGAAGAAGTTGGCCGCTAATTCCTGACATGCCTTATTTGCTCTTTCGTGATATACCCCTTTTCCCCTTTTGGGGGCCTATCGCAGGGATCGGCCTCTTCATTCCTGGTTCGGCGGCGCAGAGCAAGCCCTGCCGTGTTAATGCCAAGTGCGAAATCTAGTTGTCGCCTTGCAGACCGGTCATAACCTTCCACCATATTCACACTCGGGAAGGGCTGGGTGTCGACCTTCATGGCAATTTGGCCCAAGATCAATCGGCCTTGCTCAATAGCCCATTGGATCTGCCGACGCAGTTCTTTGCAGTCGCTCGTGTTGTGAGTGAAGGAGTGATGCCACTTGCAATATGATCTCCCCGGCAGCACCTGTGTTGTAGGAAGCTTGCAGCTTCAGGTAACTTCAACTGCTTCTCCTTCAATAACAGATCAAATATCTGATCAACTTTACTCACATTGAAGTCAAAACCTATCGCAGGCTCTTACTATTTCAACCACTTGCAGGACATGGGATTTGCCCCCCGAGTCCATTCTGCAACTTCTACTTCCTGATCATCCCTGGAATCTTCAGCGTCTTTTGTGTCGATCAATGTCACTTGATGCTTGAACCTATCCTGGTATAGTTCTTGGTGGCGCTGCTCATATGTCTTTAACTTTTGCACCAAGTGCGTCAAAGAATTAAACTCCAATTGGAAAGCCAGATCCTTGATCGGCTTTAGTAGTCCCAAGGATGCCAACTCGACCGCCTCCTTCTCTGAAATACGGGTCGAGTAGCATCAGTTCTTTACTTCTCTGAAGCGTTGGATGCATTCTGTCACAGTTTCCCCACGCTTCTGTCGTACTTGTGCCAAGTCGGCAATTCCTGCCTCTGCAGCTTCCGAGTGATATTGAATATGAAATTGCTCCTCCAGCTGCTTCCAGGTGCGGATCGAATCAGGGCCTAATGATGTGTACCATCCAAAGGCCGGCCCTGTGAGAGACAGTGAGAAAAACCTTACTCGCAAGGGATCCGACACCGAGATCATCCCTAGTTGCGCCAAGTACCGACTCACGTGCTCGATGGAGATAGATCCTTCCGCTCCACTGAACTTGGTGAACTCAGGAAGCCGATACTTGGGAGGTAGGGGAATTAAATCATAATCACTAGGATACGGCTTAGTATAGCCGATCGCCCTCCTCTTTGGTATAATGCCAAATTGATCTCTTAGGATGGCACTAATCTGGTCTACCGTCTGCACTCCTGGGGCTGAGTGCGCACTATCATGACTCGGCCCGGTGGCATAAGCAGCTAGCCACGCTTGTTTGTCAGAATGTGTTGTCAGAATGTGTTGTCGGTCAAAACCCACCGGCGAGCAGCAACAGGCAACACGAGAAGCCAGTAGGCTCCCAGGACTGCTGGTGGGCCCCGGTCCCTCGGTCAACGGCCCGAGATCCGGCACACGACCTGGCATCTGGGTTGCTAGGCGTGCCACCTGACCTTGTACCTGATCAGAAACGTGTTATATGTTAGTTTCCTGCATACACAGACACGTATAAACATTAGTCCGAGCCGTGATCGGCTCATCAGGTGATTCCCGGTATCAGCTATAAAGAGCCGATTGTATTCAGTACTAAATCGGATCTATGTATATGAATAAGGCGAGCATATCCGATGGTAATATAAAACTTGCTCTGTAATCATTAAGCTAATCCAATCTACGACGGTTAAAGCTTTTACTGCATAACCGGAACATCCTGCATGTGATTGAGCCTAGCAGATACGAAAGGTAACAGAATAACAACCTAAACAGAGGCCTAAAAACCAATAAAGAGCTTATTCCCGGAACAATCCCTCTTTAAGCTGATATAAAGCACCAAGCGTACAGTCGGAACATTCAACCCGTTTGAAGGGCCTAATTATGCAGATATTAAACTAAATCTTCGATGAACGAAGACTAACCATAACAGATTGGATCTACTAAACAAGAATAGAGCAAGATGCTGCCCTTACGCCCGAGATCGGGCACGAAGACAACTAAATGTTTACAGGTAACAAATGATGCACGAATAAAGCATGAAAGAGCCGATGCTACTCTATAAACGCTAAGATAGCTAGTGTTACTCGCCATCAACAACGCTTCAGTACGAGAAATACAAAAAGGTAGATAAGCAGGGACGATGCCGCCCTGATCACGCGAGGTGTGATTGGGGCTGCACGGCACTTACCCGAGAAACCCTAGAACAGGGGTGGCGATGCGCCGAGAGTTGTTGGTGAATGATTGATTTATTTATTCATATCCCAGGGTACATATTTATAGTCCGGAGACTTACCTTCCCTAACCAATCTTAACTAACCACGACACGAATCTTGGCTATCTCTATCTAAACTATTCAAACACACATACCTATCTAGATACATGGCCAACCCTGGCCTCAAACACCCGCGCAGGGGCCGATTCGCAAGCCCACTACGAATACCTTTCGAGCCCATCTTGCTTCGCAGCCCACCTTTCTGGCCCGTCTAAATTATGGCGATAATAGAGCTACAACTTGATTTTCTCACCACTCGGCCATGAAGTCGACTAGTGCTTGTTACTTGATGGCGGTGCAAGGCTTGAAATCGATGCTGAGAGCTCCCAGTTCCACTGCCCACTTTGAGATGCGTCCAGTGGCATCCCAATTGTGAAGTATATCCACAAATGGAAAATTAGTAACAACTGAGATCTTATATTCGTTGAAGTAGTGGTGAAGCTTCCTGGAAGTGATGAGTATAGCGTAGAGATGTTTCTGAATTAACAGGTAACGAACCTTAGATTCAGAGAGGACTTCACTGCCGAAATACACCAGCCACTGCACTCCAAATGCATGGTCTTCCTCCGGGCGCTCCACCATGATGGCTGTGCGAATGACGTGAGTAGTCACGGCGATGTAGAGCAGCAGGTTCTCACCCAGCAATGGAGTGGTAACGATAGGGGGCAACTGCAGATGATGCTTGAGATCTTCTAGCGCCTGCACCGCCCCCTCTGTCCACTGGAACTTGCCGTGCCGCTTCAAGAGCTTGAATAAAGGTAATCCTCTTTTCCCGAGTCGAGAGATGAATCTGTTAAGGGCTGTCATGCACCCTGTGAGATTCTGGATATCCTTGATCATCTATGGGACCCCCATGTTGGTGATGGCGGTGATAATCTCTGAATTGGCTTCAATTCCTTGATGGCTAACGATAAACTTGAGTAGTTACCCCTGTGGTACGCTGAAGACGCACTTGGTTGGGTTGAGCTTCCACTAGAACTTGCGCAAGCTGTTGAAGGTTTCCTCGAGGTCAGAGATGAACTCATCACGGTCTCTAGTTTTGATGACCACATCATCCATGTAAGCTTCAACATTGTGGTGTAGCTGATCAGCGAGGCAAAGCTGGATGGCTCACTGGTATATATAGCCCCTGCGTTCTTTAGCCCAAAGGATATGGTTTTGTAGGCGTATGCTCCAAATGGGGTGATGAACAATTTCTTGATCTGGTCTTCTTCCTTGAGGGCAATCTGATGTTAGCCCGAGTAGCAGTCAAGGAAGGAAAGCAGAACGCAGCCAGCCATTGAGTCGATGACTTGGTCGATGCGTGGGAGCGCAAAAGGATCTTCCGGGCAGTGTCTGTTGAGATCAATATAATCCACACACACATCCTCCATTCATTATTATTCTTTTCCAAAATAGGTACAGGATTAGCTAGCCACTCTGGGCGGTAGACTTCTTTAATGAAACCAGCCGCGAGTAGTTTTGCTAACTCCTTTTTGATAGCCTCCCTCTTGTTCGGGGAGAACCGGCGCAGTAGCTGCTTCTTGGGGGTGGCTTTTGGATCAACTTTTAGGCAATGCTCGATCAACTCCTTGGGCACCACTGGAATATCCGCTGGTTTCCACGCAAATATGTCTCGATTAGCCATAAGGAAGTTGATGAGCATGAGTTCCTATTTGTCATCCAGCACAGCACTGATGAATGTTGTCTTAGACGAGTCGCCCTCCTGCGGTTGGATAGTCTTCACGCCGACGTCGTTCGTGTTAGGCTTCATCGTTGACTGGCCCAGCCTCTTCTATAGAGGTACAGCTGGAATCACCATCTCCGACTAGGAGAGCTGTTGTGCGGCCACGAACACTTCAGATGAAGGTTCTGGCACGCGTATAGTCAAAGCGTACTTGATTGCCTCTTGGTCGCAGTCGTAGGACTTCTTCAAGTTGCCGCGGAAGGTGAGGACCCATTTCTTGCCTGGCATCTTGAGGAGAAGGTAGACATAATGGGGTACAGCCATGAATTTGGCCAAAGCAGGTCTGCCGAGGATGGCATAGTACGAGGATTCAAAGTTTGCCACCTCGAACTTGATGTACTCCGTACGGTAGTTTTCTTTTGTCCCAAAGGTAACTGGTAGTGTTATTGAACCAATCGGTGTAGCCGCGTTTCATGGAATGATGCTGTAGAATGGAGCCTTGCTTGGGGTGAGCATCTTGGAGATGGTCTAGCCCCATCTTCTTCAAAGTACTCGCTAAAAGCAGGTTGAGGCCGCTCCCGCCGTCGATGAGTACTCAGGTGAGTTATGAGCTGGCCACTACAGGATCTAGAACAAGCGGGACCTTTCCTGGTTCGGAGAAGTTGTTCCGCTGATCCTCTGGAGAGAAAGAAATTGGGACCTCGCTGTATCTCAAGAGCCGCTGTATGGTGGGCTCGACAGATAAGATCCCGCGCAGACTAAACTTCTACGCGTGCTTGGTTGGGAAGCCGCCGTCACCGCCGAAGATCATGTTGACAACGTTCTTGGGATCTTCATATCCCTGGGCCCTTGACTTGTCTCCCTCCTCATCATCCTTGTCCTTCCCCTTTTTGTCCTGATCAGGGAGAGGTGCGTTGAGAGACTTGTAGAGGCTGATGCACTGGAAGAGTGTGTGCTTGGACTTCGGGTGCATCGGGCATTGCTTGTGCAAGATCTTCTCAAACTGATCCTACTGGTTCCCCGACTTCTTGCCACATGAGTTGCGCTATACAGCCACGACTTCATGGTCTGGCTTGCGCTTTCGAGAGGGTTCCGAGTAGTTCTGCTAGCTTTTGTCGGAGCGGTTTCCTCGTCCTCCTAGTTGGCCCATCACTTCATCATGTCGCGGAGCTCCATGACAGTCTTGGGGTGGTTGCGGCCGAAGTCACAGTAGATGTTCTTCGAACTGAGGCCGTTTTGGAAGCAGTGGATGACATCCTCATCAGTGATGTTGCCAATGGTGGCACACATCTCGAGAAGCACCTGGTGTAGGACCTTAGGGTCTCATTCTCCTCCTGCTTGACCTATGACAAGTCATAGCGAGTACCTGCCCACTGCATGGAGCTCTGGAAGTTGTTGATGAAAGTTTTCTTCAAGTCCTCCCAGGAGTCGATGGAGTCTGGCTTGAGTCTTTCGAGCCAGGTGAGCAGTGCAGATTCCAGCGCCATCGGGAAGTAAATACCCTTGGTCATGTTGGAGCCGTCCGACACTTCAACGGTGGTGGAGTAGCAGCGAATCCACTACCGTGGGTCTTGTTTGCCATTATAATTGGTAATGCTGACTAGCTTGAACTCCCTTGGGCAGTCGCGGGAGGAGATGTTGCGAGTGAAAGCTAGGAAGCGATCACTATCGTCGACGTCACGTGGATCACCGCCGCGCTCGTGGCATCTCGAGTCAATGATATCTCGAGCATCACAGCCTACATTGATCTTCTATCTTAGGTTGACTGTAGGCAAGTCGCGGAAGTCTCCATGGTGGTCGTGGCCTCCCGCAGAGTGACCGCCGACTTGGGGCCTTGCAACCTGGTGGTTGCCTGACCACCGTGGAGGCTGTTGGACTTCTTGATCAGCATGGCCGTGTGCGGATTGCAGGGCGTGCTAGTGTCCATGGCTACCCCAATTATCTTGGTTGCGATGGCTATTGTCGTTTCCTCGAGGGTTGTCATCTCCGAGCTTGAGTACATTATCGAAGTCCTCTTCCAATATGGAGAGGAACTCGGATTGAGTGAGCTCCAGGTAGACATAAGCCGCATTGTGTAGCTTGAATAGGAGTCAAGTACACTCTTCCTTAGATCGGATTGAATCCAACTCGAGAAGTCCTAGTGAAGCACGAGTCGAAGTTGCGTCAACAGCGGACTCCTCCTCGATCTTCCTGGCTAGGTTAGGGAGCAGCGTCTCCTCGAGTTTGTCGATGAACTCATCGAGATCATTGCATTGAACTGTTGTAGATGGCTTCGGCTTCACGTTGTCGACGAGGTGCCCACGAAAGCTGCCCGTGCTGTCAACGACGCAGACCCACGATCTGAAGATGAAAGTTGTGCCTTCGTCGAGCACGGCGCTGGTGAAGTTGAAAGATGCCATTGAGTTCACCGGTGGATGCTCGATGAACACCCTACCTGGTGTGCTAGCTGTCGGTGTTTAAGCTCAAAGCCCACCGAGAGATACCCTGAGATGGTAGATTGTAGGTGGGGTATCGCCGAGATCAGCAACTCGAAGGTGCAAGGAACATGAAATTTTAGATAGGTTCGGACGCAGTATGCATAATACCCTACGTCCTATGTGGTGGTTTGTATTGCCTTAAATGATATAATGTTTGGAGGGGGTCCCTGCCCGCCTTTATATATTCTGGGGGACACAGTTTTATGGAAGCCCTAGCCCGATACTAGCTTAGGAGTCCTACTACTCAGGTAGTTTCCTTCTGTTCCGACTAGTCTTAGAATTGGTATAGGGTGTGGGTCATTATCCCATCCCATATCCTAGAATATGTAGCCATGTGCGCAGTCTCGTGGCCCTGATCTAGCATAAGTTTGAGGACCTACGTCATGGAATTTTTGTCTTTTAGAAAGCTATTATGCATATGGATTATAAATAAATAAATAGCCCGCTATAGCTTCGCTATAGCCCGCTATTACCTTTTTAGGAGATCTACCGCTACCTATGCAACATTTGTCAGCTACGTCCGCTAAAGGGGTTTTACAAGATTTAGCAGTGCTAAATATCAGCTAAAGTGGCTTTTGTGAGATTTAGCAGCGCTAAATGTCAAGTAGCTAGTAGATTTTAGCATTATTTTCCTAAACGGTATTAAACGGCCGTCTAAACGGGTTTAAACACTAAACGACGGCCAACTGCACAGTTTAGGGGCTAATCGGATCCCTAAATGGTTGACCGGTCTAAACGGTCAACGGAACGTCTAAACGGCCAATTCGGTATAAACGGGATGGGTTTGAAACGTTTTTTGGCGCCGTTTGGTCCGTTTAGAGGCCCGTTCACGTAATGGGCTGCATTTGCTCGGGATAAATAAAAATTGGGCTTTTTTCGCGGGCTTCCTGAGTAGTACTAGGGTTAGTGGCTCCTCCCCTCTCTCCCATACGTGCCTCCCAGGCAGCAGAGGTAGCAGCCGCCCCCCAGCAGGCCAGCACTAGCAGCGCTGCAGCAGAGACGGCGAGATCCATTGGATAGCCGCCGCCTGTGCCGCTGTGCGAGCTCCTCTGGTCCTCCGGCGCTCATCCGCTCCTCTCCTCTCCCTCCTCTGCGGTCTCTCACTCTCTCAAGCCAGGCGCTACGAGCTCCTCTGGTGCTCCCTGCTCCGGCTGCTCCTGTCCAAGATCCTCAGCGGCGCTACGACGGCGCGGGCTCCTGCTACGGCGACGGCGGCCAGGAAGAAGAGGCCGCAGCTGGCCACCATCGAGTGGCGCCGCGTCGACGACGAGAAGCAGGGGGTGCCGGGTCGCTCCACTAACGCTACTGTTGGACTGTTGGTGCTCCCCAGCGCGCCGTCGAAGGCCACCACACGGAGGTCGACGAGGAGCAAGAGGAACCGAGGAAGATGATGAGGAGGACGAGGACGAGTCATCGAAGAAGCAGCTGAGCCCGGTCTCCGTGCTGGAGCAGCGCCTGTTCGAGCACTCGCCGCCGCCGCACGCGCAGACGAGCTCCTCTCCTCTGCAGCCTGCAGGTCGTCTCCTCTGCGGCTCTGCCTCCTCTCCAATCCAGCAAGGTAACTATGCTCTTCCCTCTGCTCCCTCCATTCTTCTTAATTGATTTCTTATGCCATGCTCTGTTCTGCCCCGTAGCTGTGTTATTTAGTCTTAGTTCAATTTGGTTGCAGATGACATCTAACTATTAGGGTTCAAATGTGACTAGGGTCACCAAATTGAGTATGTGGTGGTTTCCATTACTTTTTAACAGGAATCATACACTTTTTCCTTGTTTATGAGAACATGTAAACCATGCCTTGTCAGTCTTTTAGTTTTCTTTTTCTTTTCTGGGTACAGGTAAACCATGGTATATAAATTTTTTACATTCTCTGTTTCTTGCTGAGAATATGTTAAACTCCTACCATGCCATACTTATTTATCTAGCTCACTAGCTCCACTGACCATGCTATGTTAGTATGTTGATGAGTTGATATGATATGTTTTGTTCCAAAAAACATGCAGTATGTCCTCCGCTGCCTCCAATCCATCGCCAAAAGCAGTGAACAAGCTACAACTTAAGAGAAATCCGGATGATATAGGGTGGCAGTATGGAGTTCTTGTTAATCAAGATGATCTGAATGTGATCCAATGCAAGTTATGTCCGATGGTTGTGAGGGCTGGAATTTATAGGTTGAAGTTACATATTGCTGGCATAAAAGGGCAAGTCCGGTCATGTCCCAATGCGAATCCAGAGGACAGGGAGAACTGCAAGAAAGCTATTGAAGATTCCAAGAATGTTAAAAGGTCTAGGATATTGGAACAACAAGAGGTTAGAGATGCTGTGACCGATGATATGATGGACATAGAAGATGGCAGCACGGGCCTTGACGACATTGGCACCTCTCAACCACGAGCAGTTGGTCCTATGGACAAGTTCACCATGCCTATGGACTCTAGTTCTTTGGGTTCCTCAAGAAACCTCCACAAGCAAAAGATTTCTGAACATATAAAGAAAGAAAGGTTGCACAAGTTGAAGAGATATATTGCAAGGTGGATGTATGTGCAAGGTAAATGGATCAATATTAGTTTTTGGATCTTTTAGGAACATTAATTTCATTGAATACTAACCTTTTACTTTAATTTCAGGAATTCCTTTCAATGCGATAAATTGTGATGAGTTTGACCAAGTGTTGGAAGCTGCTGGCCGCTTTGGGCCAGGTGCAAAGAAGCCTTACCAACATGAGCTGCGGGAGAAACTACTGCATGAGGAAGTTGAGGATACAAAGAAGATGGTTATTGATCATGCACAAGAATGGGCCAGTACAAGGTGCTCTATTATGACTGATGCATGGACAGATCAAAAGAGGAGAAGCATAATGAACATGTGTGTTAATTCTTGTGTTGGAACATCTTTTATTGAGTCAAAGGAAGTCTCAGCTGAGGCACACACAGGACAAATGATTTTTGAGCTTGTTGATGGATTTATTGAGAAAGTTGGGGAGGAAAGGATTGTCCAAGTGGTCACAGACAATGCATCAAATAACATGGCAGCAAAGGATCTGCTTTATGTCAAGAGACCTCATTTGTTTTGGAGTTCATGTGCAACCCATAGTATTAACCTGATGCTTGAAGCAATTGGGAGGATGAAAAAGTTCAAGACCATACTTGATTCGGCAAAAGATCTAACCATCTTTATTTATGCTCACCACAAGGCTTTGTCCCTGATGAGGAAATACACAAAGAAGAGAGACATTATTAGGCCAGGTGTGACCAGATTTGCATCTGCCTCTCTCACTTTGCAAAGCTTGTATGACAAGAAAGAACAACTAAGGATGATGTCCCAAAGCGAGGAATGGGAGAAAATTAGTCATGTCAAGAAAAGCACTAAAGGTGTACAAGCCACAGCCACATTGGTGAAGCCTATGTTCTGGAATGGTGTTAATCTTTGCTTGAGGGTTTTTGAACCATTAGTTCAAGTTCTTCGCATGGTTGATGGGGATATTAAACCATCAATGGCTTGGGTGTATGGTGATATTCTTAAGGCCAAGGAGGAAATAAGGATCGGCCTAGGGAATGTAGACAAGACTGGGGCTGCTTTGTACAAGAGTATCATACAAATTGCGGAGGAGAAAATGAAGAAACGGTTGGACTGTCCGGTTCATATGGCTGCATATTGTTTAAATCGTTATTATAGCTATAGCAAGCCATCCATCTTTGACTGTGAGGATGTCATGGATGGGTTTATTGCAGCTATTGAAACATTCTATCATGGTGACTACAACAAACAGAGTCAAGTGCTCAATGATGACTTTCACAAGTTTAAAGGAAAGCTGGACATTTTGCAAAAAAAAGTAGCACAAGCTGGCCGCAAGGATTATGATTTCAGTCCAGATATTTAAGTTGATTGCATCAAATTGTATCGTTGGCTGTTCTACTAAGTCTAACCATTTATTCTTGTGCAGCTAAGTGGTGGGCAACTTATGGAACACAAGTTCCAACATTACAGAAATTTGCTATTAGAATTCTCTCTTTGACATCAAGTGCTTCAGGTTGTGAAAGAAATTGGAGCTGCTTTGAAGGGGTAAGTCTGCAAAATTTACTAAGTTAGTTACTCTATTCAGCATGTCTCATTTTTGTTCAGTCACTCTAATTGCATCTGAATTATTTGATATATTGTAGATCAATACAAAGAAAAGGAATAGGCTCACATGTGAGAGAGTTGAATCACTTGTCTATGTTAGATTCAATCATCTACATGCAAAGAGGAAAAATAAAGCCAAAAAGAATAAAAATGCAGACCCGCTTGTACCAACCGAAGAAACCTTTGCTCAATGATGGATGGTCCAAGGTGCAGATGAAGAAGGGTCCGATGTTGAGCCTGTGACAGGCCTCACATGGAAACTAATTGCTGAGACCTGTGGTGCTGATGAGGTCACAAAACTACGTAGGAGTGCAAGATTGGCTACTGCAAGAGAGGTTGAAGAAGAACCCGAGTCTGATAGTGAAGAAGAAGCGATAAATGAGGAAGATATTGACTTTGAGTCTGATCATGATGATGTGGTGGTCACAACTGCTCTTGAGCAAGAGGGGGAGGAAGACAATGATAGTTGATGGGCTAAGCATTAGACTTTGGTCGTCATAATCATATTAGCACTATCTTTGTCGTTTATCCACTTTATGAACTATTGTTGCTTTCTTTGTAAGAACCATGCTTTGTTTGTGACTTTGTGGTGCTTGGTTTGTAAGAACTATCTATGTTTGTGCTTTGTGGATGATGTTTGATGTGTCTATTATATCTCTCATTGATGTGAGCGCATTTAACAACATTTGTCTTGCTGCAATGTACAATTAATCAATTATGCATACCACATACTAACAAGTGTACCTTTATTTTCAGGTACATATCCCAAGATGGGAGGACATCAAAATCTTCATATTTACTTCACAAAAGGTTAGTGAAAATCTATACAATTTCTCTATTTTTTTTGCTACAGTACCAAACCGTTTAGGCCGTTTAATTCCGTTTAAACATGTCTAAACACGTTTAAACCCTAAACAGTACCTCGCCGTTCGTCTACGTTTTTCGTCTAGGAAAAGACTGGATTTTAGTGGTATCATTCGCTCGAAGATACGGTCAAAAGAATCGATACAACTAAATGAACATAGTGTGGATTCTAGACAATGTAGTATGGGCACCGTTGGGCAGTTAAGAGATATGTTAGAGTTTATGTTTTGGTGTTAGACCAATAATGCTTATAGTTTTATATGTGATTATTGATTATTTTATCACTCCGTTAAATGATTTAGCTTTTGTTATAGCCTGCTATAGCTTTCTATAGCTTTTTTTTAGAAGGCTGCCGCTAAACTTTATGGCCTGCTATTTACAACATTGGCATCCACCCAAATTACATGTACCAATTTTCAGGTGAAGCAAAACATCACTGATATTGCTGTCAAAAGAACCATGGAGACCATAATAGGGAATTGAGCAAATTAGGCTGCAACAATAGTACAGGGAAAAAATAGTTTGGCCACAGAATATAAAGCAGGTGGTCTCAGTCTGCAGGCCTTCCATCCCAGGTTCTCTGAAGACCAGAGCCTCTCCATTATCCGCTTACGAGCTTTTTAGCTCCTCTACCAAATTGCTGGCTTCAATTATGCTGTTGGGTCTCATCTGTGGACTGTCATCAAGGTTGGACCAACTGGCTGGCTTGTAACCCAGCCCGTAAAATGGAGCAGATGGCCCTCTCCCAGTCATTCATCTCTTGGGCTGGAGTCGGGAATTCATCTCTTGGGATGGACTGCATGGTCTGCAACGCCAATGGACCTGGCCTGCTAAGAGCTAAAGTCTCGAAGCCAACAGAGCCTAGCGATAAAATCCTACTAGTACAAAGCAGGCAGCCGCCGCGGGTGCGATTATTCATCGCTTCAGGTGATCACTTGAAGCGAATGCAATTTATTTGCTACGGTGTGCAGTTGTTGTTTTAGGCCGCACATTAGGCCCGTTAGCGCGCATGATGCATAATTAGTTTCACCAGCCCCACAAACTTCACGGGAAAATAAGCATCACGAGTAGTACTCCCACGAGAGGAAAACCAATGGACCTGTTTGGGACAGCTTCTGGGGCCAGCTTCTGAGCAATTTTAAGCCGCGGGCTGGCCAAACGCTCCGCTTCTAGGCCAGCTTCCCCCACCAGCGCTTGCGGACAGGCCTGAGGAAACGCGCTGGAACGAGCAGTGGGAGCGGACCAGCTTCCGCAGCTTTTGCCATCGTATAGGGCTGCCTCCCTCTCCACCCGTCTCTCTTCCCCAATCCAGTTCCTCCCGTGCCCGTGACCGAAGATGGCGACGAGCTAGGCGGCCTGACCCCCCGCGCCGGCCCGCGCCGCCCCCCGCCGGCGCCCCCCGCGCCGGCCCGCGCCGCCCCCCGCCGGCGCCCCCCGCGCCGGCCTGCGCCGGGCCTGCGCCGCCCCCTGCGACGATCTTCGACGCTGCAGCCTCCTATGCTCCTCCCTCAACCGATCTGTGGTATTGGCCTGTTGAATGCATACACTATGGTTGTGTTCTGCATCCAGAAAATGATAACCGATCTGCGTGGAACCGATCTGCATGGAACGACAGTTGTTTGCCTGTGTTGTGCACCCACACCTACCAACATCACATAACACTTTTGGTCATTACACCTCTTTGAGTAATTCATGACAATTGTTTGCCTGTGGTATGAATGCTCACTTCGGATTATGTTGTTTGCATGTTGTTTATAAGGAAGCAGATACCAAAAGTTGGTCTTGATTTTGTCAGTGTAAGTTTATAATATATATTGATGCTTTTGCAGTTGGATATATTTCTAGTTATGGATTAAAACTTCACACATTACCTTTAAAAAAATCCATTAAGTAGTACCAAAAATTCAAGTTACTGCTTTATTAGTTGTTTCACTGTGTTGCAGCGTATATTATGTTTGATCATGTTGCTTTCAAGAATGTTAAAAGTGGCACTATAGAATATAGAGTGGACCTGCCAAGTGCTGTGAGCAAATGCTGCTGCATTTATATACTCCCTGAGATCTAAAAGATAAGTCTCTTAGGACATTGACAGTCTATAAGGTGACACTTTGACTAGTAATTTCTATAAAAATGAACTCTCACTAAAAAAGGATTACACATTATGAAAGTATTTTCATGGTGAGTCTAACATCAAACTTACCTTATTCTATCAGATATGACTCTTGATATCGTGATGGTTAAGGCTATAGAAGTGTGATCAACATAAATCCTAAACCACCTTATATTTTGTATAGAAGGGAGTATTTTAGAACCATAGATAGCTATACTAAGTCACTACTACTAGTAATAGGAATTTTTTGCTGTTGTATCGTTAAACTGAATGCTACATTAACTTCCTTTTTCTTGTAGCGACACAGTTGTGTTTGGACTAAATACCAGTACTTGTGGGTGTAGACAGGTTCACTCTCAGTACATTAAGAAATTTACCAGTTGTTTCCAAACTTCAGTGCATCAGTTGTTTCCAAACTTCAGTTTCCAAACTCTAGTGATTGACGCTTTCTGTTATTACCTCCTAGCGAACATAATTAAATGACAACCCATAGATACGCACCATGTAATCCTAATCACAATCAATTATTCGTGCAATGAAAATGTTTACTGTCTACCACCACTATGTAGCATGCCCGACTTTAATTTGAGTGCTACCGATATGTCTTGTCCTATCAAGAAACAAGATGGATTACATCATATCCATCACGGATGCATGACTGTTTTTTTGGTTAGACCATTGAAATTTAGAGTTTGGCAAACTTGAGAGTGAATTCCTTTGTTGAATTTGTTGAATGCATAGATGGAGAATATGCCAATGCCAAAGACTAGGAAACCCAATGCACAATGGGATTCAAATGCCGCAAAAAATTTTAATGAGATATGTGTGGAACAAGTCTTGGCAAATAACAGACCACAAGGTTGTTTGAACAACAAAGGTTACGCCAAACTTATTAGCCAATTCAATGAACGGACGGGTAGGAATTACACCCGTGTTCAAATGAAAAACCGATGGGATGCATTGAAAGCTGATTTTACCACATGGAAGATACTACTTCTTAGTGCGTCTGGATTGGGAAGAGACCCAAAGACCGGTACAATTGCGGATAGTGATGATTGGTGGGAAGAAAAATTGATGTAAGCAACCTTGCGTTTGATTTTGTTGTATATCTCATTATGTTGTTGTATGATAATATAAACTTATAGAGTTTTTGTGTTTCAGGCCATGCCGTTGTGCAAAAAATTTAGATTTGCCCCTTTGGATAACGAAGAAGATATTGAAATCATGTTTAGTGGTGCGTCCTGCACCAATGCAAATGTTGTGACTCCAGGTGCAAGAGAGGGGTCAGCTGGTAATGGTAATGCAAATAGAAATTGTAATGATAAGGATAATGGTAGTGATGATGTCCAAGAGGTACATCCAAGTTCTGCTGAAAAACAACCTGCGAAAAGAGGTGTTGCTTATAAATCTCCAAAGAAGGGGAAGAAAAATTTTAGAGATATGCAGTTCAAGCGTTTTGTGGACTCATTTGTGGAGAAAGCTAGTTCAAGCTTTGCAACTTCTTCACCCACTGATCATGTTAGGCAAGAGATAGCAGAAATGTTGCAATCAGTCATTGAAGCTGGGGCATATGAAGGAAGTGATGAATATTTTTATGCCACGTAACTCCTCATCAAAAAGGAATTTAGAGATGTGTTTGTCACTCTTAAAACCCCTGAAGGGAAGCTTGGATTGCTTAAGAGGACTTGGGAGGTGAAGCGTCCCCCCCATCAGGGAAGACTTAAAAGCGTTAATTTATCAGTCCCAGGAGGCTGATAACACTTTTATTACAACAGGTGGTACATCACCGTACAACTCTTCGCGGTAATGGGCAGTGAAGCGCCACTATCGCGAGGATTACAACTAAAACCCACACCACTACACTAGTTATGAAAAGAGGATCATCAGAGTCTTGCGCCATGCGGAATCCAACGGTGGCCTCAACCACAGGCAAGACTGGGTGCAGGACAAAACCCTACTCGTTGTCTTCGGGGACGTAGTCTGGGTCTTCCACTGTAAAAGTAAGAATGGGGTGAGTACAAACGTACTCAGCAAGTCCAATCACACCCACGGAAGGGGGGAGGGTATAATAGAATTTAATGCACAGGATAATCCAAGGATAAGGTTACGGTTCATTTGCGGAAAATACAGTTATATGCAGGGGTTCGTTTTAAAAGCACTTTTCAATACAGGTTTTCTTATACCAAGGAGCACACAGTGTTGATCCACACAGGATCCAAGTTTGAAAATGCTACCGGACTCCCCGTCCGCCGTAGCTCACGGCACAACTGCCGGACACCTTCCAAACGACTCACACCAGCCCAATCATTCCCAGAGAGAAACACTAGTTATGTGACCACACCGTAACTTGCCCAATACCGTGGGCACGGCTATTCGAATAGATTTTCAACTCTGCAGAGGTGTGCAACTTTACCCACAGGTGGGGTACCACAGCACGAACACCTTAGTGCCGGTGCAGATCCCATCGAAGCCCTTACCCACCTTAGCTAGACCTGACTAGCCACCACGGGATCTATCAAGGGGTCATTCGACCTATCACCGAGGTTTAACCGGGGCATAAGTCACACAGAGCTTATCCCGTCTCCTTGATCACCCGTTGCTCCCAGCTCTCCTGATGGCTATCAGACTAACTAGTGGGGTTAGGCCAAGCCGTTGCCCATACAACGGTCAAGTGGTTTGCACGACAGGAAGCTAGGTGAGACGACACATCAACTCGGTCCTTAGGGGTGACAAGATGGATATCTTCCCTCCACGCTCAACCACACAGGTACGAGCACACCAACGGCAATTCACACAGAAATGCCATCCATCCCGTCCGACTCGTTTCTCAAATCCACATTTTACCCTTTCCCACACACACGCATTTTCTTTATAAAATCAGGTGGTCAAGGTATGGTTGTCACAACAAGGGTGGCTATCCTACCATGGTTACGGCATGCAAAACCATGCAATTTTATAAAACAGGCCATCGGGTTGTGTTTATAAAAACTAGGACAAAAACATGCATCAAAGGGCGGAATTGAACTTGCCATCGTCAAACCCTTGCGGGAAGTCCTGATCGAAGCACTGTCCTTCGGGTTCGGGGTCGCAGAACTGGTCCTCAGTTGCTTGGTCGCAGTCGGGAACCTCGTCGTTCACTCCGTGTCCTACGACGCAAACAAACAGACACACAATCAAGCGGAAGGACTAAGAGCTTTTATCGTTGGGCTTGAATCGGAAATAATTTAGTTACGGAGTTAGGGGTGATATCTTTGGGTGGTTTCTTAATGGCATGGCTAAAACTATGCTAGAAGTGGAGTGGTAAAGTTTCGGGTCAATCGGAGGTCGTTTCGCACATAAAATGACGAGTTAAAGATGGTTTCAAGGGTTAAACGGGGGTTCAGGGGCTTGTTCGTAAATAGTTATGCTATAGAAAGGACTTGATTGTAATTTCCTGAACTATTTGGGGTGTGTTAGGAAGGCGTAGGGTTTATTTGACATTGGTTTACACGGCGGGGGGTTATTTTCCAAATAACCAAGAGCAGGGGTTCCTGCCACTAAAAGTGACACATAAAAGGGGATTCTTTTCGGAAAAACAGAGAAGGCCAGGGGGTTTTGCATAAAAGGGCCACCTTCTTCCTCCTCCCCTTACTGGAAACAGAGGAGAGGGGAGGGGAGCTCCGGCGCCAGCCGTCCCCGGCGGCCCGGGCTCGATGGCGGCCCTGCGGGTGGGGGAAAAGGGGGAGGAGAGCGAGGGGGACCGATCCCCGGCCTCACCTCGGGCCGGGACGGCTTGTGGAGACGGGGCGACGGAGGCCGGCGGCGGCGGGTGCGGGGCTCGGTGTGGCGGCGTGGTGGGCTAGGAGAGGAAGGGCCAGGCGTGCGGCGGCGATTGTGGGGTGCTGGAGGCGTCCCTCGGCCCTTCTTATAGGCGGCCGGGGTGGTGGAGGTCGAGGCGCGACAGGGGCCGGGGCGGAGCGCCGTTAATGGCGCTTCGGCCCTTCGCGCGTGTCGCGTAGCGGCGTGGCGGCGAGGGCGCCGAGCGTGGCACGTGGGGAGGGGCTGTGCAAGCACAGGAGGTGGCGCAAGCGGCGAGGAAGGGCGCGGCAGCGGCGGGCGGCGCGGCGCGCGGGCCAGGGGGCGGAGCGGTGCGTGCGTGGGGGCAACGGACGGGCGGCACGGCTTGACGACGGGCGGCGCGGCCGCGTTCCGGGGCGGGCACGCGCGTGCGCGAACAGCGCGGTACGGCGCGGGCCAGGGCGAGGACGCGGGCGACGGGCGGCGCGGCGCGGCGCTCGGCCACGCGCCGCGCGTGCGCGCGCGTCGTGACACGGCCGGCAGGGGCTTGCGCGCGGCGCGGCAGGGGTGCGCGGCACGCACGGGCACGCGCGCGTGCGTGACGCGGGGGAGGGGGCTGGCGCGTGCGTGCGCGAGGGAGGAGGGGCCGAGGCTCAGTGCCAAGCAGGAGGGGCGGCGCTCGGGAGCAGGGGAGAGGGGAAGGAAAAAGAAAAGGAGGAGGGAAAGAAGAGAAGAAAGAAAGAAAGGGAAGAGAGAAAAAGAAAAGGAAAGAAAAGAAAGGAAATGGGAGAGAGAAAGAAAAGGAGAAAGAGAGAGAGGGGGGGCGTGTCAGCGCCGGTCGCGGCGGTGACCGCGGCCGGTCGGCCACGCGCGCGCGGGGTTCGCGCGCTGCACGAGGAGCGCCGGCGCTAATCGCGGCGGGCGGTCGCGCGTGAGCGGCAAGTCAGCGAGCGATGCGGAACGGGACAGAGTCCCGTTTAGGGTTAGGGTTTTATGACGAATAAATTTTTGGTCGGGACACTTTAACGCGTAGTTTTAAATTTGAAATTTCCGGGGCGTCACAAACCTACCCCACTTAAATGAATCTCGTCCTCGAGATTCGGCTGGCTCCCGAACAAATGGGGAAATTCCTTCTTTAGAGCCTCCTCGCGTTCCCAGGTTGCTTTCTCTACTCCGTGTCTGCTCCATTGAACTCTGCATATCCGTACTTCGGAGTTTCTGGTCCTCCGAGTGACAGTGTCTAGAATCCTGACCGGCACTTCCTGGTATCGCAAATCCGGCTGTAGGTCTATTGTTTCCACTGGCACATATTCTCCCTCGGGTACTCTTAAACACGTTCTCAATTGCGAAACATGGAACACTGGGTGTATATCTGACATTTCTTCTGGTAACTCTAGTCGGTATGCCACGGCTCCGACTCTCTTCAAAACTCGATACGGTCCAATGTATCGAGGGGCCAATTTTCCTTGTACTTGAAACCTTCGTGTTCCTCGAATGGGTGAGACCTTGGGATAAACAAAATCGCCTGTGTCGAAACTTATTTCCCGCCTCTTCTTGTCTGCATGGCTCTTTTGTCGGGACTGAGCTGCTTTCAACTTCTCGCGGATCTCCGCTACTTTTTCTTCTGCCTCTTTTATAAGTGCGGGTCCTACTAGGGCACGTTCTCCAACTTCTGACCACATCAGGGGAGTTTTGCACTTCCTTCCATAGAGAGCTTCGAATGGCGACATGCCCAAGCTGGCTTGGTAACTATTGTTATACGAGAATTCTGCATAAGGTAGACTCTGTTCCCAATCATTTCCATAGGTCAGGACACATGCTCTCAGCATATCTTCCATGACCTGGTTTACCCTTTCGGTTTGACCATCCGTCTGGGGGTGGTATGCGGAGCTAAAATCCAACTTAGTGCCCATGGCTTTATGCAGGCTTTTCCAAAATCTAGAGGTGAATTGGGTTCCTCTATCTGAGACAATTCTGCTAGGCACTCCATGTAACTTTACTATGTTTTCCACATAAAGCTTTGCCAGCTTTTCTCCACCGTAATTAATTCGTACGGGTATGAAATGAGCCGACTTAGTGAGTCGATCCACTATTACCCATATGGAATCGTGTCCCTTCTGCGTCCTGGGTAGACCCACTACGAAGTCCATTCCTATTTCATCCCATTTCCAAACCGGGATAGGCAAGGGTTGCAATAATCCTGCCGGCCTTTGATGTTCGGCCTTGATCCTTTGGCAGGTATCGCAATGTGCCACAAACCGTGCAATATCCGCCTTTATCCCATTCCACCAATATTTTTGCCTTATGGCCATATACATTTTGGTGGATCCTGGGTGGATGGAGTAGACCGAGTTATGGGCTTCGTCCATGATCATCTGCCGGAAGTCTCCATTCTGGGGCACACAAATCCTATCCTCGTACCATAATGTCCCCTTATCGTCTACTCTGAAACCCGGCGCTTTGTTTTCTCCAGTTTGTTTGCAGATCTTCGTTAACTCCTGATCCGAGCTTTGAGCCTCTCTAATTCTATCCTCTAGTGTTGGTTGGACGCTTAGCACATGGCTGGAACCTCGAGGAACAATGTGCACATTTAATCGTGCCATTTCCTCGCGTAGATTGTCATCCTTGGGTCCATAGGATTTTCGGCTTAAGGCATCGGCTACCACGTTCGCCTTTCCGGGGTGATACTGAATTTCCAGATTATAGTCCTTGACCAACTCCAACCATCTTCTCTGCCTTAAATTTAAATCCGGCTGGGTAAAGATATACTTCAGACTCTTGTGGTCGGTGTAAACCTCACACTTATTTCCGATCACGTAATGTCTCCAAATTTTAAGGGCATGCACTACGGCTGCTAGTTCCAAATCATGGGTCGGGTAATTCTGCTCATGAGTCTTGAGTTGGCGGGAGGCATATGCAACGACTTTCCCGTCTTGCATCAGTACGCACCCTAAACCTTGTCGGGATGCGTCACAATAAATGACAAAGTCCCGATGAATATCCGGTAGGGTCAGCACTGGGGCGGTTGTCAACCTTTGCTTCAATTCTTGAAAACTTCTCTCACAGGACTCTGTCCAAGCGAACTTTTTCTCCTTCTTAAGAAGTTCCGTCATGGGTCGGGCTATCTTAGAGAATCCCTCGATAAATCTCCGATAGTACCCGGCTAACCCAAGGAAGCTCCTGATTTCACTGACGTTAGTTGGTCGCTGCCAGTTGGAAACCGCTTCGACCTTCTCTGGGTCCACAGCTACGCCTTCCGCGGTCAGGATGTGACCAAGGAAAGCTACTCTTTCCAGCCAGAATTCGCACTTGCTAAACTTAGCATATAGCCTATGTGTCCTCAGCTTCTCCAATACTACCCGCAGATGTTGCTCATGTTCCTGAATACTCTTGGAGTAGATAAGTATGTCGTCAACAAAGACTACGACAAACTTATCCAGCTCGTCCATGAATACTTTGTTCATAAGATTCATAAATAGGCAGGGGCATTGGTTAGTCCGAAGGACATTACGGTGAACTCGAACTGCCCGTAGCGGGTGACAAAAGCTGTCTTAGGGATGTCACTTTCCTTAATCTTGAGCTGGAAATATCCTGACCTTAGATCGATCTTGGAAAAGTACTTGGCTCCTTTTAGCTGATCGAAAAGGTCATCAATCCTGGGGAGGGGATACTTGTTCTTAATGGTAATCTCGTTCAGTGCCCGGTAATCTACACACAATCTCATACTCCCATCTTTCTTTTTGACAAACAGAACTGGGGCTCCCCATGGTGACGAGCTTGGTCTGATGAAACCAATTCGTTGCAGTTCCTCTAGTTGTTTCTTTAATTCTGTCAGCTCGGATGCCGCCATCCTATAGGGTCTTTTGGCTATAGGGGAGGTTCCAGGGATAAGGTCAATGACGAACTCTATATCCCTGTCTGGTGGCATACCGGGAAGTTCTTCAGGAAAAACATCTGGGTATTCGTTCACTACCGGGACTCCTTCTAAGGGCTGGGCTTCCATGCTAAACACCATCGGGTCAAACTTACTGTCTCGGGTATGGCAGATCACTTGTACCCCTTCGAGGTTTGTTAGGTGTACCACTTTGTCAGTACAGCCTATGAGACCATTGTGTCGGCTTAACCAGTCCATTCCAAGAATCACGTCTATTCCCCCAGACTTAAGTACTACCAAATCTGCTAGGAAGTCTACCCCACTTAAATTGATCCTTACCCGTGGACAACCCAATTGACAATTGATGTCGCCTCTAGGCGTCCGGGTTAATAAGGGTGTTTTTAGTAGTACTGTAGGTATTTTGTGTTTCTCCACATAGCTCGAGGATATAAACGAGTGTGATGCTCCAGAATCAAATAATACTGTCGCCAGAGCCGAGTTGACTAGGTACTCACCGAGCACTACGCCTTGGGCCTCTTGAGCCTCCTGCGCGTCGATGTGATTGACGCGGGCCCGTCCAAATGATTGCTGCTTCACCTGCTGGCTGCTGTCGTTGTTGCGGACGGGCACTCGGTTAGCACCGGTCAGGGCTGGTCTGGGCCCATTCACCGTGTTGGAGAAGGCCGATGTAGCCGGCTTGCTCTTGGCATAAGGGCAATTGGCGATGAAGTTCCCTGTCTCACGGCAGTTGAAACAGGCCCTAACATTGTTGTTGTCGGAGGCGACCAGGCTTGTGTTGCCCTGCGGGGCCCTCATGGTATTCTGATTCTTAAGCTGTGCTTCAGGGGCTCGTGATCCTGTCACATGGGACTGAGTCCTATACTGCATTGGGGCCTGGGATCTTGGTGCAGTGTAGTTGGAGTTCCTCGGCTTTTGGAAGCGGTCCTGTTGGCGGGCCTTACTCTCCAGGAATTTGCGTTTATTATCCTTTCTCTCTTCAGCTTTGGCCCTTTCTGTGAGGATAGCCTTGTTCATCAGGGTGTTGAAGTCCGGATAGATCTGGGGAGTAAGCAAGGTCCGGAGTTCTGGGCTTAATCCCTTCTTGAACATGTCTTGCTTCTTATCGTCGTCGTTCACTTCTTCCGGCGCGTACCGGGCCAATTCTATGAACCGGTGGGTGTATTCTTCCACCGACATGCTTCCTTGTTGTAGTGCGCGGAATTCATCCGCCTTGCGCTTCATAGTGGCCGAAGGGATGTGGTAGCGGCGGAACTCCCTTACGAATTCTCCCCAGGTGATGGTAGAGGCATCTTCGGCTGCGGCACAATAGTTTTCCCACCAGGATAATGCTGTTCCGGTGAGCTGGTGGGCTGCCAGAAGGACTTTATCCCGGTCCTGGCATTCGAATGGTTCGAGCTTCCTCTGAATTACTCGCAACCAGTCGTCAGCATCCAACGGGTTGCAGGATCCGGCGAAGGTAGGTGGCTTGGTCCTTAGAAAGGCCGTCAGCTTGTCGTTCATATTCTGCCCTCGTGGCTGCCGGTTAATGAGGGCATTCGCCAGAGTCTCCAGTATGAGGGTCTGGTTATGGATGATCTACGCCAGGTCTCCGAGGGGTGGAGGTGGTGGTAGTTGTTCTCCTTCTTGACTTCCCCCTCGGTTCTGGCTTACTTCTTGTTCTCCTTGGAGAAGATCTTGTTCAACGGGATGTGCTCCGACACTAGCGGCTACGGGGTTCCGGCCACGGGAGGCCCTCGCGACGTTCCGGGGGGTCACCTGTTGATTGGGTAAACTAGGGTTACGATTATGTGATGTTTAAGTTGTTTAATTCGTATATATATAAGGCAGAATCTACCTCCTGCCGGTACTCATATAAATAATCAGCACACAACAAACCAGCACACAACATCACAAACAACAAGCACAAACCATTTTATTACTGCAAGGGAGGTTACAACTTAGGGTAAGGCTAGGTATCGTACTACTCGTCTGGGATCAGGTACCACAACAAAAGTGGCTAGGGACACATTACTAGGGTGGCGCCGGTCATTTTACTCGCGGGGCAGGCCTTCTTCTGGGGCGGAGAGCGCGAGTGATCCTTGCTCGCCGTCCTCTGGGTTTCCACCGGCCAGGGGTTGCGCTTCAGCATCCCTTTCGACGGCGGTAGCAGAGCTTTCAGGGTTCCCGGGTGGGGCTTGTGTGTTTCCAAAAAGGGGTCCCCATCCTATGATGGGCGTCCCGAGTAAAACATGATCCTCCCCAATTGCCGGGACTGGTGTCCCACTTCGGGTCCAATCTTGCATGCGCCGGTCTCGGGCTTGCCTGAGGCTTTCTTGGGCGACTGCTTCGTTACTGACCGCGGCTGCGGCTCTTGCCTCGGCGTGGGCGGCTCGGATCTGCTGTAATCTCACTGCGAGCTCCGCTTGCTCGGCTCGATGGGTCTGCTCCCTTAGAAGGTTGGCTTGCTCATCAAAGAGTTGGTCCAGGGCGGCTAGGTAAGTGGTCACTTGGTACAGGGGGCCTTCTTCGTGGCGACGTCGTTCCAGGTTTCTCATGCGTGCCTCCCAGACTGGGGTTCTGATGGCCGGCGGGAAGAACTTCGCTGGCGTGGGGGCGAGGTGTTCTTCAAAAATCCGGCACAAATAACGGAGTGCTTTTCTGATGGCCAAGGGGTAGGTGTCTTGGTGTCTGAACCCTGTGGCGGTCGCCCGCCAGGGCTGAATGTCGGGGTAGCGGTTGCTCCTGGCGATGACTAGGATCACCCTGCAACGGAGGGTACCATGGTGCTCGTACTCTCGGCTGTAGTACCTTGGGCGTTCCGTAACGCCAAGGTCTTCCAGGGTGTTGATTAAGAGGCTGGGGAATCCAGGTGCAGCTTGGCAATCGCCCTGGGTCCATCCTTCCTCAGCCATCTGAAACAGAAACAGGGTAAACAACCTGGTACAGGTGCAAAAGGGAGTAGGTGATATTTATCATTACAACAAGGGTGGTACAATTTTCATGGATACGTGGTCATTAGGGTAAGGTTTTAGCTAGAGGTGCTAATCCTATCACGGGGATTCTACCTCGGTTCTGATAGAGCGCTTCTTTATTGGAAGGAACCGATCCATCTCGTTTTCGGTCTGAGTACCCTTATCCCAATGGGTTTCCATGGGTTCTTCTTCTTCTTCCTCTATCCATCCACCTATTCCGTTGCGGTTCTCGTATTCTTGCATCTGGGCTTGGAGGGCGGCTAAGGAATACTCGGCGTTTGTAGCTCTTGTTCGTTGTTCCTCCAGCTCCTGGGTTATCCTCTCAATCCCACGGATTAGCTGCTTCAGTTGCGCCGACTGTTCGCGGCAGAGTGCATCCAAGCCAGTAAGGTAGATGGATAGGTGGGAGACCGTATCTTCTAGGTCTTCTTCTTCTCGTCCAAGTCCCCTCATCCGGGCAATCCAAGTGCGTCCTCTTCCCTCAGTGGGTGGGAAAAATCCCATAGGAGTCCGCTGAAGGTGGTGCCTGTAGAGCACACGCAGTCGTCGCAGGGCTTTACGGGCGGCCTTTCGGTAGGTGTCGGGGAAGCGGAAACCTTTTGTGGAGATGAACCAAGGGTCCACATCAGGGTAGCGGGTGCTTCTTTCTAAAAAGACCATTATATCGCACCGAAGGGTGCCTCCGGCGATGTACTCACGGTAGGCATACTCCGGTGGATCCATAATCCCAACGCGTTCCAGGCTGAGCAATAGTAACTTAGGAAGGCCAGGCTCTGCGTGGCAGATTCCGTTGACCCATCCGTTGTCAGCCATCTGGAACAGGGTAAAAACCAGTGGTGAGTCTTTGCGTAAGAAAAGGGCCAAGTCAGGGCAAGTTCTAGGGTCTGAAAAGGGTCTCGTTCCTAGGGTCACGTCCTACGGCCAGCCTACGGCTCTGATACCACCTGAAGCGTCCCCCCCATCAGGGAAGACTTAAAAGCGTTAATTTATCAGTCCCAGGAGGCTGATAACACTTTTATTACAACAGGTGGTACATCACCGTACAACTCTTCGCGGTAATGGGCAGTGAAGCGCCACTATCGCGAGGATTACAACTAAAACCCACACCACTACACTAGTTACGAAAAGAGGATCATCAGAGTCTTGCGCCATGCGGAATCCAACGGTGGCCTCAACCACAGGCAAGACTGGGTGCAGGACGAAACCCTACTCGTTGTCTTCGGGGACGTAGTCTGGGTCTTCCACTGTAAAAGTAAGAATGGGGTGAGTACAAACGTACTCAGCAAGTCCAATCACACCCACGGAAGGGGGGAGGGTATAATAGAATTTAATGCACAGGATAATCCAAGGATAAGGTTACGGTTCATTTGCGGAAAATACAGTTATATGCAGGGGTTCGTTTTAAAAGCACTTTTCAATACAGGTTTTCTTATACCAAGGAGCACACAGTGTTGATCCACACAGGATCCAAGTTTGAAAATGCTACCGGACTCCCCGTCCGCCGTAGCTCATGGCACAACTGCCGGACACCTTACAAACGACTCACACCAGCCCAATCATTCCCAGAGAGAAACACTAGTTATGTGACCACACCGTAACTTGCCCAATACCGTGGGCACGGCTATTCGAATAGATTTTCAACTCTGCAGAGGTGTGCAACTTTACCCACAGGTGGGGTACCACAACACGAACACCTTAGTGCCGGTGCAGATCCCATCGAAGCCCTTACCCACCTTAGCTAGACCTGACTAGCCACCACGGGATCTATCAAGGGGTCATTCGACCTATCACCGAGGTTTAACCGGGGCATAAGTCACACAGAGCTTATCCCGTCTCCTTGATCACCCGTTGCTCCCAGCTCTCCTGATGGCTATCAGACTAACTAGTGGGGTTAGGCCAAGCCGTTGCCCATACAACGGTCAAGTGGTTTGCACGACAGGAAGCTAGGTGAGACGACACATCAACTCGGTCCTTAGGGGTGACAAGATTGATATCTCCCCTCCATGCTCAACCACACAGGTACGAGCACACCAACGGCAATTCACACAGAAATGCCATCCATCCCGTCCGACTCGTTTCTCAAATCCACATTTTACCCTTTCCCACACACACGCATTTTCTTTATAAAATCAGGTGGTCAAGGTATGGTTGTCACAACAAGGGTGGCTATCCTACCATGGTTACGGCACGCAAAACCATGCAATTTTATAAAACAGGCCATCGGGTTGTGTTTATAAAAACTAGGACAAAAACATGCATCAAAGGGCGGAATTGAACTTGCCATCGTCAAACCCTTGCGGGAAGTCCTGATCGAAGCACTGTCCTTCGGGTTCGGGGTCGCAGAACTGGTCCTCAGTTGCTTGGTCGCAGTCGGGAACCTCGTCGTTCACTCCGTGTCCTACGACGCAAACAAACAGACACACAATCAAGCGGAAGGACTAAGAGCTTTTATCGTTGGGCTTGAATCGGAAATAATTTAGTTACGGAGTTAGGGGTGATATCTTTGGGTGGTTTCTTAATGGCATGGCTAAAACTATGCTAGAAGTGGAGTGGTAAAGTTTCGGGTCAATCGGAGGTCGTTTCGCACATAAAATGACGAGTTAAAGATGGTTTCAAGGGTTAAACGGGGGTTCAGGGGCTTGTTCGTAAATAGTTATGCTATAGAAAGGACTTGATTGTAATTTCCTGAACTATTTGGGGTGTGTTAGGAAGGCGTAGGGTTTATTTGACATTGGTTTACACGGCGGGGGGTTATTTTCCAAATAACCAAGAGCAGGGGTTCCTGCCACTAAAAGTGACACATAAAAGGGATTCTTTTCGGAAAAACAGAGAAGGCCAGGGGGTTTTGCATAAAAGGGCCACCTTCTTCCTCCTCCCCTTACTGGAAACAGAGGAGAGGGGAGGGGAGCTCCGGCGCCAGCCGTCCCCGGCGGCCCGGGCTCGATGGCGGCCCTGCGGGTGGGGGAAAAGGGGGAGGAGAGCGAGGGGGACCGATCCCCGGCCTCACCTCGGGCCGGGACGGCTTGTGGAGACGGGGCGACGGAGGCCGGCGGCGGCGGGTGCGGGGCTCGGTGTGGCGGCGTGGTGGGCTAGGAGAGGAAGGGCCAGGCGTGCGGCGGCGATTGTGGGGTGCTGGAGGCGCCCCTCGGCCCTTCTTATAGGCGGCCGGGGTGGTGGAGGTCGAGGCGCGACAGGGGCCGGGGCGGAGCGCCGTTAATGGCGCTTCGGCACTTCGCGCGTGTCGCGTAGCGGCGTGGCGGCGAGGGCGCCGAGCGTGGCACGTGGGGAGGGGCTGTGCAAGCACAGGAGGTGGCGCAAGCGGCGAGGAAGGGCGCGGCAGCGGCGGGCGGCGCGGCACGCGGGCCAGGGGGCGGAGCGGTGCATGCGTGGGGGCAACGGACGGGCGGCACGGCTTGACGACGGGCGGCGCGGCCGCGTTCCGGGGCGGGCACGCGCGTGCGCGAACAGCGCGGTACGGCGCGGGCCAGGGCGAGGACGCGGGCGACGGGCGGCGCGGCGCGGCGCTCGGCCACGCGCCGCGCGTGCGCGCGCGTCGTGACACGGCCGGCAGGGGCTTGCGCGCGGCGCGGCAGGGGTGCGCGGCGCGCACGGGCACGCGCGCGTGCGTGACGCGGGGGGGGGGGGCTGGCGCGTGCGTGCGCGAGGGAGGAGGGGCCGAGGCTCAGTGCCAAGCAGGAGGGGTGGCGCTCGGGAGCAGGGGAGAGGGGAAGGAAAAAGAAAAGGAGGAGGGAAAGAAGAGAAGAAAGAAAGAAAGGGAAGAGAGAAAAAGAAAAGGAAAGAAAAGAAAGGAAATGGGAGAGAGAAAGAAAAGGAGAAAGAGAGAGAGGGGGGGCGTGTCGGCGCCGGTCGCGGCGGTGACCGCGGCCGGTCGGCCACGCGCGCGCGGGGTTCGCGCGCTGCACGAGGAGCGCCGGCGCTAATCGCGGCGGGCGGTCGCGCGTGAGCGGCAAGTCAGCGAGCGATGCGGAACGGGACAGCGTCCCGGTTAGGGTTAGGGTTTTATGACGAATAAATTTTTGGTCGGGACACTTTAACGCGTAGTTTTAAATTTGAAATTTCCGGGGCGTCACAGGAGGAGAGGAAGAAACGCTAGAGATTACTAGTGTATTGTATTTTCAAATTATCATTTATATTGTACCTTTAATTTAGTGTGTTGTATGCTGAACTAGTTTTGAATTTTGAACTTTGATATATGGTTTTCAGTTATCTATACAGATGGCTTTTACTTCAAGTGAGTCTAATGATTCTGAAATGGCAAGTAATTCAAGTGAATCAAGTGGTTGGATGTATGAAGCAGCAGTAATAGCAGCTTATGCAATGCTTGATTCTGGGATATCTTCATCTGAAAAGAAGCCAAGAAAAATGCCAGACGAATCAGGTTATTAATTTGTTCAGAGGCAACTTAGTAATGAAGAGAGCTGCTATAACATGTTCAGAATGGGAAGGTTAGTGTTCTATAGGTTGCATGAGGAATTAGTTAACCATTATGGTTTGACATCCTCAGATGAGTGCTCGATTGAAGCACTTGGTATGTTCTTATGGATGTGCGGTGCACCTCAATCAGTTCGGCAAGCAAAGTATATTTTTTCACATTCTTTAGAAACTGTGAGTAGAAGGTTCAATGATGTCTTAGAAGCTATGAATCTTTTGGCTGCCAAAAATATCAAACCCATAGATGAGACCTTTGCTGCGGTGCATCCAAAAATCCGAGAGCATAGATCCTGGCCTCATTTCAGAAATTGCATAGGTGCAATAGATGGAACACATATTGAAGTCATTGTTCCACCATCTGAGCAGGCAGTGCATATGAATCGACATGGATATTGCAGTCAGAATGTTATGGCTGTTTGTGATTTTGATATGAGGTTCACATTTGTGGTAGTGGGATGGCCTGGGTCCGCTCATGATACTCGCATATGGAGGGACACTGTGTTCAATAAATACAAAAATAATTTTCCACATCCTCCCGACTGGAAGTACTATCTTGTTGACTCGGGTTACCCAAATAGAAAGGGCTATCTAGCATCTTATAAAGGTCAAAGGTACCACATCATAGAATTTCAAAATGCTGGCCAACCAATTGGGTTGAAGGAGTTGTTCAACCATACTCACTCATCGCTTAGAAATGTTATTGAGCGTTCATTTGGGATGCTAAAAATGAAATGGCGCATTCTTTTAAAAATGCTGAGCTACTCAATGGAGAAGCAATCAAAGATTATAATTGCTTGTATGGCGTTGCACAACTTTATTAGAGATAGCAATTTGAGTGATAATGACTTTGATACACTTGCATCCGATGAGACATATGTTGATGGGGATGCGGGAACTACTACTAGTTATGTTGGTGATGAGGAAGATATGGGAGATGTACGAGATGCTATTGCGCAAGCATTGGCTGGAGGATATTGATAATGTAATTTGCGCAAAAAAATGATGTAATGACACTCTATTATCTAATTTATAATTATGTTATCTAATTTATAATTAAGTTATCATTATCTTATTTAAGAATAATTTATGATTAATTGTTTGATATATTTGTGTTGTTAATAATTCTATTATTATTCTGTTATAAAAATAAATATACATATATATATATATCTGTACATAAGAAATACATGTATTCAGTAAACAATAAGGGTATTTCAGTCATTTCTCACTTCAGACAGGATTTCAGCCTATTCAATAATCAGTCTGCCAAACATTTAACTTCTGTGACCAGCTGCTTCTTTAACAAGCTGCTTCTCTGCCCAGCTAGCTACCAGTTGGCTTCTGAACAAGTTTCAACTGTGCCAAACATGGCAAATAAGAGATGCATGTATGCAATGACAAAAGTCGATGACATTTGCCACATGCAAATGGGTTTCAGAAAAAAAAACTACAAATCTTAAAAGATGTATCCAAATTAAATTCCGATTACACCATTGTCTTTTTTATAACAAGATCTTCAAAATAAGACCAAACTTGCCTATCTTTGCACGATATTTTTTAAAAATAATTTTTAACGCTGGGAATAAATATTTTAACAACACGAACAAATAATTATTTTCTACAAAAAAAAAGCTAAATATGATGAACAAATAATAATATGTTACAAATAAAATAAAAACATTACGAACAGTTGATTGCATAGGATAAATAATAAAAAAATGCATATCACAAACAAATGAGTCAGCTACGCTGAATAATTGAGTTTACAAAGCGAACAAATAATTTGGCATTGAGAATAAATTAGTTACACACAGATAAATAATTTTACACAAGAACAAATGCATCTACACCGTAAATTTATTTTTATAAGCATATGTACACATGCTAAACAAGTAAGCATATAAAGAAAATAAATATTTCACACCCCAACTTATAAGTCTACAATACAAATAAATTAATACACATCGAGCATGACTCGCTCCTAAATGTGAACAAATAGTTTATACTATAGTACAAGTCTGTTAACATATGATTATATAATAAACACAAATGGTTAATATAAATTATAAGAACAAAAATCATAAATTTAAATAAATATTATGCACATGAGAATAAATAAATAGATACCAAGGATTGTAAAAAATAAAGGAAAATAAAAGGTGCAAGCAACGTAAAATTTAAAATTTAGATAGGTTCGAACTGCAAGTTATATAGGTTCGGACTGCGAGTTACGTAATACCCTATACTGTATGTGTATGGTGGTTTGTATTACCTTGAATTGGTTATTGTTTGGAGAGAATCCCTACCCGCTCTTATATACCTTAGGGGGACATGATTATATATATCCTAGCTTGATATAAGCTTAGAAGTCCTACCCGAATACTACTCGGGTAATTTTCTTAATAGTCCTACTACTTAGGTCCGAGTATATTACATTAGACATAAGGTACGAGACATGTCCAATCTCTTATCTTAGAGATATCTATGCCATGTAAGCGGTCCCGTAGTTCCGGGTCTGACGAAGATCTCATCCAAAAATGTTGAGTTAGCTAACTCATAACTGTGCCACATCAGTTATCCATGCGGAGGAGAGAGAAAGAAGAGTTATCTCTGGTTCAAAAGATAGTGTTATGCATACGTCCTTAAATCTATGAGATTGATATATGGGCCTATTTTGATGTATGACTATTTAGATGTATGAGTTAGCGTCCGACTCTAACCATTGGAAGATATATATCTCTTATACTATCTTTTAGTTGTATAAGAGCATCTTCAAGAGTTTTCTAAATTTCACTCTCTAAATTATTATTTGGAGAGTCTTCTGCATAAAAATTATTTTCTATATATTTTCACCCTCCAACAGCTTTTGTATATCTTGTGTACACTCTAGAAAGCTATTTTCGTTATCTATTTTTTGGCTACCGAGAAATTCGGAATGGACGAGAGAAGCTGTTGTAAGGTATTTTTTTATTAAAATCTCTGTTCCTAACAATAAGGAAAGATATATAGAGTTTTTTGGACTTGCTCTAAGCTAGCAGCTGACTCTAATCTTTGAAGGAAGCCTAAGAAACTATGTGATTAGCTGGCTAGGTTGCTGGTTAGTGGTTATAACTGCTACGCTTCAGCCAAACGGCCAAACGCTGTGCACCTGCAGCTGCCGCGCCGGTGCCGGATCGTGGCACCATCGATCCATCCGCTATGAGAACAAAACACGATGCATGTAAACCGCGGATCGAAAAATGGATAGCAAATTATCAAAGTAGGCGAGCTTACCAAACGGTGTGCCAGCTGCTCCTCCAGTTTCTTTCTGCCCATGCCATCTCCGGCCACTAGGCGCTGCAGCTTGCTAGCTGCCTAGCTGGGACCTGTCCAGCCAACAACACAAGAAACACGCGCTCTGCAATTAACTGTCCTGATCCAGTACATAATTCATTTTACTTTCCTTATCAATCCACTTTATCCGTTAGTATAGTTAATACTAAAGCAAAATTTAAACTTATTTTACTTCCCTAAATATCTTTTATAAAATTTATTCCCTCTATTCCAAAATATAGGTCGTTTTGATTTTGTGGTCCATAATTTTTATTAGCACTTAGACATATGTTAGATCTAGATACATAGCAAATATTATGAATAAAAAATTTAAAACGATCTACATTTTTTTTAGCATAGAGTGAGTACATTCTAATATCCTAATGATATTTCTCTCTTTTTTATCCAGTACAAATTGAATTTTCCATTCAAATATAGACTTTTCTGTTGATCTACTAGTGCTATACATTCGTCCTGGTCCAGGATGAACCCGGACGGCCGTCCCATCCCGGTGCGTGATCCTGGGGACCCTGCGCTTTCCCTCCTTTTGTAATCTTGCCTTTCTATTTACGACGCAACGGCCACGATTTGTGATTTCCCCTCGCACCGCAAGAATCCAAGAATCCATCCGGCATCCGCGGCTCTCTTTCATCGGGTAGAGAGGCGAGACCGCTTGCCTCTGCGTGCGTCGTACACGTAGTACTGTCGTCGGGTCGTGGCAGCAGAGCACGAGGAGCGACATCTCTGTGTATCCATGTGGAACCATTTTACGCAACGCCACAAAAATTATTCAAGTTCGCCAACAACAACAATGAGCAAGAAGAAAAGAACAGTACTCTTAACGTCATGAGGACAAGAATAACGAGTACAAAGTCTACGTCTACATCGACTTGCACGGTTCGCCACCTGGTTGGTGGTTCTTACCTGAAGCGTCTTTTCCTTACAAGGAACAAAAATGGATTTAAATCGCAGTGTAACAATAACGAGTTTTTCCTTTCAGCTCGACATGAGCTTTTGTACACTTCTGTGATCATTTCTGTCCTTAGCATTTTTCCGCCGTCAAGTATGCAAAACTTTCACCAACTTTCAGGGTTTTTTTAAAAGAATATAGCGTGCAGTTATTCTGTCATTAGAATAAAATAACAACGATGAAGGCATGAACGGTGGGGGTTCAGCAGCCAGTACCCTGTTGCAGGACACGTCAGCCGGCGTGCCCAAAAGCGGCGTGCACGCGTGCACGGCCTACCTTCGGAGGAAAGAGAGGCGAGGACCGTCCACGGAGGCCGCGCGGAGTAGTACTACCCGGAGCAGACAGAGAAACGGACACCGGATGGGATGGCGACATCGTGAAGCACGCGTCCTCTCCTCTGGAACCGAGACTACGAATTCCGCTTGTCCTCCTCAAACCAATTTCTTAATCCGTTTCTGTTTGTTAATTTTTTAACGAACGAGTACAGTCTGTACGCATTTTTATTAATAAAGAAGAAGGTTTCTGTCTGTTAATTAGGACCGAAAAGAAAGTTTTGTACTTGAAGCACTCTTTCTAGTATTATATTATCTGCCGATGATCCACCCAAAGGCTCTGTGGATTTTGCAGATAAAATATACTTATATACTAGGATGTCAGAATATACTGCCTGCAACTGCAAGTATTCGTTTACCATTTTGCAATATATACTGTTTACTCTCATGTCAGAACTCAATGGCTTTTGTTCTAAAATCTAAATGCAGACGGTGTTTGTTCCAAAAACTAAATTTTAGTTCCAATCGTATCGAATATTTAATTACTAATTATGATTAATAATTAAAAGTATTAAATATAAATTAATTATAAAACGAATGGCACATATGGAGGCTAATTCGCGAGACGAATCTATTAAGCTTAATTAATTTATTATTAACATATATTTACTGCAATACTATATTATTAAATTATAAATTAATTAGATTTAACAGATTCCGCTTACAAACTAGCCTCCATCCGGTATTTATACGTGCTACCCAACTCCCAAGTTGGTGATGTCGCCATGGCCACGCAGCAACTGCGTACCGCTGGACCAGCTTGTGCGGTTGTCTCCGACTCTGACGCGAATCCGACACCACAAAAGCACATGCGTGGTTTCCTGCTCATTTTCTTTTTTCATTCTACTACAAGTCTACTAGGCTTCTAGCTTGCCAAGCAAACTAATCAGCACCAAAATTACTGTACCTTACAAACCTTAAAAATCTTGACCATTGTTAAAACTGTAATCCTTTTGAAGTTTCCGATAGTCCACTCTTGCCTTTTTCCTTCCCCTAAACCAGTGGAGATGTCCCTACCATATGCACGTATTTAAAAATAATTGGATTGCTTTAAGACTACTAAAATTTAATTTATTTATTAGTATATCATAGCAACCCAATCTAATCTAATACAAGCTAATCAAATTCCTTATTTCCTTATATTACAAAACCAGTTGAACATCACCATGATTATATAGAATTAGTGGATGAATTCTTATATTTCCTTATAGATTAGTAAAGGAATTAGTGAATCAAATTAAATATGGCAATAACTGATGAAATACATGGGATATTCATTGGACGCATACACTCAAAATGCATATATATTATTATGGTACTATATGCCTAAAAAGAGTAACAAAAAAGGGATAAAATATTCCTTACATCACCATGATAGTTGCAAGAAGATTTGCCCAAAAGATTGAAAAGATTAAAAAAAATTGCCTTGGGGGGTAAGGGCCCACCGAGCTTAACTCGCAGCGAACCGCATGGGGCTCGACGGGCCCAAACCCACACGATCATCATCAGGAGTCGCAAAGGTATTACAAATAGTATCTCACGTGCTAATTTTGGAATTTTGAAAGAGCATTGAAAAAACATGCTTAAAAGCTGGTCTCGCTCGCCTTGCGCTAAAAAAAATAAGTCCTAAAACCAAATTCCTGCATTTTCCTATTTAAGGAGTAAACTAAACATTACATAACATGTCCTATTTAAGAGCAAAGTGTACACCAATTTTCCCAATCCACAAATTCCTGCATTTTCAAGGGAAAAAACATCAAGAACCTATTAAGAAAAATTAGGTAATTCTTGTGATTCTTTGAGGAACCGGTCGAGAACTGAGAGAAGAAGAAAAAGTGAAACAATCCACGAAATGCTCGGCCCAGTGGGAGACAGACCTGTAGATGCTCGAGGGGAAGGTTATACTCTGTTTATACTTTATTAGAGAAAGAATCAAATCCACAAATTTCTATACTAATTTCTGCAGTATAGGAGGCTACAAAAGGATCAAGAACAATTTTCAAGATTCTTTGATGAACCAGCCAAGAACTGAGATGGGAGAGAACCAAACCTGCAGGTGCTCGATGGAGGAGGGGCATGCTCTGCTGGATTGTTTTTCAGGCATCGGTCCACATCCTTATGCTGGTGGATCAACTCCTGGCAGCGGAGTTCTACCATCTGCTCATGGTTGCAAGACAAATCAGAAGGTGGACGAACAGGCGCTGGTGCTGACGATCACGCAATGCACGATGTTAGAAAGGGCAGGGCCGGCGACGATCAGGGAAATGCAAATGATGACGAATAGAGGTGACCTAAGACATGATTAACCAACGACATAAAACTGCTATTCACAACAAATATTGCAACATGGGCAGGAGGCACACCTTGGCATTGGATGCGATGTCTTGTTGCTCTTGTGGCAGCAGATGCTTGGCGTAGCTTTAGCCCCCCTTCCGATTGGCGAAGAGGTCCTATCTTGGAAGAAGAAATCAGATGGTAGTAGCAATGGGGTGAATGATTAATCCTAGAGGTGTATGGCTTTATAGATGTGGTGATGGAAGGCAGAAAGACATCACGCTTTTAGAAAGGCTTCCTGCAGCGATCAGGGCACCTGCAATTAGCCGCTTGATTGATTGATAGGGATATCTTGATTTAGTATGAAAAAATTTATAATGCTTAATTTATGCCCCTCCATTTATACTACTATACTTCCTATTTGTCCGTATGAGTGATTCATATGTAAGAAAAAAATATTCATAAATCGAGTATGTGCATAAGGAAAGAAATATGCGGGGATCAATTTTCTCCTTTAATTGCGTGTCTTGATGTTGCAATTAGCCTCTTGATTGATTGATAGGGATATCTTAATTTATTTAGTGTGGAAAAATTTATACTACTTAATTTATGCCCCTCCATTTATACTACTCTATTTCCTATTTATTTATGCATAAGGAAATAAATATGTGGGGATCTATTTTCTTCTTTAATTGTGCGCGTGCGGGTGCTCCATGCGGTGGGTACACCTGGTGGGTATGTGGAAGGCTTTGGTGTAAAAAGTATTAGGATTTTGGTGGAACCATTTTCCTTCTAACAATTTCATGGGTCTCCACCTCCTTTCGTCAAACCTTTGGGCTGGCAAGTGGGATCTCCGTGAGGAGTATGGTGGATCTAATTTTGGTGAGAAAGGACTTCAATTGTTTTAACCTTTATAGTATAAAAACTGTGGTTTGCACGTCCTTACCTTATACAAATCTTTTTCAAACTAAACCTTCTAAAAATCTAGTCCCTTAATTTAAATAGGCATCGGAAAGTTGAGAGAGAGAGAAGCAGATTAATAGGAAAACAGCCAAGTGCATCTTTCTTTTTTATACTAGCAATTTTGGGCTCCAAAATCTGGTATGCAGAGATAGTTGAAGCTCTATACATGCATGCATGCGCTTGACTATTAGCTTCCTTTCCCTGACAAATGCATGCAAGCATGCATACAATCTTTCTTTTTTTAACATGTCCACAAAATCTTAATGAATGCTTGCTTGCTTCTCTCTAACTTCTTTCTTTTTCGTCACGCATAAACTCCGACATGCAATCTGCTGTTATTTCTAACTTCACTTTGATCTAGCTAGTTTTTTTCACTGTAAACTGAATTAAACTCGAAGTTCAGCCAAATAAATCAATTGATCACGTTATCAGCCTGTCAGGTCATGTTTAAGCAATTAAAGTTATCAAATTTTGCTATCAACAACTAATACTACTAACTAATCCAGAAAAAAATAAAGGCAACTAGTCCAATATGCTACCGTTTTCTTTCATGCATAATGATCTCCATTGTCCATACAACAACATAGATGATTGCATTTGATAGCTGTGGCTTCTTCTTCTCAAACAGACAAGCAAGGTGACTCCATATCTTCATGAGATGGGTTTAATTTGATTGTTTTTCCTCCAATAATCTTCATTATAGGTATTCTGCGATTGTAAATTTTTCTCTCCTGCCCTTTCGTATGTCCCGCCGATCAGGATAGCATGCACTCAATCATAGTGCATTATAAAATCAAATCAAAATACATTTCATTTATTTATATTTTCTAAATATAGGGCCTCATTTTGTGTATCGCACCGGGCCTCGAAATCGTAGGTACGCCTGGCGAGGTTGCTAGTGGTGGGATCATGCGTGAGCATGCGCTAGGCTTAGCCTTTCTCGGTGTCCACTCTGTATTCTTCCGGACGGCCGCATCTCTGACTTTTTTTTTCTTTTTATTTTTGGACCTATGCTTGCCTACCATGTTTCCTGACAAACAAAATGAATTTAGCATGCTCATCATACCTCTTTTGCCTCCTTTTTTTCTAAACTAATGGAAAAGTGATCCAGCGAGGAAGGCTCGGGTCGAGGCTGAAAGTTTGAATAAATAAGTCTATAGCACCAACCACATCAATCAAGGAGAGAAAACAGTGGAAAGAATCTCCATCCCTTTCGCCGCTGGAGATAGGCGAGAAGCATGAATACGATAATCCTATGATAAGAGCATTTATTTTGCTCCCAAGCTCATGGGATAACACTTGGGAAAATGATATTACTTTTCACGTGAAGACTTTTCCAAGGACAACCAAACCAAGCACCAAAAACAATCATCGTAGGTCGTTTTTCTCGTTAACCTTGATCTTTTTTTAATCCTCATTTCGAACACAGGAACCTTGCGGAAATTGATGTGTTCTACTACAATGCATTTTGAAACAAACATGGAATGCTTGTGCTAGGAGTTAATTTGCCAATGGTCAAGAGAGCACATGATCCATAATCCCAGTGCTTTTCATGTGAGAGGATTGCTGACCTCCACTTAAGTACTTTGGATGCTCTTACTAAAAAAAAGTACTTTGGATTTACTATTTCCTGTAGTCCAATTTCTGACGGTGATACAAATATTTTTACATGATTCCAGCTAGAGAATATGTGAAATACATTTTGGGGGGGGATTGTTTTTCCTTTAATTTCGACAACTACCATCTCAAGCCATCCACAAATTCCCCTCTGCCAAAAAAGATAAAAATATATAGCTCCTCATGGAACCAGTGGTAGTAGGTGAGGCGAGAAATTTATTTTCCATTTCAGGTTGAGGCTGAGAAATTTCTACGAGACACAAGAAAAGGAAAAATATTCCGAACGGAAAAGAAAAGGATGCCTAGGGAGAGAGAAATGTTAGGTGAGGTGGAGCCCGCATCATGGGGGGTTGGTGGCCGTGGGGTTGGTGAGGGAGGGGCTACCGCTAGTCTGCTACCGCCTAGCGGGTGCCTTCTCCCCCCGCTGTGGGGCCGCCCGGTCAGTGTCCGGCAGCGACGTCCTCACGTGCGTGCCTGCCCTCCCGCAAAATACTTTCCGCACCGCAACTCGGGGTATACCCGCACCCCCGGCGGGCCCACCGGCCTCCCCGGATCCAGCGCGACTATAAATCGCGGCCCCCGAGCATTCCCGAGACCCCGTGCCACACATCCGTCCGCCTCTTCTCCTCCCTCCTGCCGGTTCCCGAATAAAGACCAGCAGCGCAAGGTGAGCCACCTCGCCGCTTCTCTCTCGTTCGATCGCCGTGCTTCTCGATAGGGTCCGTGCTCCTGTGTCTGGGGGTGTGGGATGCTTGGAAGCTGGGTCTTTACTTCCTCGGTGGCCATTTCTTGGGGGGTGGTGCTGGATCTGTGGTGCGGGATCCGGTGGTTGTGCTTCTAGCGGTTGTGCGGATCTCGTTTGCTGGTTTCAATTGATTATTAGTAGGCCAACGGATCATTTCTGGGATTAAGGGAACCAGTAGTGTAGAGAATAAGGGGCTAAAACGGGCTCCAGCATCAGGATTGGAGCAGAAACTGGGGATAAAAAAACTGAATTTTCTGAATGGAGAAAATTTCTTAGACAGCAATGGAGAAAATTTGGGATTTTTCTGAATTTTCTGGTTCTTCGGCGGGATGACGTCTGGGTTCTGGTTGAGGGAGAGAGCTCTTCGCTTAGATCTTACATCCTGTGCATGTTGTGCGCTAATTTTTAGATCTGAAGGCATCGATTTTACTATCTGCTCGTCATTCAATTCGAGCTATGTGCAGTGGATTTGGGGATATGCAGATTCTGATTCTTTGATTGCTCCCTTCCGCAGAGGTTGGTGGAGTAATTTACCCCCAGAACAAGGCAGCAGCAATGGCGGCGGAGAGCTTCCTCTTCACCTCTGAGTCCGTGAACGAGGGGCACCCCGACAAGCTGTGCGACCAGGTCTCGGACGCCGTCCTGGACGCGTGCCTGGCGCAGGACCCCGACAGCAAGGTGGCCTGCGAGACCTGCACCAAGACCAACATGGTGATGGTGTTCGGCGAGATCACCACCAAGGCCACCGTCGACTACGAGAAGATCGTGCGCGACACCTGCCGCGGGATCGGCTTCACCTCCGACGACGTGGGCCTCGACGCCGACCGCTGCAAGGTGCTCGTCAACATCGAGCAGCAGTCCCCTGACATCGCGCAGGGCGTGCACGGCCACTTCACCAAGCGCCCCGAGGAGATCGGCGCCGGTGATCAGGGCCACATGTTCGGCTACGCCACCGACGAGACCCCCGAGCTGATGCCGCTCAGCCACGTGCTCGCCACCAAGCTCGGCGCGCGCCTTACCGAGGTCCGCAAGAACGGCACCTGCGCCTGGCTAAGGCCCGACGGCAAGACCCAGGTCACCGTCGAGTACCTCAACGAGGGTGGCGCCATGGTCCCCGTCCGCGTCCACACCGTCCTCATCTCCACCCAGCACGACGAGACCGTCACCAACGACGAGATCGCCGCCGACCTCAAGGAGCACGTCATCAAGCCCGTCATCCCGGAGAAGTACCTCGACGAGAAGACCATCTTCCACCTCAACCCGTCGGGCCGCTTCGTCATCGGCGGGCCCCACGGCGACGCTGGGCTCACCGGCCGCAAGATCATCATTGACACCTACGGCGGCTGGGGCGCCCACGGTGGCGGTGCCTTCTCCGGCAAGGACCCCACCAAGGTCGACCGCAGCGGCGCCTACATCGCCAGGCAGGCGGCCAAGAGCATCGTGGCCGCTGGCCTCGCCCGCCGCTGCCTCGTGCAGGTGTCCTACGCCATCGGCGTGCCCGAGCCCCTGTCAGTGTTCGTCGACTCGTACGGCACCGGCAAGATCCCCGACAAGGAGATCCTCAAGATCGTGAAGGAGAACTTCGACTTCAGGCCCGGGATGATCACCATCAACCTCGACCTCAGGAGGGGCGGCAACAGGTTCATCAAGACCGCCGCCTACGGCCACTTCGGGCGCGACGACGCCGACTTCACCTGGGAGGTGGTGAAGCCCCTCAAGTTCGACAAGGCATCTGCTTAGAGAAGAGGACGTTGAGGAGTGTCTGTCTCCGTGCTCTCATCTACCTCTTGCTGCTGATGTTACATGCAAGCATTGCTGCTGCTGCTGCTGCTCCTGCTCCTGGATGTGTGTCTGATCAGTGACTGGCTGCTCCTTAGAAGAAGATGCAGAAGATGAAGAAGAAGGCTTTGGCAATCGCCGCAGCAAGCCACGTCGCCGGCGGCGGCTTAGTGATTGGGTAAAATTTAGAGTGGCAGCCAGGATTACGCGCTGATCTTTACTTTTACTAGTTTGGTCGTCCGGTATCTTTTTTCTCATCCTTTCTCCCCGCCCCTTTTCGAGTCTGGACTGAAACTGCTGAGAGATTTGCAGTTTTGATCTATCATATTTCGTATGTTACTGTACTTCTTTGGTGTCCCACTCCTGTGCAACCAACGGCATTGGTAATACTCTGTCTTAATTTTCAAAAAAAAAAAAACTCTGTTCCGATGTCAATCAAACTCTGTACTAGCCATGCGGCACAGATTCTCTAACTTGTTTAAGGAAAGTCAGGTGTGACTTTTCTCCCTCCTGATGCCGTCCATTACGCATTCTAGAGCAACTCAGGACACTCTTTCCTCATTATTATTATTTAGGAATAGAGATTTTGATAAAAAAAATACCTCCAACAGCTCCTCAAAGTTGTTATTCAAATGTAGCCATCTTTTATTTCGTATTTTTCGCTAGATAAAAATAGATAATAAAAATAGCTTTCTAAAGTGTATACAACATATAGAAAAGCTATTTCAAAGTGAAAAATATATAGAAATTAATTTTTATATAGAAAGCTCTCCAAATGATAATTTAGAGAGTGAAATTTAGAAATACTCTTGGAGATGCTCTTAATATTTTCATGCATAACCAATTCTTGCTGTACTTATCAGCTAAAATAAGACCACTCCAGGAGTCATGTAAGAAACGGCATCTAACAAAAACATTTCACTTACTAATTGGAGAATTGTCTTTCAAAAAGATAATTGAAGAATTAAAAAATTAAAGAATTAAACCAGGATTTTAGTTAAGTATTTTTGGAACAGTTCAATAATCTAAAAACCAAAGTAACTTCCACCAAAAGCCTCTAATATATCGGATGGATTTATACAGCAGCAATAGAGTTTACATGCCTATGAATCTCCACAAATAGCACACGAGTTTGGAATTTTCATTGCAACGGAACTTCCACAAAAAAACCATCAATTAGCTGTGTAAATTTTATGGCCCATCTGATATACTTCCTCCGTTTCAAATTACGATTCGTTTTGTTTTTTTAACATATAGTTTTTTATATATCTAGTGTACATCTAAATGCATAAAAAACTATATATCTAGAAAAACTAAAATAAATTGTAATTTGGGATGGAGGTAGTAGTATATGGATTATTTTTGTTATTTGGATTATGGAATTGTGCAAAATACTTAAGTAAAATGTTTATTTATTTTACTTAAGCAAGTTAGAGAATCTTTGCCTTTCGGCCGTGATCCATGAGCTGCGTAGCCAACTCACAAATCCTCCATCCAGTTTGTGTTGCTCTGTTGCTGACCCTTGAGCACCATGAAAGGTAAAAAAAAAAGATTCATGTGACCTCTGGCCACTGCGAAAGCCTGAAAGGTACACAGTTGATACTGCAATTGGCAACAGAGCACACAGGCTGGATCTTTGTTGTTTCCACAAGTAGCCAACTTGAACCAATGGTGACTGTCCTGACTGAAGCAAAGTTGGCCACCAAAACTCGCTGCACAGTGAAATCTGTGTTCACCTCCTATAGAGTACAGACCCTACCGTGCTGGCCTCAATCAGGAGCAGCCGCAGAACGCCGATGGTTTCTGGCATCAGATCAGGGCCGAGGCAACAGTTTCTGCCTGCAGGGCATGGACGCATGGTGGGTGCGAAATTGAAGTGTGGAAACTGTGGCCGCGGCCGCCCGCGGAGCCAGGCACGGTGGCGGTGGGTGGGGGGCTGGCCGCGGATCTGGATGCGAGTGCGAGCACGCCACGTGACGACAGCGGCCGGTGAGCAACCGGGCATGGAGCTGGCGTCCAGCCACACGCCGGCGGCGTCCGCGAGCGACGAGCAGGCATGGCCGTTTCGGCGACCCGATCTTGTCGGTGGTCCCGGCACCGGGGCCCCGGCACTCGCCGGAGCGGCGCGGCCGTGCACGTGTTTGGCCGGCGGCTAGTTTCGCCATAAACTACTGAGCAAAAAAAGAAAACGAACACACGCACACAAGTGTGAGATGGCAGCCTTTTGTCTTGCAGCACACTGGTTTTGTAGTGAATTGAGTGTAACAAACGGAAAATGCCACGCCAAAAAGACAAGCCAGATCGCACCATCTGGCTGGTGAAAAATCGTCGCGGCGCGTGCGGCCGCCTGCCGGTCCTGCGAGTGCCGGCGGTGTGGTTCCACGGATCGGCGGCCCATGCCGGCCATCACCGCACCATAACTGACACGCAATCGCTCGCATTCAGCCATAGCCCTTAGGTCCACATAGGACCAACCAGCGCTCAGGCTCACATTTTTTTTATTTTTCAAAACCACGAGATTCACGAAGGCGCGTGGAGCACGCTTTGTGTCTTTTTTATTGAGAAGACAAAGCAAGCATGATTTATCTTGTCATGCCCACATGGTTTAATATCATTTATGAATTATGAGTACAGACCATTTTCTAGCCTGGAGAAAATATCTAGTTTCGGAAAAAAAAGAGGAATGTACATCGTCCTTTTTAAATATGTGATTTTCAGGACGATCTAATTAGTTTATCTTATACTCCATCCATTTCAAAATGTAGTTTGTTTTGGTTTTTCTAGATTTATAGTATTTGCTATACATATGGATATAATGTACTATGTCTAGATTCATATAAAAATCTATAAATCTAGAAAAGCTAAAACGAACTATATTTTAAGCGGAGAGAAAATAGTACATAATATATTAAACTACGGTGAAATATTTAGTTTGTCAGTTCTCGGTTTTGTTTCGGTAAGACCGTGAGAGCATATATGAATCTGTTGAAGTAATAGGAAGGAAAGGGAAATCTAAAGAGAAAACCACTTGAAACCAGACATTTGTCCTCTTGCCATGATCGCAGTAGTTATATCGAAGCACATAGGTATCCTTTTGAAAATGACTCGTCTATTGAAGACTTTTATTGAGTTTAATGATCATCATCTGCTAACTAAGCTCGCTGGAATTTTTCTAGTTTTCTTATCATTATATATGAAGTTTGTTTGTTTTTTTCTTTTGTCTGTCCCTGTGGTTAGCCGTCAACCAAAACAGTTGACAGCCATGACAGGGTTAGCAAGAATTCAATTATTGGCAGTGAACTTGACAACTGGCTATGGAGCCGGCCGGCGTACAGGCACACGCCGTCCGCCCATCCGCGATCCGGCCATATTGGTAATCTCGACAACCGGAGCTCCGACGATCGCCGGAACGGCGCAGCCATGCACGTGTTTGGCCGGCTATTTTCGCCATAAGCTGAGCAAAGCAGCAATGCCAAAATGGGAGGAAAAGAAAAAAAAACACAAACGCACACCAGTGTGAGACAACCAACCTTTTGCCTTGTAGTGCATTGGTTTTTGTAGTGAAATAAACTGAAAAATGTCGGATTACACCATCTGGCTTGTGAGAAATCGTCGGCGCATCTCTGGCCGTGACGCTTGCCGGCCTTTGGGGGTGCCGGCGGGGTGGTTTCGCTGATCGGTGGCCGGATACCGGCCATCACCGCACCACAACTGACCCCACAATAGCTCGCAATCAGTCGTAGGTCGGCCTACAGTTCATGTCGATCAGGTCAAGCTCACAATTTCTTTCTCTTTTTCTGAAAACCCACTCGTGGGGGCCTGGATCATGCTTTTTGTGGGGTTTTTTTATTACTGTGAAGAAGGTAACATGATTTAATATTGACTTCCATCCGTGTAAAGATGATAGATCTTGGGATATCTTATATAAATGCATCCATCGCGTGCACCGACAATCTTCTAGCTACGAAGAAAATATCTATCGAAAAAAGCGTTGTGCTTGCTTCTTTTTAAATATACATGATTTTTAAGATGAACTATTTAATTAGTTCATTCTAAATATTATATATGAAAAATGGATGGAATGCTTGATTTGTCAATTCTCGTTTATTGTGCGTGAGACAGAGAGAGACTATACAAACGGTAAAAAAATCAAAATGGAAACCGACTTGAAACCAAATACTCTATCCTCTTGGCGTGGTCACAGTATATAATTATATTGGATCACAGATGTTCTTCAGAAAGCGGCTTATCTGCTGAAGACTTTTACTGACTTTAACAACGACTCATCTCTGCTAACTAGAGAGCTAGCGGGCGTTTATTTACTTTAACAAACTTCATATGCTAATTAGTAGCATATGAAGTTTGTTTTTTCTTTCTCTATCAGAGTGATCAAGAGTTAACTTGACCAAAACAGCTGACAGGGGGTCAGCTAGAATTCAGCTACTGCTACTGAACTTGTTGAATAGTACACCTATACAAACTTTGTTTCAAGTTTCCCCAACTATTTATCTTCGTCTTCACTGTTCTCCTTGTACATGTTTTTAGTTTCAAATTCTTTGAGATGAAACTTTATTACATCATATACTGTGCTGCAAAAATGAGTAAGAATAGTTCTACTGTCGTTTTTCATCTATCTTTTTCTGCGATACTATTTTTGCCCTTTGAATATGACAATGATGATGATATGATGGGACAGGCAGGATCCGATTTGGCGCAGAAACAAACTTTTTTTTTTGAAAAAATGCGTAGAAACAAACTTTGCCCGTGGTGGCGTGTTGGTTCCATTGAGCTGTGGACCCATACCGGCCGCACCACCATCTACAATTGCTCTCGTTCACATGCAGTTGTAGGTCCATGTCCACCAGCTAAAGCTCATAATTCTCAGCGTCCATGGAGGCACATGGAGCATACCCTTGTCATCTTTTATTTATTGTGAAGATGAAAGCATAATTAATATCATGCATCGTACGTGTAGCATCAAAGCAGCAATTATCCGATCGCAGGGAAATAATATCAAGGTTTCGATGGTGGGAAGAAAACATCTACCTCAAAAATTCTCAAAAATATATCCGTTTGGAGGGGATCCTATACGAAGAAGAAAGAAAATGGAAAAATCAACCCAAAAATTGCTTGAAACCATGTGGTTCGCATATGCATATAGATATTGTTTCGAAACATATATATTGATTTTGCGCAAAGGCCCCTCCCGTGTTGCATTTCTAAAAAGAAGAGTCACTAGTTGGAAATGCTCTTTGCTGAATTTGTTACGAGATCTTTTGTAACAAGATCTTTAAAAAATAATGCGAGTACTCACATTTTCGACTAATTACTCTTAGCGATGCAAAATTGACTGTTCACGTCTTCCAGCAACCGTAGAGCATTTCTAAGGCATACAAAGAAAAAAGTCTTCACGTCATGCCGGCATCAACTGCTCATGACATTATTTTCCCTAAAAGGAAAAGCGCTTCTCTGAACCTAGTTCTAGATCGTTGTGTCAAATCCAACTGTTACAAAGTAAATTGACCTGAGATTAAATATGTGTCGAGAAATAAATACTTCTTCCGTCGTTTTATTCTTTCTAGATATATACTATTTGATATATATTTAGATATACGCTATGTCTAGATATATTGAAAAAACTATGTATCTAAAAATATTAAAACAACCTATAATTTAGAATGGAGAAATTAATTTAAAACGGAGAGAGTAACGGATAGTCACTTCAGTATCGTCAGTATCGAACCGTGCCTAAGTTAGGTTAGGTTTCTTATGGTAGACCTATACATTCGGACGAGTTTCTTAGAAAAAAGAAACATTAGACTTATTCCCGTTGGCGCGCGGAGGAAGTAGACCAACCACGGCACCAGAGAAAACAGATCCACGTGGCGGCGACCAGACCTCCATCTGCTGCTGAGATCCCTTTTCCTCGTTGGAGAAGCACTTGTCCGAGCCTATTGCCCTAATCCCGTTGCTTCTCTGAAGCATCTCTCCGTCCGGCTGGTGCTGAGTGCTCAGCTTTGACCGCAACTTTTCTTTTCGTCGTCAAACCTCCTGCGATCCGTGGCACGTCGTGCGCGAGGCACTGGGAAAACGACGGCCGCCACGCCCACGCACCACGACGGCGACGACGAAGAAGTAGGCTGGCAGTTGGCTCTGGTATATTAATCGAAGCCAGGCCAGCCGCGGCTGAACTAGTGCGCCGTTGGTGAACTAACCCGCGCAAGGCGGCCACATGCACGCGAGAAGGTGGAACGAGCTGGCCACGGCCTTGACTTGACCAAGAGCTGGCGTGGCTCAACTCCAGCGCTGTCTGATCGCCTGCCCCTTCTCCAGCTGCAGCTACTACTAGTCCCTTCCTTACCTTTTCTTTCTTTTCTTTTCCTTCTCCTCTGGAGAGCGGGAGCCTAGGCCTGGTTATGTAACACGTGACCAGACACGACCGAGATTTTTTTTTGGCGAGGAACAAACACGAGGAAGTTAAAACTTCATGGGACAACGCCTATATTTTCTTTTTTTTTTGCTACAGTTAGAACTTATTAGAAGCATACTCAACGTCACGCGCCGACGCGGAGGTTGTTGGCGACGCGGAGAGGCCGGTGGCGGCGAGGAAGATGGCGCAAGGTGCGGCGGCGGTGGTGCGCGTTAGAGGGGAAGGGGAGGGGAAGGCGGGGAGCCGCTGGATTGGCTACAGCTGCCAGCCAGCCAGGGAGGAGAGGGGCAGTTGAGCGCCCGCGATGGCAAGAGAGAAAGAGGAGAGGATGGGTGGGTGGTGGCCGGCGGTGAGGGAGAGGATGAGGAAGATTAAGATTTTAATCTTTTGAAGAGTATATAATAAATGAGGTATTAATGTGATGTTAATGGGTCTAGTCCTGCCTAGCCCAAAACCTTGCCGTGCTCGGGCCAACACTACGGGCCGAGATGGTGGCCCAGACCCGAGCACTATATCTACCGGGACAGACCGTGCTAGTGGCGTTTTTTTTATGCTAGGTTTTGTGCCACCCTATGGGCCCGGCCCATCTAGCCATATATAGCTACAGTTAGAACTCATTAGAAGCATGCTCAACGTCAGGGCTTTGGGGGGGGGGGGGGGGGGGGGGGGGGGGGGGGGGGCGGGGACGCTGCCAAATACCTAACCCATGCATTTAGCCCACCAGAACAGTGCTTCCAGACACCTTGGGAAATGCCAAGGCTTCGACATGCAAATTACTTTAGTTGTGGGCTCCCTTCTCCACCGTCAGTCCACCAGGATGAGGCCTGTCTGGACTGCCACACACAAAGGTTAGGAACCAATTCGGCCGTTAGAGCGTCTGCAGAATTCAAACTTTTTTTTTCTTTTTGCTACGCATGAAAAATGGTGTATAACTGGTTAACTGCGGACCAACGCGCGACCAATGAGGACATAATCTGATTAATTTTTTTGAGGGCATAATAGTCTAATTAATTTTGACCAATGTGCGTCGGCAGCCGTGGCGTGCGTCATCTCATACAATGCCACGCCCCTCACCAGACCTGCCATGACACAATTGCACAGTTGCGACCATGGTTCAAAATAGCGGGCTAAGAGGTTTTAGCGGCTGAACTCTAAAAATAGCTAATAGCGGGTTAAACGAGTCTATAGCAGCTAAATTATACATGAGTTCAAATAGCTATACCCTACCTCAAACAGTTAGCGGAAGATTTAGAACCTTGATTGCGACAATCACAGATTTATCATTCATCGATGGTGCAAAGTTGATGATGGTAGGTGCAGGCCACTTCTTTACAAATGGTGCATAAGTGCATTCACATACTGCAGTTAGTTTCTTTACATCATGTTTGCTGGCGAATCGCTGAAGATTCTCAGCAATTGCGACCACCAGGCTGCGGTCGGAGCATAGAATGGGTACACAATCGAAGAATGCGATCAGATCATCAGCAGTTAACCCTCAGCATACTTATTGCTGGACTACCGTTTCAGTTCACTCGCTGTTCAGCTGCTCCATCATAGTGTCGATCGGCAGCGACCCCAATGGCACCGACGACTCCAGACGCTCAAGCATGTCGAGTTCAAATTGTTCATCGTTGCTGAGATCAGGTGATTGCTCAAGCTGGTTCTCCTCTTGGTTTCCCGCAGCAATGCTTGTTTCTGACTCATCATTTATGTACTCGGCACTTATAGACTCGGTGTTCACCTCGTGATTGGCCACAACCAGAGCTGGAAATGAGTGCTCCACTGCCTGAGATGTGATGCTGAACTCCTCAACCCTCGTCAGGAGCGAATCGGGTGTGAGGTTGTTTGCTTCGGCATCATCCAGCAGCAATGCCAGAGACGAGTCCACTGCACTCTTCCACAGTTTAAACATTTTGGGCCGTAATACTTCTCTTACCGCGACTTGAGCGCCGACATCGGTGGCTTCATCAGCATCTGGAAACAGTTTGCCTTATTATACTAATTCCAGGAGTTTAAGTTGCCAATATAAAAAAACTGGAGACACTGAAATTGTTTTTCCAGTGAGGGAAAGAATGGGCAGCTCATTTTTCCATGCCACAAATCTGAGTGTACGTTTGAATAAAAAGCATTGAGCATCTGATAAAATGTGTGCAGGAAGAGATGCAAAATGCAGAGACCTCATAAAAATCAATGACCAAAATGCTATTCTAAACAAAAATGAGCATGGATATCAAATAAGCAAGACCAAGCTAATCACTGAGGGTTATGTATGCATACCTGAACCACTCACATGAGATGACACTGTCGGATTATTCTTTGGAACTTTTGGAATGAGAGTCAGAGGCTTCGAGTATCTGGATTTCCATTCTTTGCCTCTGTACATTAATATCTGTTCGTTATCGAATGATAAAAGAACACAAGGAACAAGATCCTGCATATATAGACATGTAAACGATTCCAGGTAAGGGGGGCGGAAAGAAGGTATTCCCAAGATTCACTTCCACTATAGGTAATGAAATGAAAACTCAGAAAATCATGTGGATGAATCGGACCCTTAGTTTTGCTCCAATCTTTTTGTAGTCACTTGGATTCAAACCCTCACAATCAATCTTCACCAGGTCATTTCCTTCAAAAGCATCTCTCACATCCTTGACAAGAGTGATATATATTCCATTTTTTGCTGCAAGATGCAGAATACAAGATAAGATGGTACAAAATCTTGAGAGCAAATATGAAACAAAAGAAAAATCAGGAACCAATGCTAGAGGCCATCGTTCACAATTAGGTTTGTATTACGGCACTTGGATATGCTTAAAATGTAATATAGTATGTGGTGCAGAACAGGATTCAGGTTCCTGCTGTGGGTAGGCAATCCCCATACTGCTTCTCCTGTCAGAAGCATGAAACTTGTAAAAGACAGAACAAACCAAATAGAAAGGTCATCTGGTTTTGCAACAAGTACGGCGTGTTCATGCCGGGTAACCCTGGTTCTTAGAATCTGAACAGTTGTCCACAAGAATCAAGTTGGGCCGTAAATTAATACCTAATTTACAAATTGGTGGCAGATCGCGCCCTTTGCTTCTCATTTCATCTGCTTCTTCTTTTGTAAGCCCTTCTGGGACTTCCCTGATGAGTTTTGGATATACAGGAGTAGCAGGTTTCCAGAGCATTAGGGGATAGCGAGGACGAGTCCGTGGGTCATAATGTCTTCCTCGATATAGAAAAACAACGCCACCTACTCTGTGAATAACCTTTCCACCTGACTTTTCCTGGAACATAATAGATGTTACTATGTATGACCGTGCACTATAATAAAGTCCAGATGCTTGTATTGTTCTATTAGAAAAATACGTAAGCATGGATACATGACGATTGAGGTATTGTTCCATGAGAGGCCAACAAGTATACATCCCTAACAATATGCAAGATCTTCTTAGTCATTAACTCATACACTGGTCTGATCAAAATATGTAAGTATAGTTCACTACTAAACTTTGTCGTTTTGAAGGTTGTTGGAGAATAAGTGAATTACCTACCTTTCCCCAAAAGCCTGAACTGGTTAGTACATACAACTCAATAAAGGTATTCGAATGGCTACTTTGGTCCTACTTTCTTACATTATTTCTTACCAAATAAAAAAGGAGAATAATGTATAGTCCAAACAATAAGGCAAAATATTAGCAAGCCAAATTTATTCCTTGCTATGATCCTAAAATCTTTCCCAACTCTTCGCAAAAGTATCATTTGAGTCATTATGCAAGCTCGAACAGAAATAGAACAGAACATGTTGCCATTCTTTTGAAATCTTTAAAAACACTGTAGTGTACTGGATAGCATATTTTGCATTGAAGTACAAATTACATTAGTCTACCTTGTGCAAGGGGAAAATAGTTTTGCACCACATAATGGCATCCCCAAATGTCTGGGATGCAGGAACACATGCTCATGTGCACAATTGCACATTTATAAATAGTAGCAAACTGCAAATAGATACCTCAAGGTGGTAACAGAGATTCTTCATATCAACAGTTGGAACGCCTCGGCATCTAACTTTACAGATTTCCTGCCGCCTCCAATGACAATGTATCATTTCCAACATATTGTGAGTCAAGCCATCTCTTCCTACAGGAAATTGATAAGGAAGTGTATACTTAAAGAGAGAGGATGACTTAAATCTGTAATAAGCCTATCATATCTGGTTGATCTAGTGGAACAAGATGGGTTTACAAGTAGGGAAAAGTCTATCCCTGGTCAACACTTCGGATGATTGAAATTCGTCCCTTGTCTGCAATATAGGCAAAACAACTCGCCCAACTCTGAAAGCCAGTTCGAACACATCCCTCCCACTAGCGAAAGAGAGTTAATACCAATTCTGGTTCACATGGCGCACCATGTTGTCTCCAGACGGGTTAAACAACTCTCACTGGCTAAATAAAGCTAATAATAATGTGTTTCAACATCCACTTATAATATCTATTATATGTACCATTCCCTCACCAAGAACCAGCCTCAGTGCTGGAAAACTGCTGCCTGAACACCACGATGTTCTTTCTCTAGAACCATTAAACCAAAGCACTGCCGATGACTGCCTACAATACAAGCCTAGGGATATGGCTTCAGATTTTGCATAAGAGTTGAGAAGCCACAAATTGAGTTGTTCTTGTTTTAGGTATGAAAAACGTTGCCACTGTTTCACCATTTCCTAACAATTGACTTGGTGAATTTTTAGGTTGAGATCATTGTATTATTAGAAGAACAGCTAGTCATTCAGGTTATTATTGGTGTCACAGTCTCTACATTTTCAAGTTTTCAATAAAAAACAAAGTGTATTTGATCTCATGCTGTCAAATACTTATGACTGATTCTCCCTATCCACATTGACCAATTTGAGTTTAATCTCAAGTCTGAACGAATAGAGACAGAAGAAGTTCAACTGTTTTCTCTCTTGGAAATGGCAGTCAGTGTAGTTGTTACCAATATTGAGCTGTCGGTTGTGCGAGATGTGAGGCTTGACGAGCGCGCGCACCTCGGCTGGAGTGAGCGGCTCGCCGAGCACTTCATCCCTGGTCCTGCCGTCGCCGGGGCTCACCCTTGCCAGGTCCCTCTGCCTCCTCCCCCTGACCTCCATCATGATCCCGTGCGGGCTCACCGTCTGCGGCGGCTCCTGCCCGAGCGGCGTGTGCAGCCGCACGCCCCGGCGGCGCGCCTTCTCCTCCTTGGTGAGCAGCGGCGCCTTGCCCGTCCAGGGCCGCGGCATGGTCGGCGGCGCGAAGGGCAGGAACGCGGGCTCCCGGATGGCGAGCGGCGGTGCGCGGGGCCCCTCGGAGTAGCTGAACTGGAAGTCGAACGGCGCGCCGGGGAGGCGGAAGGAGAGGCCCGAGGGCCCCACGACGACGGCGCGGCCCGAGGCGGCGTCAGCCGGGTCGGCGGCGAGGAGGGCCTCGCCACCGCCGGCGGCCGCGACCGGGGGCACGGGCTTGCGGTACGCGGTGCGGAGGTGGGCCGCGCGGAAGGCGGGGTTGTCGTTGCTGGTGGTCGCTCTCGGACCGCCGTCTGCTGGCTCCTGTTGTTCTTGGGAACGCTGCTCGGCGTGGTTCTTGGGGTGGCGGCGGCGAGGGGAGAGTGGCGGGAGGGGGAGGGAACAGTGCTGGGGGTAGTGGCGGTTGCAGAGCGGGGGCGGCGGGGCGGAGAAGAGGTTCGCGCGGCCGGCGCGTGAGGGAGCCGGCCGCTGCGGCGGCGGTGGCGGCATGGCGGGAAGCGGCGTGGCGGTGGCGGGGAATGAAAGGAGAAGACGAGGAAGGAGATAACGAGTAGATTTTTTTTTCGCACTCTCTCTCTCTCTCTCTGTCTCTCTCTGTGCGTGTGCGTGTTTCCCGTGTCTTTCTTTGGTTTTCTCCGCGAAAAAAAGGTATTCGTGGTGTCCACGAAGTAACGGCATAATCGGGCGTTCGATTTGAAAATTCCTAAACTTCTTGTTTCTTGAAAGTAATGCTCTCCAGAAGTTCATCACTTATAAATCACATTTCATCGTCATATATTTTGTTTAGGAATTCATGAGTCTTAAACGTAGTATAACTTAAGGGTAGTACAAGGCAACAGTAGTAAAATATTGAGAAACAACAGTTGTTTGTGTACCTGGGTAATGGTGAAATATGGTTGCAATGGTAGGGATAAAATTGTGATTAATGGGTGGAAGAGAAATGGTTGTGATTTGTGAATGTTTAAGAGAAGGTAATAATGGCAAACTTAGAGGCAAGAGCAGATGATAAATGGAGGGAAAATTGTAAAAGCCCGCCTACATCTCATCGAGATTTTCATCTACCCATCTGCACGACCTTATGTTACCGTCTAATGCTCGCAACCTTTATTATTTTCATACTCTCATTCGCTAGCATTGGCCAGCTGATGTGGCTCTTTTATAGCCTCTGGCGTCACTCTATCTAAACCATAGAATAGTGATAATTTAATTGAATGGCACTTAGGTCGGACTAAACTTTAGTCTTTAAGTTTAGTCCATTAGGTGATCCAAACAGGTGGACTAAAATTTGGATTAGAGTTTAGTTTCATCCTAACTAAAATTTAGTCCATTAGTCTATAAAACCTATCTAATTCGGACTAAAGTTTAGTTTCAACCATTTATGTGTTTGAAATGCTTCCCCACCTTTAGTCCATGGATCCAAACAGGCATAGACTAAAGTTTAGTTACCTAATGTTCATTAGTCAGCTAAAGTTTAGTCCGGACTAAACTTTAATCCTAGATAATCCAAATGGGGTCTTAATTTTTTCTTGTTATCACTAACATCACTCAAGCCTAGCTATGACACCATAAGCAAAGTGAATGAAAGATTAGAAGGATCGAGGCATGTCACTACAAAAAATCCTTTAATCTATGACAGATTTCTGGTGACGATTACGAAAAAGTCATATACAGGGCAACATCTATAACGATTCATGAATTTTAGTTATAGATTTGCAAATAACCCATACGGACCCTAATTTGGATCCAGTTTCTGTGATAAACTTCTAATCACCGTCATAGAGTGAAAATAGAAATCATCACGAATTTGATATCGTGTTCAAACCACAATGGTGATAAAGAAAAATATGTTATATTAACATGGGCCCACCTATCAACTTAAGATACTGAAATTCTTATAACAAGCGTATGGACCAAATATTATGTGCATGTGCTCACATAACAAGGTGTTTCTATGCATGGCCTCCCTATTAAAAGTTTCTATGACACTATAGAAAGCTTTCTACACTAGGTTATGCTCACACAATGAAGTACAAATTATTATGTGCATGTGCTCAAATACATTTATATACCTGGTAGATTTACGGATAATTGGTTATACAAATTTAGAGGACATTAGTATACCTTTTTTAGAGTATTAGCTTTTTATTTGTATACTCATTTGTGAGCACCAATACTACTTGAGTGGAATTAAAATTTCGCAGCAGCTAGAGTACTAATGCATATTTTTTTAGGTTGTTGCAGTTTATTGACGAGAAGGTTGAGTGGATGCATGCCTACATGGTGTTGTCCAATTTAATGTGCTCTTTCATGTGCTCAAAAGCTAGTGCATGGTACAGAAGACATGATGGTATGCTAGATTTTGCTGGAACAAACGTTTTGCTGGAATCATACTTTTGTTGCTGCAACAAGATGCATTCTGCCAAAACCTATCTTTTATTGTTTCTTGTGCTAGAGTGGCTTATGTGGCATGGTGCATTGCTTTTGATGCTAGATGAAAACATACATGTAATATGTTGTTTTGATGTGGTGCTGAAAGAAAACCTGAGCTATTGCATCTGATTTGATGTTGTAATTATGATAAATGGACAGAAAAATTGGGTATGTCTTTTGCTCTGATATTGTTGTTCTAATAAATGGGCTGAAAAAACCAAGCCATATTTGGCGGGCAAAATTTTTATGAGCAGTGTTTACTGGGTTAGAAGGCACGCCAACGCCCTTGACATCATCATTATTCATGTCATCACCTATATCAGCAGCCACGTTAACATCCGTTGGTATTTCTTAGCATCATCATCAGGATTGTTAATCGGCGACGGCACCAGAAACGCCAATGGTATTTCATACGTTAGAGATAAATCCGCAAGCGCATGGAATACCGTTGTAGCATTTTACCCGTGAGTAATCGTGGGTGTCGCATTTATATTTTTGCAGGGAAGGCGGTGGTTTAAAGAATTATTAAATTTAGGAGAATATCATGATTAAATATCTAAAGTTTGAGCAGGGGTAAATGATAATATAGCTGAGAGGTAGTGTGGCACAAGATAGAGATAACTAGGATTATAGAGAGATAAAAGAGCATTCAAGGATATAAGAAGATTATTCCTATCTAAGCAAGCATAGCTCATACTCGTATACAAATACACGTACACATGCTTAGGATCGGGCTCTAGACTCCCAGGCACTACCGGGAGAATTGCACATGACTGGGAGAGGAGCCGCCAGCCAACTATGCTACTTTATGGACCTCCTATAGCCACTACCCGAATGGGGAGGGTTACGCTGGATGGACAGGGCTGTCACCACCTGCCGCCTACCTCATCTAACCATGGGATAGGACCGTATTCAAATGTAACCATTAACCTAGACACCACATCTGCATTAAAGATTACCACTCTAGCCTCGTGCATGGACATCTGTCTCTATCAGGAGCTTTAGTTCTAGAGCACCCAGTTAAGGGGGATGAAACCGTTGCCGTGGTCTAGATGTCTTACGACGTCTAAACATGCAAGGTACATGACTCAAGTATGAACTATAAAAGAATCACATACCAACCATAAGCATATAAACCAAGAACAAGCTAAGATAAGGAAATAAACTTTATTACTAAACTCAAAATCATTACATAAAAGAGAAGATACAAGAGCATACCAAACTCTTCATGAAGACTAGAAGACCTTGAAGAACTACTCTTTACCTACACACCACTAGCCTAAAGACCTTTACAAGTGAGGAGAGGACTACATCTTGGTGTGTTCATTTAGGAGGACCCCCCTTTTATTTATAGGCTTGGACAGGCAGCTCTCGGCCTGTGAAATCGATGATGCCTCATGGAACTGACATTGGGGAGAGCTTTGGAGGCGCCACATGGAAGAGGTAAGGTGGTGGAGCTTGAGCTGGTTCGACCGAACCATGAGTTCGGCCGAACTGGCCCTAGCTCCAACCGACTTAAGCTTCGATTAACTCACTGCCTGGTGGACCCTTGTGCCTGTTGTTGATGATAGGGCTGCAGTTGAGTCGGTTTGCTTCAGTTGTGGACTCTCCAATCCATGTGATGCTTGCGTGGCAGCACGTGATTGGTTGAGGCTTTTCTCCTTGGATCAAAGGGGTGTGTTTCTCCATTATTTTCAGCTAATTTTCTGCATACATAGTTTTCTCCAAGGACATGTGGAATGTAGGGTTTATAAGTAGCATGTGTATAAGAAATGCAAGTTCCTCCTTATTTGTGATCAAGTTGACGCTTATTTTTGGTCCGTAACGAGCATCAACAAGAACCCCCAAGCTGCGCTTTGCTCGTCCCAAGCAAAGTTGGGCTTAAGTTGTTGATCAGGAGTTGCTTCAATATCTCATCTCTTCATTATACCACTTACAACAAAATATTCTACCTTGCTTTGAATAAGTTGGCCATAATTTTGCTCACCCATTTTACCTTAATCTCCATGGGGCATTCGGCTTTCTCCTTGTCTTGGGCTGTTGAGAGGTAGAATGATTCATAAAGCACCACTTACCCATTCCTTGCTCAATCTTTCATCTGGACGTTTTTCAAAAGATTTTGCAAAGAAAACATAGTTTCTCAAATGATACTCTCAAATCGCTCATTGTGTATGATTCCTCACCAAAGAATTTTGATGCCTTTTTCCTCCTAATTCTACAAAGGTTTATGTGGAGCTGATGGTAGGGAAAATGAGAAGGCATACTTGCATCAAATATTTTGCAAAGTAAAAAACCAGACCAAAAGAGTAAGCAAGTCATACAGTCTTAATCAAGATGTGCATGTGTGTGGTAAATGGATGGTATGGGGAATGGAAAATGGAAACTCCTTGCATACCCTCTCTCCTTTATTTTATTTTAAATATGGCTATCTTTTCTTTTCTTGGACCTTCATGTGCCAATATCTTTTTCTTTTCTTTTCTTTTTCATAGCCCATGCCTTTCTTGCAAGAACACTTGGAAAGAGAAGTCACATATTTTGTGGAATATTTATTTTTATGGATGAATGGATGGATGGCATGTTTGCTAATCTCCGGTGTGGAAATTTAGCATATGGAAATGGCTTGTACATGTTCTTGATCATGAGAGTACGAAAAGAAACTCACAATGGTCAAAATAATCTGATCAAGCTCAACAAGATAACAAGCAGCATGTGTGTATGATAGTTCAAAATGGATAACATGAACATGGTCCTGGTAGGAAATTTCATCATTGAGGAACTTTTTATTTTATCATTTTTAAAGATGGACATTCCGGACGTAAGGTTTCACTTGGAACAAGTTTGTTGCAGTTCTAATTCATCATATCATGCCTCACAACAGCTTAGACTCGGATCATGCACTTGCAGCCCACAAAATTTCAGGTTCAAGGTAAAATTTTTAAGCCAACAAACCCAAAACTTGGAGAATACAAAGCTGTAAACTAGGCATAAAGAGAAGATAAAATAGAGCAACTATTAATCATCTCAACATGGAAGAACTGAACTAAAGCATTCTTATCGCACATGGAGACAAAAGGGAATTTAAACAAATCTTTTTGTTCTTTTTATCATATTCAGATTTTTTTATAAGCGAATGGAAAATGCAATAAGATACATGTTACCTTCCGGGGCTCCTCCCCCAAGCTAGTTCATTGCCCGGCGTCAGGGTTGTACCCCTGAGTTTGATAGAATGCTCTCTGCTCTGCTTCTTGTCGCCTCAGTATGGCGATGGCTTGGCAACCTGCGCATCTTGGTGGTGGAACTGCCCCGCCGTGTTGTCTATGTGCTGGTAAATGGTGCCTTAGAATTCCTGTTGTTGATGTTCTATGTCATCCACCCAAAGGCTGATGTTGCGTATTCCCTGGCTAAGCTCATTATAGCCTTGAGCCGAGAATAAGCGACAAGCAGCAAATAGTGGAGGTGTGACACTTGAACTAGAACCACCACTTTGGTTCTAGTGTGCACTTGAGGGCTGATTCCACTCTGCGCTACTTGTGCTCTGCCATGCCGAACTTCCAGCTTGCTGTTGCTGGGCGGTTTGCTCCCAACCGGGGTGATATCCGGATGTAGACCCGGATGCCTTCCCAGCTGGAGCATACCCTCAAGCGTATCCATGGTAGGCATATGGTGGTGCTGGAGGCATGTCCATTGCGGCATTTCACGACATGCTCTGCATCATCCTTCCTGACACGCTACTTATGCGTGCGGCTTCCATTGGCTGCAACTTATAAGTCAAGCTCCGGCACTTGTATAAATAATATTCTAGGATAGGAAGCGGATTTCATTTACATAGCCCGAGAAAAAGAATACAAGAGAGGCATATGGAGCATGTTTGAGTGTATGCCCATACACCAAACAATTTTCATCAACCATTAGACGCGGGGAGCTGATATAACAAATGTTTGCCTAGCTCAAAGCATCCAAACGCACGGCAATTCGGATAATCAAGGAAGTGCATTCGATGGCACCCACCATAGTAAAATTTTCCAGCCATTGTTAGACTTCATGGGGGAAATCTTGATTTTGTTAACTATGGCAAAAAGAATTTGGAGTTCGTCAATACGAATGGGTTGAACGTCATCTCTTGGAAAGCACGTTAATGCGAGCCATTTATGTATCAAACATAAAGTGAGGTTTTGAATGTCATTGCACCGTAGTTTCCCATAGGTGCTCTCCCCCAAAATGGACTGCCAGAATTTTTTTCTTTTCAAAACCGCGAGTAGCTTTCACAACATCAGTGTTGCAGCGGTGATGAAAACCCAAAAGCATGCTAAGTTCCTTCCAAGAAAGAGAGTATTCATTCCTGAAGAGGCGAAAAGAGATGCCATCATTTTCCTCAATGAGGGTGCATAAAAACTGGATGGTCAAATCTCGAGAACCCAGCTCAGAAACATTCACAAAATCAGTCCACCCCACAGCTTTCCAAACATTGGCAAAATCGATGTCCATACCTATTTTCTATAGGAGGTCGGGGTCGAAGATCCTCGTGTGGTGGAACCACCGGTCCTTCAGCATGTTGTAGCCTTGAAACTCGCGGTCACCTCGGATGTCGAGGTGGGAGTCATCGTAGGTTTCTTCCTCCACTTCGGGCTGCTACTCTTGAGCTTGAGGTTCTAGCTGCTCAGATGATGTTTCTTCGGGCACTCTCGTGGGGCTTGGCACGTAGCTGGTGGAGTGGTGCGAGCTGGAGCCACCATGAGAGCAGCTCGATCTCGAGCCTATCGCCTTCTTGAGTGTGCCCATAACCTACTTGCCGAAACCTTTCATACCTGAAAATTAGAGCAAAGGGACACACATAAAACAACTCGAAACATGTTATGTGAGACTCATCGAAAAAGAGGTTAGCCATCCGAGAGTTAGTAGTTGTAACACCCTAATTTTTAAATTAGAAATCTAAATAAATTTTGCTAGATTTCTTTTAGGACCCATAAGGTTTTTATTCCATTATTTTGATTTTAGAGCATTTACCATATTAACCATAAAAAGAAACATAAGAAAATATAGGTTTTGTGCATTTCATACCGTATTGCATTGTTTTATTATTTGTCTTCCATTTGAATTTAAATTTCAATTTCAAATTCAAATGCATTTGAATGCAATTCTTTTTCTCCCTCTTTTCTCTTTAGGCCCGGCCCACTCCCTTTTTCCTTTTTTTCCTCTTTCGTTTTCCCTCCTTGCGGCCCAGCCCAGCTAGCCCTCTTTCATTCTTCCCTCCACCGTGCGGCCCAGTCCAGCAACCGGCCCATGGCCCACCCGGGCACGCCAGCTCCCTCTCCCCTCCCTCTTCTTTCGCTGGCAGCCGAGACCCACCCGTTAGGGTTGTCCCTAACCTCCAGCATGAGTCCGGCTCGGACTCACCTCCGAGTCCGGCCGCGACACGGCCTCCCCACCACGCGTCGCCCCGAGCCCGCACGCCAAGGCACCTACGGCCGCCCTATAAAACGCCACCTCGTGCCCTAGGCTCCGCATATCCCGCAGCCGCTGCCTCCTCGCCCTCGCAACCCTAGCCGCGCCACCATTGCCGCCGCGTTTCGGTTGCCGGCGCAGCCGCCGCCTCGCCGCTCCGCTGCTGCCGCAAGTTGCCACCGGAGCTCCGCCTTGGGGTGAGGATCCTCGCTGGCCCATTTCCCCTCTGTTTCCCGTCCTCCCGCGCGCACGATTGCTCGCCGGAGCTTCGCCATCGCACCTCACCGTCGCCCGCCCTCCCCGGCCACCGGCACTTCGTCTTAAGCCCGTAGGCGCGTTCCCCTCCTTGCTCTCTTTCTCCCAGGCCAAACCTGAGTTGAATCTGCGGTCGGAGTCGCGTTTACGTGGATATCCGACGAGCCGCTGCCGCCAGCCGCCGCGGAATCCCGCAGCCGGCGCCCAGCGCCGCCGCCCTGCAGCGCCAGCCGCTTCACAGTCGTCAGATCCAGATCAGACGGTCAAGATTAGATCTAGACCGGAGTCAAATAACCCGATACCGGTCAACCCTAGATTATTTTGCGCTTTAGCCCCTGAGTTCTATAGAAATCAACCTACAGTCTATGGCAGTTCAAAAGTATTCACGAATAGATCCTTTTTCTTCTGTTTAAGCCCTTGTCCTTTTCTAATATAGAACCCGCCATCCCTAGCCCCTCTATTTTTCAATCTAGACCCTAGATTTAACATTTAATTATGTTCTAGCCCTTGGTTTCTTTGTTCAGAGCCCTTCTAGTTTCAAATCTTCTACAAATAAGCTCCGTTTTCATCGATTCTCGCGCTCATGCGACCCTTACGACGTATACAGTAGCTTTATAATATTGTTTTGCTCTATTTATATTGTTTGGTGTACTGTTTCTTATTTATTGTATTTGTTTGTTTGTATATACTTGTGTGTTACCATAGACGGTGCGCAGTTCGAGGGTTCGCAAGAACAAAGCTTTGAAGACGTTCCCGAGCAGCAGCAGTTCTTTAACGAAGGCAAGTGGTCCTTGATCATACTCCAGTCCCAATAACTTTATAAATACACATATTTACTTTATATGCATGCATGTGTCTAGAATATGATGGATCCCAAACTAAGGATATGCCTAGTTTCTTTTGAACTTTCTTGATTAAATCTGGGTTGTTATATTTATGTTGTAGCTACGCTAGTTGCTTTTACTAGACTTTGGTTGGATAACCTCAAATAATGCTACACTAGTTTACTCATGTTCTGGAATATTTTATGGTGATAATTAAGATCATGGTATTAATTGGAACATGGAGAACCACCCAGAAAAATAATGCAACCACAATACTACATCGCTCTAGTCTTGGCTAATTAATTAGAAACTTTAGCTTATGATAATCTTACCGAAAGGGTAAGAGGGGTTGAATCGTCGAGGTATAGCTTGGTCCTCTTGAGGGTGTGATATGATTCTGGTTAAGGCGTCTGCCTCATTAGGGAGAGTTATGACCGCTTTGACTTGAAATCTTAGCGGATTATCATAAGTTAGAAAATCTTTGTAAAGGTCTCGTAGTGAATCCCTGCCACTCACCTCGGAAGTGTTTAAGGGCTTTGCAAACTCGGGCATCAAGGGAAACACGAGTTGTGGGTAAAGTGTACAACCTCTACAGAGTGAAAACTGATATAGCAGCCGTGCTCACGGTTAAGAGTGGATTGGACCCTCACATGATAATTGAACTTAAAGATGATCTAAATTGATATTCTTTATTTATTATTGTTATCTTATATCTTTTATCTATTTAAGGGTTGGTATATACTTACATTTAGTTAATGTTTGCGTAATAAAACTTGATCAACTAAAAATGCTTATCGCAGTCAAACCATATCAGCTTTTCCTTGATTTTGGCCTTGCATGTCATATAATTTACTCCACTTGCTGAGTACCAACCATAAGTGTACTCACGCTTGCTTTATTAAAACTAATGCTGCTCAGAATAAGATAATTATCCGGAGTTTCTTAAAGATCTTCAAGAGTTCTAGGCGTATGTCTCCCAGTCATCTGCCTGTGAAGCTGAAGTTCGCTGCTAGTTATAAATGTTTATTTATTCGTTTAAGATTAAAACTTTCAGTCATGTAATAAAGTACTATGATACTCTCTTTCATTATGATATTGTTTCGGATATACACTTGTATTGTCTATTATATGTGTGGAACTTGATCCTAGTGCATATATGAGATGCATTCGGTTCCTTTTTCAAAACCGGGTGTGACAATAGTCCTTGCGGGGCTTGGTTGCCTTCACAACAATCGTCCTTGTTGGTAATAACACTCCACAAAATTGTTCTTGTGGGTGAGAGCGTACCACAAAATCATTCTTGTGGGGTAGTAGTACCACCACAAACACGTTCTTGCAGCAGAAACAGAAGGAAACACGAGATGCAAATAAAGGAAAAAAAATTTCTATTGGATTGAGAGCAAGAATACAAGAACAAGAATAGAGGGAGATGAAACTTGAGTGCTAGCAGGTGCAGCTCGGGTTGGAGCAGCAAGAGCTAGCCCTATGCACCGGCTTTTATAGAGAGGAGCTACCCCTAGTTCGGCCGACCCATTTTGATGCCAAAATGGCAGGGCTTTTGCTGCTGCCTTAATCACCTGCTACAAAGGCCAAAAGCACTTGAATGCATGCAGAACTAGGAAGGTGCAGGCCTAGGTGTGGCCCCAAATGAACTTGGATATGAAAATCATCCACATTCATGCATGCACTAGCTTCCAAATGCTCACGGCTGAAAATTTGTACCCAAAATACCCTTTGTGTGCTGGTCTAAATCCAATTCTTACGAGGGATGTGAATGCAAAAGTTGAGGCAATCAAATATGCAAGGGTTTAAATGCAAAAAGATGCAAATGCATATGAAAAATTCAAATCAAAAGTCTGAAAATTCAAACATGTAATGAGGGAAATCAAATATTAGATAACTACCGATTTACTTATCGGCAAGGGTTCAATATTTTAAGTCTTTTGAATGAGATATTTTCATCCGTCTTTCGAATTTTGATTGATGAAAAATCTAATTTACCTTTGACGGAGATTTTCTTGACTTACCGCTCATTTTAATATTTGATGGATTTTACCTCGGAGTGATGTTTCCGGATGTTCGGGATATCTTCTTGCTTTTCTTGATCGGACTCAAGAATTACTTTTTTGATGTTGATCGTCCCGTACTAGTGATTCTAAGAAATGATTTGACTTCCACTTCTTGAATTTATTGCACCATGGTGATGTGGCTTGATTGTTCGGTCAATCTAATCTCTCCCGCCATGGTGATGTGGCTTGATTGTTCAGTCAATATAATCTCTCCCACTGGTGGTGATCAGGCAACAATGGTAGAAATTAATTTGAAAAAAAATCTAAGCCATAGCATTAAAGCTTGATAATGCAATTTGGATTTAATCACTGAGAGTTCAGCTTTTTGAAAATGGTGACACACTGTCACACTTCTTGAGGGTTGACTCGGATTCATCATGAATTCACCAGCAGATCAGAATCAATCAAACACTGCCCTATCTTCACAATAAGAGAAAACAACGAGGTAATATTGGTGACTAATCATAGATAAAATCCAGAACATTAATAAATCTTTTAACCTGTGCCTCCCCGGCAACGGCGCTAAAAATGCTTGTTGGCGTTTCTTAGCATCATCACCAGGATCGTTAATCCTCTGCGACGGCACCAGAAATGCCAGTGGTATTTCTTACGTCACAGATAAATCCACAAGCGTACAAAATACCGTTGTAGCATTTTACCCGTTAGTAATCGCGGGTGTCGTATTTATATTTCCCCAGGGAAGGCGATGGTTTAAAGAATTATTAAGTTTAGGAGAATATCATAATTAAATATCCAAAGTCTGAGCAGGGGTAAATGATAATATAACTGAGAACTAGTGTGACACAAGATATATCCACTCAGATAGAGATAAATAGGATTAGAGAGTCATAAAAGAGCATTCAAGGGCATAAGAAGATTATGCATAGATCATACTCGTATACAAATACACATACATATGCTTAGGATCGGGCTCTAGACTCCCAGGCCCTACCGAGAAAATCGCAAATGACTGGCAAAGGAGCCGCCAGCCAACTTGGCTACTTTATGGATCTCCTACAGCCACTACCCGAACGGGGAGGGTTACCTGGACGGACAGGGATGTCACCACCTGCCGCCTACCTCATCTAACCATGGGATAGGACCGTATTCAAATGTAACCATTAACCCAGACACCATATCTGCATTAAAGATTACCACTCTAGCCTCGTGCATGGACATCCATCTCTATCAGGAGCTTTAGTTCTAGAGCACCCAGTTAAGGGGGATGAAACTATTGCCGTGGCCTAGATGTCTTACCACATCTAGACATGCAAGGTACATGACTCAAGTATGAACTATAAAAGGATCACATACTAACCATAAGCATATGAACCAAAAACAAGCTAAGATAAGGATATAAACTTTATTACTAAACTCAAAGTCATTACATAAAAGAGAAGATACAAGACCATACCAAACTCTTCATGAAGACTAGAAGACCTTGAAGAACTACTATTCACCTACACTACACTAGCCTAGAGACCTTTACAAGTAAGGAGAGGACTACATTTTGGTGTGTTCATTTAGGAGGACCCCCCATGCATTTATAAGCTTGGACAGGCAGCTTTCGGCCTGTGAAATCGCTGAAGCCTCATGGAACCGACATTTGGGAGAGCTCTGGAGGCGCCACGTGGAAGAGGTAAGACGGTGGAGCTTGAGCTGGTTTGGCCGAATTGGCCTGGCTCCAACCGACTTAAGCTTCGGTTGTCTCACTGCCTTGGGGGCCCTTGTGCCTCTGGTTGATGATAGGGCCGAAGCTGAGTCAGTTTGCTTCAGTTGTGGGCCCTCCAATCCATGTGATGCTTGCGTGGTGGTGCGTGATTGGTGCTTTTTCTCCTTGGATCAAAGAGGTGTGTTTCTGCCTCATTTTTAGCTAATTTCCTGCATATATAGTTTTCTGCAAGGACATGTGGAATGTAGAGGTTTTATCAGTAGCATGTGCATAAGAAATGCAAGTTCCTCCTTATTTGTGGTCAACTTGACATTTATTTTTGGTCCGTAATGAGCATCAACGACATCCACATCATCAGCCACATAAACATCCACGTCATCATCATCATCCACATCACCAGCCTTGTTAGCAGCCATGTCATCCGCATCATCATCCATGTCAGCGGTTACGCCACATGGCTGTACACTCTATGATGATTTTCATGATGTTTATTTTTGTCACTAACACTGAGCTTGGGTTGGGCTGTGTGGGCTCAAGGCCAAGCTATGACGGTTGAGAATCGTTACGGATTGCGTCAATCTATGATCATTTCGTGACAACGTCATGAGGGTTAATCTGTGACGCTTAATACATTGTGTTATGGAATAAAACATCACTGATGTCATTTTCAGACTTTTTTTGTTGATCTGTGATGAAATTATTCCATCATAGATTAAAAGATTTCTTGTAGTGAACAACAACTCTATGAAAGGGTATTGAAATATCATATACAGCAACAATGGACCAACCAAGAACTACGTCGGGAGTGCTGTTAGAGGAAGAATACCTATGGCAGAACCAACCTGAATTACACTGGCTCAAGTACGTGATTCCACCCCTGAGGGCTCCAACGTGCTTCAAACGGTATAATCCCTTGGCCTGTCGGGTAACATCCCGATAAACCACCGAATGCAGGATCAAACAAGGTACCTCGCACGAAGGCGAGTCCAGAGATACAATTGCCATCACAGGTTACATCAGATCCCAACTCGTAGGAATTATTACAAAACAGTTTTAAGTTTTCGAGTTATGGCAGCGGAGTTTAACACACGGGCACTGTATACGTCGTCAGTACGGATATCATGCTAGCCCTGGCATGATATCACTCGGTAGGATTAGTGTTGGCTGGGGATGGGTCCCACTCCACGGACCAACCATCGGGCAGAAGGTAGGGCCACGGTATAGGCAGAGCAGAGTCGTCAGAGGGATTACCTGAACAAAAGTCATAAGGCAAGACTGAGTATGCTAATACTCAGCGAGACTTACCCGTTCATGGTATACTTAGCCATGTAACTAGACTTATGGCGGCTTTAATGGTTGTGGGTAAAATTTTCAGCTGAAAAGCAACAAAGAGTAGATCCTTAATTTCAACTTTTAGCTTTCAAGTTCTATATGATTATTCATTCTAGATAAGCACCTATAGTTATTCAAGCATGGTAGAATCGTTGGCCAAACATCATCTTTGATAACCGTATAATTGCTCTTGTTACTCTATGTGGCAAAGGGATCAAGCAGTCTCAATCTCCGTGAGAAACGGACGATTCCTGAATCAAATTTCAGCCTTGCAAGGGTAAACCTAACCCACACGCTTGGAACATCCAACGATTGTTCCGAAGCAACCGTTTGCCTTTCATTTTGACTCGTGGATCAGAGCCACCACAAGCGACTGCAGGCCATACGCACATCCAATGTGCAGGACGTACGCCTGTAGAGCGACTACACGGCTGTACTCCTGGTTGCCCTGCAACACGTATTCCCACACGTCGAATCAAGTAACAGGAAAAACCAAATATGAGTGGTGGGAGGTATGTCCACTCCTCGGGCCGATTGGTTACTAGGCTTACCGCTTACCATATTTCGCGGCATGTGGCTAGTACTTTCAAACGCTTAACCACCGCTACCACACACTGCGACCTTATCAAATCCATCAACACAGACGGGGTATCATCTCAACCATGATACCTTACATAAATCCCATCCGTCATCCTTATAGTGATTACAGGAATGTAAACATTGCAACTCCTATATCGCGCGAGTGACAGGAAATCACCCGACTTCTACCGGTCCTATTAGCAGAGCGGCTATTCGGACTCAAGTGCTAGTATTCAATACACTGGTTCCTAGGAAAATGTAACTAGGGTTTTTCATACAATTCCTAAGAACGTAATGCATAGATAGGTATAAATAATATAGATTGCAGTGTAAATAAAGTAGGGGTTATGTCCGGGGCTTGCCTTCTTGAGTAGGGTTGGGGGTAGGAGTGTCAAAGTTTTCCGAACTTTGGTTCGGAGCTTCAGTTAGATCTCCGACAGCGTTCCCGGGGTCTTCAGAAATTTCCCCTTCTTGATCTGGGATCAGTTCGTAGTCTCCGTCGGCGAGAGTCGTCGAGTCTATATGATATGCAAAGATGTAGGTTAATGATTGGATGTATTTTTATTTTATTTCACGATGAAGTTGCAATCCAATGGAAATACAATTTACTCATCACCCATATCATTTATTTTTCTACTGGGCAGTCATTTATCGGGTGTAAATTAATTTAGTTAGCTTCATTAGGCAACATGCCCAAATAAACTACTATAGCATTGGGTTAAAATTTTTATTAGTTATAGATTAAGCTATGTCCAAGTCATTGCAAGGTTATTAATGTTTTATTTCTATAGAAACTAAGCCACAAGGGTAACTAATAATAGAGTTAACCTAATAAGTATTACTTAGATCTATATTTACATGCAAGACTTTAGCCTAGATTTTTGTGTATAGGTTATACTACTCAAGTCTAACATCTCAAAATAATTTCATGATTTTTGAACATTTAGAACTACATATATTAATTACATAAGATCAATTAAGCCTTATTCATGTTTTAACCCATGCATTATAAAAAATATTATATAAACAGTAGGTTAATTATTTTTCCTAAATACTACATGTCAAAGTAAAGCTAACACAATTGGTTTCACATTTTTACCATTTTTCTGTTAATTACTATGCATTTTCTTATCCCACATCTACTTAAACTTGGCATTTAAATTAGAGTACAAACTATTCAGAAACTGAAAATCAACCCATAAGGAAAATTGTAGACCTTAGAATAAGGAACCCAACAAACTTTAGTTTGCATTTTTATGATTTTTCCTTGAATTGATATGAAATTTTAAAGTTGACAGCACAAATAACACAAGAGGGTCCTTAGGGCACTATTCCTATGAGTCACAGGCTTTGCAGATAGCCCCCTGGGCTTTCGAGTCTTCCAACCCGTGGTCCTTAGCCGGGGTCAGAGGGGGAGGCAGGGGTTTGACCGGCCTGTTCCGGCGACGGCGATCGCCGGCGACGAGGGTGGAGGGGTGGGGAAGCATCACTGAGTTCTCGCGCACCTGGGGGCAGTCGGGATTGGGTCGGGGTGGCTTGTTGCGGCGGCGCGACGAGGACAGTGTGGCCGACGGCGGGGGTGAACGGCGGGGGCGGTGCTCCGGTGGTCGGGGGTGGCGGAGAAGTGGTCGGGGAGCTTCAGGGCGATGTGGAGAAGCTCGGGGTAGAGGCAATTGGGGTCGAGGAGGGTCGGAGAGAGGTGCCCCACGGCGAACAGAAAGCGGCGGCGGGTGGAGATCGCCGGCACACGTCGAGGAGCCGGTGTGGTGCACTAGGGATCCAATTGAGAGGTCGTAGAGCTTCATGGGGTCGAGAGGGAGCTGACTGAGGGGTTGTCGTGGTGCGGAAGGGCTTGGAGTGGGCTGCCCACAGTGAGCAGGAGGCAGCGGCGGACGGTGGCCGTCGGCAACCGTGCTCCGGCCAAAATTGGAGGGCGGCTGGGGGCTGGGAAGCACGAGCAGAGCTCAGGGAAGCTGTTTAGGGGATCAGTGGGAGCAATGGGCGCTCGGTGGTGGCTGTCCACGGCGAACAGGAGCCGCCGGAGTGGAAGAAGAGGGGGCAGCAGTGGAGATCGAGGCTGGGGTTCGGGAATTGGCAAAAGAACCAGGAGAACGGGATGTAGGAGCTTTGGTAGTGCTATTGCGCGCGAAAGATAAGGCCTTGGCATGCTGCAGTGAGCTCTCCACGGCGATGGCGAGGCGAGGCAGCATGGAATGCAAAGAATTGTAGCGGGGCGGTGGAGGATGGCCAGAGGGGAAGTCCCCGCGGGCTTAAATAGGAGGAGGAGGAGAGCAGGGGCACGGCACAGCAGGCGGCAAGCGGTGGCAGGGGCGGCGCAGAGCTTACAGAAAAGAAACAGAAGAGGAAGCAAAGTGGGATGCATCCAGGGACTTTTCTGCAATTACAGAAAATACAGGGACCTCTCGATAAAGTAAAATTTCTCATTAATCTAAAACCCTAATGAGGAAATGCCCAAAATAGAAGTTGGAGAGTTTTTCAAATCCTACAACATTGCTTTAGGGTTCAAGTTCGAAAGCCCAAAGTATATAGCTTTATATTTTAAATTTTGAACAAAAGTGGTATTTGAATAGATTTTGTCCTTACTGAGATAAATTTCTTATAACTTTGGACCTAATCGCAAGTATTTATGACATGTCATGATGAGTTGACCTAATTGCAAATATTTATGACATGTCATGATGACTCAAGCATTTATGACAGAATGACTCAAGCATTTATGACAGGATGACTTGCACCTTTTTACACTTTAACCCTTAGTAACTTTGAAAGTTACTTTTATAATTCAACTACTTGTGTAAAAGGACTTGTATTTTTATGAAATTACATAAATACCCTCACAACTTCACTCAATTTCACACAAATCAACACATACATTTCAAATGAAACTTTTTGGATAAATATATTTTTTACAGGGGGTAAAGTAAGAAAAATATGTTTGCAAAACCACCCTTCACCTATTTTGAAGTTACCTCCATCCAAATACATTTTGCAAAAACAACCCTAGTTTTTCCATAATTACAAAAATACCCCTTATTACTTGCATTTAAGTTTTTAAAAGCTTCACATAAACACACACAAGCTTTACACCAACAAGCACATACTTCACTAACAAATAATGTGCCTAGCTTATCAGTACATGAACTGTCACAATACCTAGGTGGGTAAACTTGATATCCCCCCCCAAAAAAAAAATAACAAGTTCACCTAGGTGGCTAGGTGGGTGAATGAAAACACCTCAAAGTGCACAGGTGTTTTTTTTTTCAATTACCACAATTTTAGAAAGGTATAGGTGGGTGATAGTAGAGGTGGTGATTACTATGATATCAACATAGCAGAAGTGTTGGAAGAGACAAAAGGAACAGGGGTTGGAAATGAGAGGCATGGTGCTTTATTGAAAATGGAAAATTAATTTACATTGAGCAGTACAGAGTTTGGCCAAGCCTCTGGACAATTAACTATGATATCAACATAGCATAAGTATTGGAAGAGACAAAAGGAACAGGGGGTGGAAATGAGAGGCATGGTGCTTTATTGAAAATGGAAAATTAATTTATATTGAGCAGTACAGAGTTTGGTCAAGCCATCAAAATAGACAGCAGATCTTAGGGGATGCCTCATGGCCCCAGTCCAGGAAACACCCAAGGCATTCCTGCAGAAAACTCAGAAACCCAAAGTTGGTAATTCCATATCTTATTTAGCTCATGAAACAAGAAAAGCCCAACAACAAGAGGTCCAAGTCTAACGCCCATCCAGCCAACAAACATTGTTCGTCAAGCTAAGCTTATGTAGTAGGGAAGATAGTGCTGGTCGTCTTATAACATTTGAACTCAATAATCATTTATTAAAAATGTTACAGTCAACTTTGAAACTGTGATGTCTTAGAAAACATACTTTCATAATATGTACCATAAATATACTATAACAAAAGTACAGTGTTCACAACTAGACAGTATAGGTTGTACATGTTATTCAAATGTCAAGTCATAGAAGGATTTACCAATTGCTATGAAAAACAATTCAGATTTAGAGGATCTATCAAATATTCTTGACATATATACGAATCCATCATAAATTAACTCCCAACTAGACCAGAAGTTTTGACATAGGATAAAATATTGGATAATTCTCCCTCAATTGTTTATTTGAGTTCCTTTTAAATTATAGCGGATAAATTTTAAATTGAAGTCATCAGATCCACAAATGATCATCTAAAAGGATAAAAAAAGAACAAAACTTCTGTTGCTATAAGAGGTAATATGCAAGGCCAGGTATTGGTAGCAACGAGTCCCACAAACGACCCACAAGCTCATTTGCCAAAAAAAAAAATCGTGCCACTGTGTGGATGGCATGTTTGTTTTCTTTTTCTTTTTTTTCCGATTTCAGTTTCATTTCTAACATATTATCAATGCCTGTTTGTACATGGCCATCATAGATGGTTCATGAGCCAACAGTGCTAATCTATCACATCAATTGCAACAACTACATCTAGTGACTCAAGTTAATATCACGCATCGATCACCATCACATCTCTAAGAACCATATAATACACATAACCCGATTTCTTTTGTAACCTAAGCTAAGTTTATGCACTTTGCAATTTTGTTAGGTGAGATCGTACTGTTCATAGAGAGTAGCAATCCTGGGTGTACTATAAAGATGAGGTCAGTTTAGAGCCTACGACAAATATTCTTCGTCATGTCTCACCATCATCTAGCAATTTTAACTTGCAAGGAAGGCCACCTGTGTTGGCTGTTGCCATCCAGCAGTACTGCAACCACGTCTATGCCGAATGCAAAGCGAAGCAACCAAAACCTGACGGATGCAGTACTAGACACCAAACCTGCATATCCATCTGGCACAGGCTTTCAATTAATCTGTTGCTGATTGGTCTTGGACTCTTGGTCGAACGTGGCTGCCACCTGGCAACAGAAACGGCATGGGAGTTGTGCATTTCCTTCTTATTGCAAGTGTGCTCTGAACACATTTCAAAAACAAAAAAATAGGGTGTGCACTGAACTCTTAGACAGGGTTCATGATGGTGTATCTAGCAATGACCAAGTCAGGTATCGCTGCAAGAATGTCAAGAGAGATGCATTTGCCAAAACTAATAATATATGCGCACTAGTTGAACGTGGTACATGTACATGGTAGGATACGTGAATAAATAAATCATATACAATTGTTTCTTTCCTTTCCTCTTGATCGGGAAAAATATCTTTTCTAAACGATGCGACCGCCCTAGCAACTCTACCGTTGAACTTAAAAATATGGTGGTAACAAATTATTTCCACGCAAAAAAAATAAACTGTTAAAATTACAAGAAGATTTACAATAAATAATTTAGAATTATTAAAATAGACACATGACTGGAGATATATTGGTTGTCCAAAAGTAAGCGGTTTGATTACTTGTAAAAAAAATTTTAAAAAAATAAACTGAAATTACAATAATTGAAGTAACTTGTCAGTTTTCTATTGCTTCAGGAGTCAACGTGGACCGTTTCTCCTATCCTTCTTTTTTTTTTACCATTATCCTCCAGGACCTCAAGAAATTAATAAACCTAAAAGGTACCAACAAACCTGCATCAGCTTTGCTGGAGCACATAAATCAATAACTAGGACATCCAGCTGCTGCGATGCAGGATACATTTCTCATCCTTTTAAGAATATGAAATCTGCTGTCTGGTGCTGCACCGGTATAAAGAGCAATGCTTGCATTTGTTTCAAGAAAAGATTAGGAGCAGGACATCCATGGTGTGGTTTATTTTCAACGCCGACTAAATTAATTGAGAATCATGTAATAGTAACAAGCAAGGTATCGAGACATTTCGTCCCAAGGAATAAAATCATTACTGTTATATTTTTCATAAATGAACTTTTAGCAGGGAGATTTAGTGGGCGTCTTCTATGAATTTCATATAAATAAACTTCTTCCATATACTCTAGGTTTCCAATGAAAAGAGGATGGACAACTGAATGCACATACATTTAGTCAAATTTATTAGAGGCTCGCGTCAAATTCAGTCTGAAAAAACCACAACTGATAAATGTACTACAAAGTACAAACCTCACCCAATTCTGTGGAAACATGTCGAAAAGAACACCAGATGAACAATGAAAAATCAACAAATTTGGGAAACTTCATTTGCGTGGATGTTAGCTATGCTTAAAACAAGTTCCGAAGTTTCAAGAGAAGTAAGTATATATGTGATCTCACCCTCCAAAACGTGCAAAAACAACTAGCTCTGTATTGGTGAAAGCCAGGCCGGCAAGCTAACTACAATGATGGGACGCTCTCAAGCACCGTTTCCTTTTTTGAGGCGTTGGCATGGCATTCTTCCACCCTGATGCCTCTTACCGTTGTTGGTGGATTTCCGGGTGAAAATCCAATCCCAGCGTGCTTGATGAGACGGCGACGGCGTCTTAGATGTTGTTTTCTTCTTGGAGTGTCGCCTTGGAGATCCTTCGGTTTGGCTATATCATTTCAGCGGCAAAAGATGGAGATCCTTCTTTTGTTTTAGAGTTTTTTCTTGTATTTTCGAATCCCTTATTTGATGTTTAGAGTCTAAAAACTCTTGTAACTCGTGGCTATATATATACAACTTGTGGATATAGAGGCCGGTTCATCCTTTATCTAAATATGCCATATACTGAATGTAGTTGTTGTTATTGTTTTTTTTTTGAGTTATGGTAGTACATGGACGCCAGACAGTCAGGCGCCAGATCAGCCGCAGTAAACCTTTGCATGTACAGATGCGAAGGGTGGCAGGAATAGCAAGCAAGCCGAGGGCAGGTGTTTGCGTTCCAATTGGCGAGCGGTGGTGGTGGAGGGGCATACACAAATGAAACCGGAAACGACCGAAGCGGAGCCAACAAGTAAAAAGACCATCCGGAGGCCAGGCCAGGGCAGGCCAGACAGCAACCACCAGAGGAGAGAAGGGGAAGGGCGGCGAGGGAGGCCTCCGTCTCGTGTCCCTTCCTCCTCCTCCTCTCCTCCTCTCTCTCCGATTCTCCATCCATCCATTCCCCTCGCGCGGTCGCATTGTTCTTGATCCGATCCGGTTCCGGCCTCGCTGAAGAACAAGGTTGGAGGAAGAGAAAAGGAAAGGTGAATAATTCTCTCTCCCTCTTCCTCTCTCTCGTAATATTGTTTTAATCATGCATGCCAACTCGTGAACTCCGCCGGATTTGATCCCCTCGTACCAAGATTTTGGTTTGGCTTCGCTCTTTGTTCGTGGTCGTGGGATTCATGCGCCGTCGGCCTGGTTGGCCGATCCTCGATCTCGCCGGAAAAGTGGATGGTAACCGTCGGGTTCTTCAAAGTTCAAACGGTTACAGGGCTCGCTTTTCACCTCATCGTTTTCCTGGTGATGCTGGTAAAAATATCCTGAGCCAATTCATCAGATGGCAGATTCCGTTTGTGTATGCACGCACATCATCGTTTTCTCTTCTTTGATCTTCTCTATCTCTCTTTCTCTTCTCGTTTCTTCCTGCGAAATGTCGAATCTTTATCTGCAGACGTTCTGAAACTGATGGACAGTTTCCTTTTTTTTAAGGAAAATCAAGATGCAGATAGTTTTGAATAAAGACGTGAGATGCAAATGTTTTATGCATTTTGATTCGCTGAATATCTGTTTGTACAATTCAACGCTAGGAAACCATGGGATGCTTTTCATGCTGCTCCGTGGCGGACGACGATGTTGGCAGGAGGAAGAAGAAAGACGATGACTATGTCCCTCTCCCTGTTCAAGGTTGCCACTTCTTTCTCTCTTTTTCTTTTTACTATCACTTTCTTTCACAGTGGTTGCAATGATCTATTTGTCAAATTCTGTAGAGAAAATGATCGGTTGTCATAGAACCAAGGCAGTGATTTCACAAAGTGCTGTGCTATTTCACTCTCTGAGGGAACAATGCATAGCAATTGTCTAGTCTATGTCTTCCAACGATTACTTGTTCCTCGTATAATTAATTGTATAATCGCAGAAAATTATTTGGCGTAACAAATGCGATTATCTGCTCCTCATTAGCTTGCTTAGCTTTCTCCCTTTATTATAAAGAAATGGGGAATGGTAATAAATATCAGGCATGTTGCTTGGTCGTCCACCTAATAAATTTTGTACAAAGGCCTGGTGTTCCTTTCATATTACTTCAGCTGTCTAATAGGTTGCACAATTATGTCAGCAATGTTCCTCTACAAAATCAACATGGTACGGTTCTCTTGAAAAACTTGCCTCATTTATCCAGCTGGATGTTATTACAGAATTCTAACCTAGTAGCAAGTCAAATTTTGCATAACACCTGCGTTTTGTCTCTCGTGACTGCTTTGTGGATGTAGTTGAGTAAAAAAATTATTCTGGTGTTGTGTCATGGGCAGGAACGCAATAATAGGAATAGGAGAAGGGGACTAGGATACTAGATTGATTTCTCCTCTTGCTTGCCTTTGATTATATTATATATCTCCTCTCTTTATATATACAGTTTTGCTGACCCCTAAGAAAGATATCTTATTTTATCTCTAACCCTAGCCCTAATGGAACTAGCCTGTAAGGCCCGGTCAGCCCATTCGATTGGCAATGACAGTGTGCCAACTGGTGTTTAAGAAAATTTTTGTGAAATGATGATTTCTGATAGAACCAGTCTGTTGTACTGAATAATTCTGCAATGTCATTGCCAACTATACTGACTGGTACTTAGGGTTCACTAGTGCCCTATGGTGCAAAAATCTTGTGCCCCTGAACACACAAGATGTCGTTTTGGCTTATTTTACAGGGTATCATTTGATTTAAGGCAAACCTAAATGATGCATGAATGCACCTTATTTGGTAAAGTAACAATGAAAGACAACAGATTTCTTAAGCACTTAGCATATTGTAATATTTTCATTTCAAAATTTTCCTAATGCAGTCAGTAACAACGGACCCAGCCGGGCCCCAGCCGCAACCTATGTCACCCCCACAGGAAGAGCTCAGCCAATTGCAGTGCCGGCCATTCCCCTGGAAGAGATGAAGGAAATCACAAAGAACTTCAGCAATGATGCTCTTATTGGAGAGGGCTCGTACGCTAGAGTCTACTTTGGTGTGCTTAAAGACGGCACAAAATCTGCGGTGAAGAAGCTTGACTCCAGCAAACAGCCTGATCAAGAATTCCTTGTGCAGGTTCTGGTTCCTTTCCTTTATCCTCAGATAATATATTTTCTCATTCAGATGCCCCAGTTTTCACTCCCATTTCTTTTGCAGGTTTCAGCCGTCTCCAGACTGAAGCATGAGAACGTTCTTCAACTTGTTGGATTCTGCGCTGAAGGAAACATCCGAGTTCTTGCTTATGAGTATGCAACAAGGGGCTCATTGCATGATATCCTCCATGGTATGGAAAATAAACCTTCTATTTATTGTCATAGCTGTATTTCATTGTGATTGCTTATGCAAACTCTACTCATGTAACATTACATTACACATTTAGACATGATTAGTCTGTCCCTGATGCGGGAACCAATCAAACTTGCTTAATTTGGCTGATATGTGGGTGATCCATAATCACAGGGAAAAAGGGTGTCAAGGGAGCCCAGCCAGGGCCACCCCTGTCATGGATGCAACGGGTGAGGATTGCCGTGAGTGCCGCTCGAGGCCTGGAGTTCCTCCATGAGAAGGCGGAGCCTCGCGTGGTCCACCGCGACATCAAGTCCAGCAACATACTGCTCTTCGACAATGATGTCGCCAAGATCGGAGACTTTGATGTCTCCAACCAGTCCCCTGACATGGCCGCGCGCCTTCACTCCACTCGTGTTCTTGGCACCTTTGGTTACCATGCACCGGAGTACGCCATGACTGGACAGCTTAGCACGAAGAGCGACGTCTACAGCTTTGGAGTTGTGCTTCTAGAGCTTTTAACCGGTCGCAAGCCAGTTGATCATACGCTGCCACGCGGCCAGCAGAGCCTTGTGACATGGGTATGGGCTTTTAAATTCATCATAGAAATTCCCTATGTTTTTTTTTTGCAATGATGAAAAGATATGAAGCTAACAAAGTAACAAATTGTTTGTTACATGAAGGCTACACCAAGGCTTAGTGAAGATAAGGTGAAGCAATGCGTTGATCCAAGACTTGATGGAGAATACCCTCCAAAGGCTGTTGCCAAGGTAAAAAAATAAACTTACCAAGATATTATTCTTAGGAAATTAATGTTATTATGGTGCAAACCTGAAACTGAAAATTCAAGCATAGCACACTGCAAAACAGTACTATTATCAGAGAACTCTGTTTTTTCTTCTTCATCATCTTATTTTGCTGTATGTCGCTTTGCTATGACAACAAATTCTTGTGCTATTATCCTTACCATGTTACCTCTGTTTTCTTTTTCACCAGATGGCTGCTGTGGCTGCCCTATGCGTGCAGTACGAGGGCGACTTCCGCCCCAACATGAGCATCGTCGTCAAGGCCCTGAGCCCCTTGCTGCACAGCCGGTCGGGCAACCGCCCCTCCGGCTCCTCGGCCTCCGCCTCCACCGCTGCAGAGCGTTCTGGACTGTGAATTCGTCGCCGCCAGCGGTCGCCACGGATACGGAGCTCCGACATGGGTTCAGGAAGAAGACCATCTTGTGAAGCGGGGCGCGTTGGCGTTGCTGTGTGTCCGGACTCGAGTCTTGGCGCCGCGAAGAGTCTTTGCGGTTTGTGCCGTGAATTGTTGCCACTTGCCCGCAATCGGTCCCCTGCTTGTGTGTGTGCCTTGTTCTCAACATGTTGTAGAGAACGGTGAGCGATGGATGGATGATACATATACTGTTTGGTCTCCTTTGGAATGCAAAAACAAAAATCCGGCATTTTGTCCTCCTTCGTGCAGTTTCTCCTTGCTCTGTTACTGCAACGGCAAACTAGTAAATCCGGCAGCAGCATCTTGTAAATTGGACTTGGTGTTCAAGCATATAGGGGCTAGAAAAGCATGCAAACAGGACAGGAGCAGCTCAAGGACCAATGTCCCTATTTTAGTAGCATCAAGGGAGAATCCAACTGAATTCCATTTCATTTAGCTAGCATATTGACTTGCAAGTTGCAAGGCAAGATAAAATGTCCTCTCAGACAAAACCGACCGCAGGGCGGACAAAAGAGTGCTAGCCTCTTTGGCAGGGCTTCAAAACCGATTTCTTTTGAAGCTCTGACAAAGAGGTGATTCTAGAACAGCTTTCACCGTGGAGGTGAAGCCAAAAATCAAGCCACAAATTCTGGTTCCACCGGCTTCATGAACGGCTTCCACCTCGGTGGAGATAAACCGAATACTTTTCAAAACAGATTCAATCCCACCAAAAAAACCGCTCCACTAGACGAGCCGGAGCTGGAGTTGTATCTGGAGGAGCCGCAGCTGTGCCAAATGGGGCAGAGTGCGGCTCCTCCAGAAATGGCTCCAGCTCCGGCTTCTCTGATGGAGCTGAAGCTATTTTGAAAAACGTTTAGCAAAACGGCTTCACCCTTCTTTTCATGAAATGGATTAAAGAGGAGCCGGTTGGAGCCACATTTTGTGGTTCCATCACTATCACTACAGTAGAAGCCGTTTTGAGTTTCACTAACGGCTTCATGCATGGAGCTGCTCCAAAACCACTCCTTTGGCAGGATTTCGGCCGGAACTGGCTTTGGAGCCATTTTTTGAGGCCTGCCAAAGGGCTAGGGACATCTCATCTGAGTTGACAAAGTACTTGAAAGCTAAGGTGAATGTCTATAGGCACCGGTGTCAAGAGGTGAACAGATGGTGGTGCCGTGTCCTCCCCGAGCATGCTCAGCACACAGCAGCTCATCCAACGAATGCTCCCTATCCGGAGCTCCATCTGGCTTAGCAAAAATGGTAGTTCCTCATCAGATCCCATCCCTACATCCAATTCCTCGTGATCAGATTGTTTTACCACCAAAGACATTTTGTACTGATTATTGTACTGGACTGTCCTACAGGGACTTGTTTAGTGTTTCTTTTTTTAATCCTTTCGTGTTGTTTTGGGTAAAAATGGCAATACATTGTTGGCTCACATGGGAGGGGGGGCTTTCAATTGAAACATTATCATTACAAATATTACGGGGATTCCGCCAGTATTCATGATACTACGCCTGTACACACTGTTAAAAACTTACAGCAGCAATTGTCAAGATCACCGGTAAGTACATATAAATCGATAAGAAAAAAAATACCTTCTCTACAAATAAATGATAAACCGTTACAACCAAGAAAAAAAGGAAAAAAGAAATGTAGATCTTCTTTCTTGAGCTCTTGTGTATTCAAGCTTCAGAGCCTTCAGTTACCAATTCGTCAGCAATGTAAAATGGAAGGAGTCTGATCCATGCAATGTGCCAAAGAATGTAATACAAGAAATGCCAGAGTGCTCATTTTGATGATGATGCTCTGCTCCTGCTTGGTTTGGAATCTGGATTATCACTCTTCTCCGTGTCGGAGTTGTTGTCCCTTTGCGAATCCATTTCTGTGCTCCCTCCACGGTGGTGCTTAGATCTTCTGTCCTGCTTGCGAGAATTTATATTTTCAGTATGACAAGGATCCAGGGTCAACTAATATTATATATGAAGATTGAAGTGAGTATAAAATCGAAACCAACATTATATGAACTATGAACTAAAAAGGAATATTTTCCCCTTTTCTGATAGTACATACCCCTCGAGGAATTGGATCATCTGATTCCAACATCCGGACAACTTGACCCATCTTCGGTCTCTTCTCTGAATCTGGATCCACACACCTCAGAGCAGTCAACAGTGCGCGTTTGAGAGCTCTCGTCGAAGGCCGTGTCTCTATGGTGGGATCGACTACCTCCTCTGACCGCCTGCTAGCAACCATCATTTTTAGCCAGTCAACCAGATTCACCTGCAAATGGCAAAAGTATCATGTTCAGTTAGAAAAATAAAAGATATGATTTCATGTTTTCATGAAACAAACTGAACCATGGAGGAGGGAAAATATGGCCTACGTCCATTACTCGATTGTAAGTTTTCACTGATGTTCTGAACAACACTTTAGCCTGGATGTGGTATTTAATTTATGACCTCTAAACGTTAAAGTAAAATATTCATTAAGAATGGTTACTGGTACTAGTATATGGAAACGTACTCATTTAAGCTGTTTTTATCAAGAAAATAGTTGCTATAAGTTGGCCCTTGAGACTTGACACATTATACCTAGCTACCATGATCTGGTACACTAACACATCAATCTATAACATTGCTAGTAGTTTTTCAGTTCTAGGATAGCCAACCACTACCTCTGTACAAAATAAGTTAAGATGCCAATTAAGTAAAATTAATGGCAAAGCTAGCAGTTATGAATGGCACAATGCATGATATCTACCACAAAATGTAGTGTTTGAAAAAAAACTTAAAGCAACATCCATTTCAGCAATAAGCTCTTCTCTGTCTTCTATGTCATGCATCGTGCATGTCTTTGAATGTTCCATGCTTTATTAAATAAAAAAAGCAGAGGAAGATGACCAAAGGTTCAGATGAACGAAACAACAAATATTGAGTCTAGTTAACATCACAGCTTGGAGTGCCAATGATATAAAAATTATGTTCTGCCATGAATCATGAGAAAGATCCATACAAAGTCACATATTGAATTGTGTAGGAATAACTGCATGTACAGAACAATTTTTTAGCCTACACTAAGCACTTCCAGTGGTAAAAGAAACAAAACTGAACTTTGAGTATCACTCAATTTGGTGGGATAAAAAGCAGTGTAACGTTTCAATCCTAATCATAACTAATAATTTAAGCTAGTTCTAATGTATAGATTAACTCTAAAGCAAAGGAGATTGACCAACTCATCACACCTCATTTGCTGGGCGACCATAGTCAACAGGATCCCTTCCTGTAATCGCTTCTAGGAGAACAACTCCAAAGCTGTAAATGTCACTCTTCTCATTCAGGAGTCCAGTATTTGCATACTCTGGCGCCACGTACCTGTAATCATTCAATGCAGACCATCATGACCTAGTACTAACATACTTTCTTTGAAATCTTGTTCAAGAGTTATGCAACATACCCAAAGGTTCCCATAACCCTAGTGGTGACATGACTCTTTCCAGCACCAAGAAGCTTGGCTAAACCAAAATCTGATACTTTGGACTCAAACTCATCATCAATCAAAATATTGCTGGATTTGATATCGCGGTGCACAACTTTAGGTTCAATCGCCTCATGCAAGTAAGCAAGCCTGCGGACAGATACGAACAATCTTATTGTAATTTCAAGCATTCACACATGAAAACACTGAATGGAGAAAATGTTTTGCTTTCTGAATTGACGAGAGGTGGAAAACACATTAAGCAAGGTTGACAACAAATGAGGAAATGGAGATAGTATTTGGAAATTTGTAACTTCATCTCAGTTATACACTTAATACTCACTTAATAATATTGAGGGATGTTATGATATAATGTAATTACTATGACAAAATTAACTCTGGGTAGAAAGATACTGTGATTTGGAACCTTTGCAAAGATATTATCCTGAGTTGCCACTGAATACATTTCAAATGATATAAAAGTAGCAAGAAGTTAAAGAGAAATTTGCACTAACGCTTTAGCAGTTCCAAGAAGAATCTTTATCCGGGCCTCCCATGTAAGGGAGCCATGCTGACTCATAGCTCCATGAAGCCATTGCTCCAGGTTACCATTGTTTACATACTCATAGACGAGCATCCTGAAAATTCCATTTGGAGCTTAGGAATGATGCCATAAAACACCACACAATCAATATATTGAAACGGATTCAAAATTGTAAAGAGAGAGAAAAGGCATGGAGATTTGATTTTGGGAAGACACATAACGGGGATATATGAACAATGCTGATGGTAGTTGTAAGACGAACACAAAACTAAATGACAAGATATTACCTTTGAGTACCCTCCACACAGTAACCCAGTAGCCGGACCAAATTCTTGTGCCGAACATGACCAATTGCCTCAACTTCTACTCTGAATTCCTTCTCAGCTTGACCCCTATAAATTCACAAAACATCAATTGAATAAACTGAATGAACTACTGAAGCAGGACGATAGCTAAGGAAGACAAGATGTGGGCAGAATAAACAGAACAATCGAACTGACAACTAAGATCAGGTAAGCAGGCTTACAGGTTATTGAGAAGCTTTTTGACAGCGACAGGAGAACCATTGATGAGCTGGCCACGATAAACTACACCATATCCACCCTCGCCGATAATGTTGTCCTTTGAAAAGCGATTGGTAGCAAGTTCCAGATCCCTCAGTGTGAACCAATGACCCCAACCAAGGTATGAGAACTCCGGCAGACCAACCAGAGGTGAAGGGGCGGTTATTGCATGAGACGAAGCCTGACGAAACGTCCCTGAGCCCCCTTCCTCAGCTGATTGGAATCCTGCATCCTTGTCCATGTAGCGAAACGACCCTGAGTGGCTCTCATCACCACGCCTCGATTTGCTAACGCCCAGATGGGCCATAACTTTGTCCGAATCCCGGTCGCTAGACTTGTCTTGGATCGTCAGGAGGACCCCATCATGGGCTGCGTAGTCACTTGCTGGCACTTGCTCCACCCTCACCTCCTTGATTTCCTTGGAAATTGCAGGAATTTGGGTGATTGGGATATTCGCGGAGGCCCGTCCTACCCTCTTCTTACTCCGGATTGTAAGCCATACAGCAACAAAGAAGACAACCACCATGAAAACTCCCAGGGCAATGCATACGACCTCCCATACTTTGAGATGCAAGGGGCCTGTGGGCGCAGAGAGATGATCCTTCAGAGTAGGGGAGGCCATAGGTGACGACATGGCAGGATGCCAGCTTCCTGCTCCTACAGGCAAAACAAATTCAGACAAACAAGTTAGCTGCCCATCCAGCCAAACAAATCACACCACAGAACGCAGGAAACTCTAACGAGCTTACGGCCCTCCTAGGATCGAAATGCAAATGCAGGCATCCGCAATCCACGGAACATGAATATAGGAAGGATAGCTCCCCTTCCTGGACTAAATGGGAGCAGTTAAGACGGGCAGTACAAGGGGAGTACATTATCGTGGGCTGGAAGGGAAGCCAAGACAAGGTGTTTACTGCAGCTGTGCTCCAGTCCAATCTAATGGTGTACAGGGGATAATAAATTCCCGCGATGGCGATCACAGTACGGGTCGTGTACCGGCACACGCAAGGATCAAACAGCTAGCACATTTAGTTCCCCATCGTGTTTGCGGCTGTGGCGGCAGTGGAGAAGCCATCACCAAAAAAAAAAGATATTTTTCTTCTCTTTCATAACACAAGATGCACTTGCAACTCAATTTGGTGGCAAGAAGCCGAATGGCATCACCTACTGCCGATCTTGAACGCTGAGGAAGAACCAGAAGAACCTAATCGAACCACGGACGGAGCCCGGGCAGCACCAAAGTCCACAGCAAACTGAATAGGGGCAGAGGGAGGGAGGGAGGGACGAGAGGTTTGGATCTGCCTGAGAACAAGAACCTCTCGCAGAGCAAAGGAATAATCCGCCCAAGATTCCAACGAGGAAGGCCAGCTTACCAGCAGAACAAGAACCCAGCCGACGCCCGAGCGGCCGGATCTCCGCTCCAGCAGACGGCGAGGGGCCGGAGGATCCAGCGGAGAGGGAGACAGAGACACCTCCCGGCGGCGGCCTCCTGGCGCTGTGCGGCGAGGGAGGGGAGAAAGGGAAACGCGGGGAGGGAGGGAGATATGCTTTCCGCCCGGTGGATGGACGGATTGGAGCGGTAGGTGAGTGGTATCTGTGGAGTATTTCGGCGCCCGCTTCGCTTGCTTGCCTTTTCCTCCAAAGAAATCCGCAAATGGCGATGGCACCGAAACGCGGACGGCGAGGGGGGGAGGGAGCGGAGGGTGGTGGTGGTGAGCAGCAGCAGCGCAGGAGCGGCAGGCAGGAGTAGTTGGTGCTGGCTGCTGCTTTTGTTCCCTCTTTGCTGCTTGTTTTTCTCGTAAGGATAAAGAATTGCCAGAAAGGTGGTGGATTAGTGAGGGATTAGGGAAGGGGTTAAAAGAGGCAGGTGGCGGGTTAGCGACCGTTCCGGAGCTCGAGTGTGACGTGGAGTTTCGGGGTCGGTGAACGGACCCTCCCGACAGCTAATATACATGTGGCGTGGAAAAGTGGACCCACAGCCAGCAGGCTGCGTGACATGGCGTGGCGCTCGCTGTCTTTTCAGTTTTCACGCCGCCTCTGGCGTGGAAATGCTAGTGCAAGATCTGTTTGAAATAGGGATTAACTTTTAGTTCAGGTTACCTTGAATATTTGGATGATAATTAAAGGGACTAAATATGAACTAATTATAAAAGTAATTGTATAAATGGAGACTAATTCACGAGACGAATCTATTAAGTCTAATTAATCCATCATTAGCACATATTTACTATTGCACAACATTATCAAATTATGGACTAATTATGCTTAATGGATTCATCTCGCGAATTAGCCTTCATTTATGCATTTGGTTTTATAATTAATCTATATTTAATACTTCTAATTGGTGTCCAAACATCCGATATGACGGGGACTAAAATTTAGTCCGAAGATCCAAACGACCTCTAAACACACGTACAACAACATGCTTAAGACAAGAGCATGTCTACTTATCAGTCTAGTGATTCCGTGGCTACTGGCTCCCATCATGTGAATTTTTTCAGCTGTTGGATCAGCATCCAAATGCCTCATGTGCATCTTCTAATTTGGGCATGCTTTCTTCTCTAGGACCCCTTTCTCCGAGAATCCTCATGGCTAGGTGGCCAGCACCATACCTTGTTTTTTCCCCACAAATACATTGCATTTTTCTCCATCTACGCTGTAGTGTTATGCTCCGTTGGATAATCTGTACTCAAACTTGTTACCCGCCACACCTCAAAATTAATCTGTGCTCCGCCACTGTCTTCAACCTCCCAGCTCATAAATGTTTTCCAAAGGAAATCTCATGAGTCATGATAGACCCCCCCCCCACCCCCCAAAACTATATGCCATGACCATGAAGGGTGCTTTAATTCACTAAAACAAGCTGTGAGTTGCATCTTCTCTCTTTTTTTTTCAAACGGATATCAACTTCCATTACCCAACAGAGCTAGACAAGTCACAACTTATCTTTTTTTTTCCTTTGGCAGAAGCATTACTGTGAAAACATTGAGCCGTAGGAAGGAAGTGTAATCTTTTCCACTTGTATGTGCAAATATAAACAGTTGGTTTTACGTGTTTGGCATTGGGAAACAAAGCTTTACAGATCAGTAAATTCCGCCAGAACAGTACTTGTTGGCATTTTTTTTGCATGCTTACTTGAAAAAGGTATATTTCGCCATTTAGTTAAGAAAACCATGTGTTTTAGCCAAACATTATCAAGAAACAACATTTCATCTTTTCCTTGTTTTGCTTCTGCTAGGCCTCCCTTTTATTCACATCACTAAACAGAACTGTCTAATAAAATTGATCCCAAAATTTTTATATCTAAATAATAATCCAATTGGTTTTCAGGAGGTCCTTGAATATGGAGTAATAGACTCTAGAACAGCTGGCCTAACTAAATAAACACCCGCTTAGGAGCTATATAGAAAATCACAATGATTGAGCGTTTAACTTTAACTGGGTTTTCTCCATGTACATCTGGTATTTCAATTGTGAGGACTATAGAGGAGATATGGTTTGTGCAGCGAGCGGGGCTCAAAGTCTTCGGAACTTTCCTAGGGTCTAGGTTCTTGCATTTGTGATCGTGTTTGTGTGTGGAGTGATTGTTATAAGTTCTTTGTAGCTAGGGTGGAGTGTGGGGGAGTTTTGGGTGTGTTGGGTGCGCGGTGTTGTGCATTTGGTACTCTTTGCTCTTAGTGGAAGGACATGTAACTCGCCTGCGAGTTCAAGAAAAAAGAACTAAATATTGACTCGCTTGCCATATGCCATCATCTTGAAAAGGTATAAATTCATCAAACAACAATAAAAAGGGGGAACAATAACTTCTATTTTAGCATCATCTTTAGAGAGTAAACTATTAAGAAACCACATTCTGCTTCCCATGCGACTTTACTAGCAGCCATTGATATCTTTTGCTGTGAAATATTGTAACAGCTTTATCGCATCATAGGAGTTTCAATTTAGTACGTGTCACATATACATATTGCTGTTAAAAGTATAAGATGATTGATTAAGCAATAACAGTACTTAAATTAGATGGGCACGCCTACAGTCATTAAATTCATATGGGGGCCCTCTACTTTTAGTACAAATTGGAAGAAGCCATAATGAATATATATGTATAGAATGAGGTGGAAGCTCTTTTTCAGTTTGGGCTAGTTTGTACCATAGCATCACAATAGTAACCGAAGAACATAACGACTTCTTCGTTGAAATGATCCCAAGATTCCTTAAATAATAATGGTAAAACCTCTCCCCTGTACTAAACTAAGGAAAGGAAGGTAGCGAGCGCACCTTTTGGCTTTTCTGAACAAAACATGTTGAAACACAAACACACACACACACACACACGGCACCTAAATCTATCATTTTCCTTAGGAATTGAAATGAAATAATTAAAACAAGAACAGCTAAATCTATCATTTTCCTTAGGAATTGGAATGAAATAACTAAGACAAGAACAGCTCCAACTTTGTTTAAGGATGATGAACATTTCCAGTGATCCTTTGAAGCATTTTTTCTATTTGTTTTACTAAACAAAAACTGTTTATTTCAATTCCTAAATCTTCTTTATTGAAATAATAATGTACTTTTTCTTGAATCATTTAATAGGCTTCTTTTTCGGTAGGTCCTTGTACATCATAAATACTGGAGTAGAGCGGTTTCGTCCTGTGCTACTAAATCTGGAAATTCCTGATCTCTCATCCGTATCATCTTGAGCAATGTTGATCTCGTGAAACTATAGCCCATTTAACCTCTAATTTTGTGTAAATTTTAGAGAGAGAAATACAAGAAACCACATTCTGCCTCCCATCGGACATGTTGCTCGCAGTTCCCTTTGGTACCGTTTGCTCTTCAATGTTCTAAAAGCGTACTCATATAGTAAAATGTTGGTGGAGAGTACCATTCAAAACGAAGAAGCACCACAACAGCCCAAAAATACCGAAGACACTGGCCGGAACATGTGATACCTTTAGAGTAGAAACTAATTTTCTATTCAGCAGAATCAACCGTCCCATCACTTACAGGGTTATTTATAGTGCGCTTCACCTGCTTCCCTACGTAATTACACCTTTTTACCCCACAACTATATTCCTTGAATATTCCTAGGGTATATAGTAATTTTCTCTTTAACCCTTCTTTACAGCTTAGCACGCCCATCGGCCCGATCTCCTCCTGCGAGGTTCCTTCGTCGCTTGACCTTCAGCCTCCTATACTAGCTTCGTCGGGTCATGGGCGACCGGTCAACATCGAGTCACTCCATCTGGGTTTCGTCGTCTCAACCCTTCAGGACACCTTTGGTCGAGGCCCCCTTCCGCGCACTTCCGAAGTTCCCCGCCCCTTGGGTTGTCCAGCCGAAAGTTGGTCTTGACCTTCGATTCTTGGCCTTGTGTGCACGTCCCCAACATAAGAGTTTGCGATTAAGCGAGTCACGTACCAGTATTAACATATTTTTTATGTGCAAAGAATAGTGATGCTTGTTTATGTAACAACAGTTCCTAGATGTGCTCGTCTATAATCCCTAAACTTATGGGAGCCCATCTTCTTTGTAGTACAAATGTAAGAGGAAATAATGAATATTAGAAAAAAAAATGCTGAGGAAGCTCTTTTTTAGTCAGGGGTTGTTGAAAGTACGGGCAAGAAGGAAGAGAGCGCACCTTTTGGCTTTTCCGAACAAAATTAAAACGTGTTGAAAACGAAAACACACATACTACACCCAACACCTAGATCTATCATCTGTCTCCTTGGGGAATTGAACTGAAATGAAATAAAGAGACAAGAACAGCTCCATCTTTCCTTGAGGATAGCGAGCACTTCCACTTTGTGTACCTGTTGCTTGGATCAGTGGTGAAAACGACAAACTTTCCTGCCAGAGTCAAAAGGGGTCCTATCCCATGCCGGGGGCCATGCTTGCAGCTAACCAGAATCATCATGGCAGATAGCAAGCTTTTTTAGCTAGGTTTGCAGCTTAATAATCTGCAGGTGACTGGTCATGATCCGAGCTAGGTGATTTGTTTTTCTCATCACCCTCTTTTTAATTTTTGTAAACAAACATGTGTTGCTTCCTTGGAGAGGCAGGCTTGAAGCCTTGTGCAAAACGAGCTGAATGGATGCTCGAGAGAATCTACTACCGATGGATCCGCCAACATCGCATGGTGTGGTGGCGCGTTTGATCAGCCCGAACTAACTGCGCACTATCATGTTGGTTAGCCTGTCCGGTCGCAGCTAGGGTCGAGCTGGGATATGGTGCTGGCAGGCATCATCACATCTTCTGGTCCAGAAGAGACGAGGCACCACAAACTTTTGCTTAACGTAGTACGTGACCCTAATGAACTGTACCTTTATGTGGCCTTAGCTTCTTCGTTCCTAAGACTGATCCACCATGGGCTTCTCTATTGCGCTCCTCATCCCTCCACTAATTGTACGTACACTGTCTACATGTTGTCAATTTTTTTGAGCTTTTTGGTAGGCACAACTAGAGTTTTAGATACCTATTTTTCTGATTTTCTTTTGTCCTTCCACTCTTTGTAGATCGTAAATTTATAGTACCGCTGGTCTATAAATTTGGCATAACTATGAAAGCTCAAGAACGATTGCTGGTTGCAAATTTATAATATTTACTCAATCAACCATATGCTAGACGCAATTTATCCAAATTATATATTTCCTTATTGCAATGACAGGAAGACTACAGGAGATCTTGACCGGTTGTAATATCAAGAAAACCTCCACCTCATATGTAAAAGGAAAAAATTGAAGTGGTATGCGATGTAGGATGATTATGATACTAGCTATTTATACAAGGAACAAAAACTCTATTATTGTGTTAATGATGCTAATAAACAGAGTTCGGCCAAGTTCTTACAGAATCTAGAAGCCGTTTGTGTCGGTGGTTTACCACCACGCTCACCCAGGGATACCCCCGAGGTGGTGAGTTTGTAGGTAGGGTGTCGCCGAGATCAGAAATTTGAAGGTGCAAGGACCACAAGGGTTTAGACAGGTTCGGGCCGCCGAGAGCGTAATACCCTACGTCCTGTGTGGTTTGTATTGCCTTAGGTGGTGATCGAGTGATCTCCTATTTGGAGGGGCTCCTGTTCGCCCTTATATAGTCTGGGGGAACAGGCTTATATGGAAGTTGTAGTCGGGTACAGATCCAAGAGTCCTACCCGAGTACTTTTCGGGTAGTTTCCTACCATGTTCGACTAGTTTTACTACCGTATGAGCAGTCCTACTACGCTACGAGTAGTTACAACAGATGTAGAGTGTGGGCCATGTCCCATTCCATATCCTAGAAAAAGCACGCCACATGCGCAGTCCCATGTGCCCAGGTCTGACAAGCCCCCGAGCTCTTCGTAGTCGAGTACTGCGGGCGTTTGAGTACTTCTGAAGGCGTCTTCGAGTTCTTCCGAACTTCATCTTGAAGGTGTCTTCCGAGTACTTGCTTAGCTGCATCGAGACTGTGAGGTGCTCATGCCCCGAGTAGTTGTCAAGTCTTCTTTTATATGGGGTGCAATTAAACTCGCACTCCAATATGGAGTAGCTCCCGAGTCTTAGGTTGACTCGTAGAATTAGGCTGAGGGTCAATTTAATCTTAAGTCTTCTGTCCTTATCTTCCAACAGATTTGAAAAATAAGTCGTCGCAGCCTCAAGCCTTGAATCCAAATCCCTAACGTTTGGAATAAAGGATCCAAAGAATTGTAGCATGACACTAAAGATTTGATAGTTAAGATGGGCACGTTGGCTCAGTAATTCAAAAACCGCTTTTTTCGGGATGAATTCCCTGAAAAATGGTTAAACAAATAACGTCTCCAAAAAAGGCCCTAAATTACCACTCAAATTAGATCTTGTTCCCTAAATCAATGACTAGATAAGGCCTATGGGTAATAATTTGAAAAACCCCTTATTTCGGCATACAATCCCAGAAATAACGGTTAAGAATCATCTTCCCAAGATAGATCTTCAAAAGCCTCTTGAATCGGGATCTTCCGAGTAGTTTTACAGCATCCAGCCTTACAGCATGAGAGCTATCGCTGAAAACACGCTGAGTGCATTGTCGCATCCTGCCCCCGAGCCTAGGCATCGGCCAAGTAGCCGCTGGATCTTGAACAGTCAATAAAGCTGTCTCGTCGGAGTCAATTCCGACTAGATTTGTAGGCAAAACGAGTAGTCGAAGTAGCCACCCACATGTCATCAAGCATAGTCATCTCCAACTAGTCTTGTAGGCGAAACGAGTAGTTGAAGTAGTCGTCAGCGTGTCGCCGTGCATTCTTCACGAAGTCAAGTAGTCGCCGAGGGCTGGCTATGAGCCCAACTAGTTGGAGTCGGATCTGGTGAGTAGTCGTTGTAGTCTGCGACGTGTAGTCAAGCGTTCTCGCGAAGTAGAAGTAGTTGTGGACGATTGTTGATGATGCCAACTAGTCGGAGTTGAATCCGACTTGCCTAGCAACACGGTCCAGATCATATCCCCTACAAGGTAAACATACAACTACGTTGTAACTGATATACATGATATCGTGTTGGGAGCAAATCCCAGCATTGTAAAATGCATGTAAAATTTTTCACGTTATACTCTTGCTAGGTCGCATAATGTCGCCGGGTAGGTAGCCTATTACACTAGGCACCTGATCTCTGATTGCCGTAAAGCATTGCGCAGGAAGCTTAGCCGCGTGCACGCGTAGTTGTATAGGCGTACAAAACAGTTGAGGTTTCACGAAAAACGTATGCTACCCAGGTATTGTAGCAATTGTTGAGAGGAAACTAGAGCAGTCGCCGCTACGCGAAAAAAGAAAACGCTCGTGGAGCGCACTTATAGGGTGTAACCCGACCGCCCGTGTTGCAGGGCGGACCATGCAGACAGTTGGGAATAGGCATGACATAGCCTGTGAAGAGAATGCACGTTGCGCAAAAAGTAGGCAGCGAAGCGTAGCTCTGGAAGGTTTCATGCCCATGGAGAGACGTACCATGTGAAAAACAAGTCGGAAAAGGTACAAGTGACTTAGCTTGATTTGTGAAAGATTGTCTACGAGCCGCAGCGGCCGTCGATGGAGCCACGATGGTTTGTTGACAAAGCCGATTAGTCGGAGTGGATTCCAACTAGTTGTTGACGGTGTGAAGCCCACTCCCGGGTAGTTTTCTTGCCAAAACAAGTAGTCGGAGTAGTCAAAACAAGCCCACTCGTGGACGATTGTCGACGAAACCGTAGTAGTCGTCGATGGAGCCGCAATGGTTTGTTGATAAAGCCAACTAGTCGGAGTTGATCCCAACCAGTTGTTGACCGTGTAGAGCTAATCACCAAGAAGTTTAAGGCTCGTTAACGACTAGTTTCTAGTCAAGACGAGTAGTTGAAGTAATCGTTGGCGACATAGATTTGTCGAAGTAATCGTAGCCGGTGGCAGCAGCGCGTCGGCGCTGCGGTGCTAGCAGAAGTCGAGCCGCGTTGTCAGGGTCGGCGGCGATGGCGCGTCGTCGTTGTGGCACGGGCTGAATTCGAGTCGATCACAAGTAGGAGCCGGGTTGGATCCAGACTCGTTCTCACGGTTTCCGATTAGATCGAAAAATTAAATTCCATCGAGATCATCGGCAAGGTCATCAATGTTACGGCAGGATTTTGGAGTGAATTCTGTCGGCTCCCTGGTTTCAGCGAGGTGGCTGTTGAAGCCACCACCTCATTGGCGATGCAGACCCAGGAGCCGAAGGTGAACGTTGTGCCCTCATCGAGCACAGCGTTGGTGAAATTGAACGATGCCATCGAGTTCTCTGGTGGATCTTCGATGAACACCCCCACCTGGCATGCCAGCTGTCGGTGTTTTACCGCCACGCCCACCGAGAGATACCCCCGAAATGGTGAGTTAGTAGGTAGGGTGTCGCTGAGATCAGGAACTTGAAGGTGAAAGGAACATAAGGTTTAGACAGATTCGGACCGTCGAGAGCGTAATACCCTACGTCCTATGTGGTTTGTATTGCCTTTGGTGGTGATCGAATGATCTTCTATTTGGAGGGGGTCCCTATCCGCCCTTATATAGTCTGAGGGGACAGGTTTACATGAAAGTCCTAGTCGGTACAAATCCAGGAGTCCTACCCGAGTACTTTTCGGTAGGTTCCTACCGTATCCGACTAGTTTTACTACCGTATGAGTAGTCCTACTACGCTACGGGTAGTTATAACAGATGTAGGACGTGGGCTATGTCCCATCCTATATCCTAAGAAAAGTACGCCATGTGCGCAGTCTCGTGTGCCCGGGTCTGACAGTTTGGTAGATGGGTTTACTGGCTCACTGAAGCCAAGTAGGAAAGTACTCCCAGCTGGAGATCATGCACCTAGAAATGTCAAAACATCTATAATTTGAAATGGAGGGAGTAGCTATTTATTCAAGAAACAAAAAATTCATTGTGTTAATGATGCTAAATAGAGTTCGGCCAAGTTCTCACAGAATCTAGAAGTTGTTTGGTAGATGGGTTTACTGGCTTAGTGAAGCCAAGAAAAAAATACTCCCAACCGGAGATCATGCCTACTTGTTTGGCACTGGTACTGTCATATTCTCTCCGTCTTTAAATATAACTCTCTGTCTTTAAATATAAGTATCAAAGAGTTCAAAATTTATAGCAAATATAAGGCATCCTAGAATGTTTTGGAGACTAATTATTTCCATCCAACCATGAAATCAGCAAAATAACATCAAATAAGATATTAAATAGGGGTACATACGTTATTTACTTATTTTCTTAATTTATCATAAAAATACTATAATACGGGACGGAGGGAGCAAGTGCATGATCTGGGCCGTTGAGACGAGGCGGCCTAGCATGTGCCGTTGTGGCTAACTGATGAGACGTACGGTTAGCTATAGCCAGCTAGCTACAGGTAGCGACAGATCGATCGTCATGACCTCTCGCTCCCGTCGTTCGAGGTATCAATATCGTCGGTCCGGATGATCGATGGCGATTAACCAAAACATCTGGCAGTTAATCAAAGCATTTGTTTTACATCGATGGTGGATAATTAAGCACGAAGTGGATAATTAGCTACTCTAGTCTCGTGCTGATGACTGGTCTGGTGGGGAAGAAGAGCAATTCAGGTGATGGCTAAGCAACACCGTACCGGCCGGCCGGCCTAGCTACCGGCACCAGCTGGGGGGCTTGCGGGCGTCGCGTTGCATGCTGCGTGGTGGTGCCTGGTCGCGGCCGGAGCGCTTGTCCGCAAGCCACGGCAGACATGGGCGGTCGGCGACGGCTGCAGCAACGCTTGTGGACTTGTGGTGCGGCCGCTGCAGGCTGCGTAAGAGACTTGTTGCACTGGGGCCCGGCCGGCGGATGGCGAGATGGCACCGGAAGACGAAAGCTACGTGCCTTGTTACTTCGCCTTTGTCCTCTGTCGTCCGTCCATCTTCCAGTCCAGTCTCCTCTCGATCAGTCTCAGCCCAGCTGGTGCTGCCAATATCTGCTGACGTTTGTAGCAGATCCGCTAACCGTCTCTAGCTAGCTAGCTGCACGCGGAGGGTGCTTGGACTCTGGGTACGGTGTCCAAACTCCCATACATGTAGTACGTGTGCTTCGAAGAACTCTCAGGATCCACCCCTTTTGTAGCATGAAAGTACTTAAGTTGCTATGATAATGTTTGGAACGAAAATGGAATGTCCTTTTGCCAACTCTATTTGAAGAGCCTCTTAGGGTGAGCTAGACTTTCCTCATGGACTTCGTCAAATGATCTCATATATACACCACTTAACATTGTCAATAATAATAGTCCCCAATAAATTTATGCACTCCAAGCCTTTTATTTAACACAATACATACGCACCTACACTCACATGTACATACCCATCCTCACCCCTACGAGTATACCTTCCAGAGATTAGGACGGTAGATCATTGAGATTAATGAGGTCACCGTATGCGCATCGCTATCAACCAGCATATTGCCTACCACCGAAGAAATATCCTTATTAATTTCTAGAATAAATTTTAAAAAATATAAGCATCATTAATTTCTGGAAGCACGATTCGAGTCTTAAACTCAGTACTAGTGCTCAATTTTTTATATTTATTTGATATTCTTGTGGTGATAAGCAATGTGTCTGTCAACAAGGAGACACATATGTTAACTTCGTCACTCTCAAGATCTGTCGAGCCAATCCTTCGGATGTACTCAAAGGGATAGGATGTGTGTGCCTGTATTCATAAGAGTAATATGTGTATCTGTGTATTCATAGCGGTATGCACTTGTGTATATTCATAACGGTGAGTGTGTCCTTGTGTATATATGAGTGTATTCATCTGTACTGTGTTGTGGAAAAAATTCACAACAATACGATTGGGCGACAGACGACATCAACCGATATTATTTTTAACCTCTTTCTGCATCTTTGTGTAGTGCCACATTTGGAGACCTAAGAAATTTTTGGGCCAAACCGGAAAAAAAAAGCACGGCTAATTTTGAGCCTGCCAAAATCCGTGCCTAGTCCCGTCCTATGGATAATTTCAGATCAATTCCTCCACCGGGCTTCTCACTCTTTGTAATTAGAAAATAATTAAACTACATCGTTGGACCGGAGTCGGACCGACCCAATTTTTTTGAAATCTGGTTTCCTCTAACCAAGCGTGGCCCTACCGCAAACGTCGGCGGGGCAAAACCCAGCGGACACCTAAATGCTTAGATCTAATATAAGTATTAGTAATGCTGTACCCATGGAAGAATTGGGGTGCTCTAGCTACAGGTCTTAAATCTGCGCTGAATAGTCTGAGCACAAAAGAGACAAGCTAAGGAAAGTACAGGCAACTAGCTTGTACTATTCATACGCCAATGCTCAATGCACGTAACGTCAGATGTCACGCACATAGCCATTGCGGGAGCTAGCAGTGAGGAGTATTGGAGTTGATCGTTGGAGTGTAGGTTTCAAAGGTACTCCACGCGGAAAGAGCAAATCCTAAAGGCCCCATGAAGAAACAAGGTCCATGCTACACCCATACACATGTAGCAGTAGGTTGTTGCAAGGTGGTTTTCACCATCCTGCTGGGCGGCGCACGCTTTCGGTTGGGTTCAGGCGGCGGGTGTTTATGGTTGGCGATCGTACGCGAGACCATTGGTGATCGCGCTCGACGTGGACGTACGGCTTGCGAATATCGTCGCGGAGTCAAGCGTACGTGTGTGCATCATTAGCTCAACACGTACCGGATGCGTGCGTCCGTGGACCATTTGTGCACGCTGCATACACTATAGCACAACCCTGCATTGCCGTCGTACGTCCGTCGCTAAAAGTACTAGATGACCGTCGGTTTAAGTCCACGTCAGACCATCAGTCAGCATTTCCAGTTGTCCCAACTATATATCAGTCAGTATAGATATTTAGGTATTTCGTTGAACCGTCGATCGGGATATCCTAGTGATTACGTTGAACTATCTGTCGGCATATGAGCTGGGCCTCTTCCCCCCGTGACAGTTCGTGTATTTGTAATGTTAGAAATATAATTTGTTAGTGTAAAGTATGTGCTTGTGAGTGTAAAAGCTTATGTGTGTTTATGTGAAGCTTTTGAAAATTTAAAGTGCAAGTAAAAAGGGTATTTTTGTAATTACAGAAAAACCTAGGGTTATTTTTGCAAAATGTATTTGGATTAGGGTAATTTCAAAATAAGTGAAAGGTGGTTTTGTAAACATATTTTCCTTATTTTATCCCTTGTAAAAATATATATTTATTTATCCAAAAGTTTCATTGGAAATGCAAGTGTTGAATTATGTAAAAAATTTAGGTAAAGTGGTAAAAATTAAGGATGTTTATGTAATTTTATAAAAGTACAAGTCCTTTTAATGCAAATGTATGATTTACAAAAGTAACTTTCAAATTTACTCAGAGCTAAAGTGTAAAAGTACAAGTCATCATGACATGTCTATCCAATCATTATGACAATTCTATCCCGTCATCATGACATGTCATAAATGCTTGCATTTAGGTCCTGAATTTTATAAAATTTCATTCTTTAGGACAAAAGAAATTCAAATCCGACTTTTGTTCAAAGATTCATGTGTAAAAATGTAGATTTTGAGTTTTTGAACTTGAGCCCTAAAGAAATGTTGTAGAGCTTGAAAAACTCTCCAACTTTCGTTTTGGGCATTTCTTCATTAGGGTTTTAGATCGATGTGAAATTTTATTTTACAAACAAGTCCCTGCAATTTTCTGAAATTATGCAAAGATCCTTGGGAAATCCCATTTCCCTTTCTCCTCTGTTTTTCTTCTCCCTGGTGTTCCTTTATCCTCTGCCGACGCTTATCTCTTTCTTTGGTCTGCACTTCAGTTCTTTCTCCCTCTCCCTCCTCCTCCACCCGGTCTGGCAGTACTGGCGGCACACAGGGGGCGGCACAGGCGCGCCACGTGGAGCGGGCCGGCGCGGCGGCTGCGGGCGGCGCGGCTCGCGAGCGCGCGGACGCGGAGCGGAGCCGGCCCAGGCGCGGGGCGCGCGCAAGCGGGCGGCAGCGGCTTAGGCGGGCTGGCGGCAGCGGCTTGTGGCGGGCGGAGGCCGAGCGAGCAGCTCGGGTGCGGCGGCTCAGGCGCGCGGGCAGCGCCAGGCGCGGGCGCTGGGCGGCCAGAGTCCAGGCGGCGCAGTTGCTGGGCGAGCGGCCCGAGCGGAGGCGCGCTGGATGTGGGCGAGCGGGTGCGCGCGGCTCGGGAGGTGCGTGTGAGCGGGTGAGCGCAGGAGCAGAGCTGGCGCGGCGCAAGCACACGGTGCAGGAGGAGCAGAGCGGATCCAGGCAACACTGCGCAGGCGCTAGGAGCAAGCGGGCACTGGAGCGCAGGCTCGTGGACGGCGTAGGCCGGCAAGCGGCAGTATAACTGCGCACAAGGAGGAAGGGGAAAAGGTGCTGCGGTGATGGTTTCAGCTCGGGAACGGCTCAAACGGATCCTTGGGTGCCCAAAGAAGCAGGTGGTGCCAGGGATTGGACGATGTCTAGTCGGCGGCGGAGTAGCGCAAGCGCATGAGTGCGCAGGCGACGCCGGAGCTGAAGCGCGCGGACGCGCGCGCGCCGGAGGAGTTGCGGTTTGGCCGTATCGAAGACGCAGCCCAGGTGTTCGACGAAATGCCGATACGCACGGTGCTGAAGGACGCGAGGGTTCTGCTGTTGGACGACACGTCAAGGATGCAAGACGTCGTTGGTGCGGGAGCAGAGCAGAAGCGGCGTATCGGAGGTGCGATCAAGCGCGGCGGTCCTGCAGGAAGTTACGCGAGTGTGCCGGCCGTGTCTCAGCGGCACACGCGTGTGAGAAGTGGAGGCTTAGCCGTGAGCAAGGAAACCTTGAGGTTCGCGGAGGATTGGCATAGCGAACCAATCCGGCTCTGTCGTCTCGTCCCAGGAGTCCACGACACCCAGCAATTCCTATTCCTCGTCGACCGCCGAGGAAGACCACAAGTCACCGCGGGGATTACCCTTCGGCCATCTCCCACCCACGGCAACCCTTCCCGGCAAACTCCTTCGTCATCCACGGAATCTCGTCATCGTCGAGCTCATCTTATCATCGATTCTGTTCATTGCGGGAATTCACTTTCCGCCCATTCTTCCTCCACATTGAAACTACCCCAAGGTTTGCCCTGATTCGCTGAATCTTCTTAATGCCGGCGATTCCTTTGCCGGAATATCGTCGTTATCTTCCTGTTATCTGTTTTCCCGGACCAGGGACTTGATTGCTATGTTTTAGAAAGTTCTAGGGTGTTCTTTATGAAATTTCCAAAGCTTTCTGTACTTTCAAATCGACGAACTTCTACATTTCATAGATTTTCATAGAAAGTTCATAAAAATGTAAAATCAGTTTTGTTTGAAACCCTAGGTCAAAATCTACAAGTTTATGTTGTGATCTTGAATTGAAAATTTTGATACGTGGTCTAGATCAAGTGTTAGGGAATGAATGTTCTATTGTGCTGTATATTGTATGCTTGTGTTATAGCTGGAAAGTATGCCATAGAATATATGTCTTAAATAGAGATGTGTGATGTTTAGTTAATCCTTTCATATGAGTGCTCTTATCCCTGCCATCAAGACTTTAACCTTGTCTTGATTGCCGTTTCCTTAAGATCCTTTTCGTAAAAGGATCCCTGCTAGTTTATGTGTTTTTGCTGCTTAGCTTATACATCTCTGCGACTATGCTTCAGAGTCGGCTATCAGTTCAGCCGCTAAGCATCCGTTTCCTTTGAGTCTATGATGTTCCTGTGTAACAACTGTCAGTCGATGCTTCTACCATCGGCTGGTTAGCTGATATGATTGTTACCTTTCTAGTATCGGCTACTGTCGATACAATTCCTTTGTTCTGTCCTACATCGACTACATAGAGTCGATGTATCGAAGAGACACACACGACCTTAGAATTCTTGTTATCGGCCGACCCAAGCCGATTTTGGTTGCTTTTCCATGTCGGTCAAACACGGCCGATCAATCCTTAGTTTCCCCATCCTTATCCACACACTTCTATCTGCCGATTTATCGACTGAGAGATTGGCTATATACCTATCGATTATATACCCTCAATCACACTCCATTCGGCTATACGTCACCTAATAATTGTGCTGACGTAATCGAGTCGATACAACCACACCTAGTTACTTAGGATAACACTTAAGCACATCTCAGTTAAGACAACTACTTTAGGAATCATGCCTCTGCTAAGGTAATCGATGCTTTCATCGATCAATTAGGAAACCAACGCACCATTCCATCGGCTAAACCTCTGTTGTTTCCAATCGGCTCTGTTGTAACCTTCAACAAGTAGCCGATTCTAATTAGATGTCCTCTTAAAGTTCTGTCTAAGTTTAGTCTACATCTTTTTGATTGTTATGTGAGTAGTATGTTAAATGAGTGTTGAATTGCAACTTTGTTGTGAAGTAGAATAGTTTTGGTGTGCATACTTAAATGTAATGTTGCATTACATGTAGATACGACTACTTCGGCAACGGTACCTACGAGATCTCCCCGGAGTCTGCAGAGGATGTTCCTGAAGACCAAATGAACGTCACCAAGAGATCAACTGAAGCCCCGAACCAAAGTTCGGAAGATATTGACATTTCTAACTTCAGCCCCACCAGTAAAGGCAAGACCCGGTGCATAACCCAGTAATTAAATTACTACATTATGCAATCTTATACTTATATATTATATCCTGCATTAAGTCTAGGAGTTGAAATGGAACCCTAGATGCATTGATACTAGGAACCAATGTTTTGAACCTGAGTCCATATCGGCTAGATGCTCTGCTAAATAGGACCGGTAGAAGTCGGGTGATTTCCTGTCACTCGCGCGATATAGGAATTGTAATGTTTACATTCCTGTTATCACTATAAGGATGACGGACGGGAGTTTTATGAGGTATCATGGTTGAGGTGATACCCCGTCTGTGTTGTTGAATTTTGATAAGATCGCAGTGTGTGGTAGCGGTGGTTAAGCGTTTGAAAGTACTAGCCACATGCCGCGAAATATGGTAAGCGGTAAGCCTAGTAGCCAATCGGCCCGAGGAGTGGACATACCTCCCACCACTCGTCTTGCTTCTTCTGGTTACTTATGTTCGACGTGTGGGAATACGTGTTGCAAGGGCAACCAGGAGTACGGGTTTTGTCGTCGCGCTACAGACGTACGTCCTGCACTTTGGAAGTGCGTATGGTCCTGCAGTCGCTTGTGGTGGCTCTGATCCACGAGTCGGAATGAAAGGCAAACGGTTGCTTCGGAACAACCCTGTGGTGTTCCAAGCGTGTGAGTTAGGTTTACCTTGCAAGGTTGAATTTCGATTCAGGAATCGTCCGCCTCTCACGATGAATGAGACTGCTTATCCCCTTTATCACACAGAGTAACAAGAGCAACTGTATGTTGAGTAATATTGATGGTTGAGATAAAGAGCTCTACCTTGCTTGCTTAGTTATAAGTGCTTATCTAGATGGATAATCACATAGAACTTGAAAGCTAAAAGTTGAAAATAAGGATCTACTCTTAGTTGCTTTTCAGCTGAAACTAAACCCAGAACTATTATAAGCCTTCATAAGTCTAGTTATGGGCTAAAGTATACCCAATCCCGGGTAAGCCTTGCTGAGTATTAGTATACTCAGCCTTGCTAGTTTTATGTTTTTCAGGTAAAGTCTTTGAAGACCCTACTTGAAGCGTCCCCCCCATCAGGGAAGACTTAAAAGTGTTACTTTACCAGTCCCGGGAGGCTGATAACACTTTTATTACATCAGATGGTACATCACCGTACAACTCTTCGCGGTAATGGGCAGTGAAGCGCCACTATCGCGAGGATTACAACTAGAACCCAAACTACCACACTAACTACGAAGAGGGATTCATCAGGGTCTTGCGCCATGCGGAGCTCCAATGGTGACCTCACCCACAGGCAAGACTGGGTGCAGGACGGAACCCTACTCGACGTCCTCGGGGATGTAGTCGGGATCTTCCACTGTAAAAGTAAGAATGGGGTGAGTACAAACGTACTCAGCAAGTCCAATCACACCCGCGGAGGGGGTATAGCAGAGTTATATGCACAGGATAATCCAAGGATAAGGTCATGGTTTATTTACGGAAAACTCAGTTGTATGCAAAGGTTTGTTTTAAAATATTTCCAAAACAAGTTTTCTAGTACCAAAGAGCATACGGTGTCGATCCGCACAGGATCCAAGTTTTAATTTGCTACCGGACTCCCCGTCCGCCGTAGCACACGGCACAACTGCCGGACACTTTCCAAACCACTCACACCAGCCCATTCATTCCCAAAGAGAAACACTAGTTATGTGACCACACCATAACTTGCCCAATACCGTGGGCACGGCTATTCGAATAGATTTTAACTCTGCAGAGGTGTGCAACTTTACCCACAGGAGGGGTACCACAGCACGAACACCTTAGTGCCGGTGCAGATCCCAACAAAGCCATTACCCACCTTAGCTAGACCTGACTAGCCACCACGGGATCCATCCAGGGGTCATTCGACCTATCTCCGAGGTTTAACCGGGGCATAAGTCACACAGAGCTTATCCCTTCTCCTTGATCACCCGTTGCTCTCAGCTCTCCTGATGGCTATCAGGCTAACTAGTGGGATTTATGCTAAGCCGTTGCCCATACAACGGTCAAGTGGTTTGCACGACAGGAAGCTAGGTGAGATGACACATCAACTCGGTCCTTAGGGGTGACAAGATGGATATCTCCCTTCCTTGCCCTACCACACAGGTACGAGCACACCAACGGCAATTCACACAGAAATGCCATCCATCCCGTCTAACTCGTCTTTCAAAACCATATTTTATCCCTTCCCATACACACACATTTCTTTATAAAACCAGGTGGTCGAGGTATGATTATCACAGACAAGGGTGGCTATCCTACCATGTTTTCAGCAGCAAAACCATGCAATTTTATAAAACAGGCCACTGGGTTGTGGTTATAAAAACTAGGACAGAAACATGCATCAAAGGGTGGGATTGAACTTGCCATCGTCAAACCCTTGCGGGAGGTCCTGATCGAAGCACTGTCCCTCGGGTTCGGGGTCGCAGAACTGGTCCTCGGTTGCTTGGTCGCAGTCGGGAACTTCTTCGTTCACTCCGTGTCCTACGACGCAAACAAACAGACATACAATCAAGCGAAAGAACTAAAAGCTTTTATCGTTGGGCTTGAATCGGAAATAATTTAGTTACGGAGTTAGGGGTGATATTTTTTGGTGGTTTCTTAATGGCATAGCTAAAACTATACTAGAAACGGAGTGGTAAAGTTTCAGGTCGATCGGAGGTTGTTTGGCGCATAAAATGACGGGGGAAAGGGGTTTCAGGGGCTAAACAGGGGTCCCGGGGCTCGCTTGCAATTACCCGGAGGGGGTAAGGACCTTTTCGCGAACCCTAAAAATACTCGGACATGCTAAAAGGTGCCATGCGTATCTAGGTTCGTGTATTGGAGGGCTCAATTTGAAATATTAAAAAGGGCGAGGTTTCTTTTGCAAAGAATGGGTGGATAGGGGTGCTCCTAGAGAGGGGGGGTTTTCTTTGGGGAAATACAGGGGAGGCCAGGGGGTTTTGCGTAAAAGGGGCCACCTTCTTCCTCCTCCCCTCACAGGAAACAGAGGAGAGGGGAGGGGAGCTCGGCGCCGGCCTAATTCGGTGGCCTAGGGCCTGATAGCGGCTAGGAATCGGGGGGGAAAGGGAGAGGGGGAGAAGGGGGTCCCATTCCGGGCCGTACTTCGGGCGGGGGTGGTGCGAGGTGGCCGGCCGACGGGGCGGGCGGCGGCGGGCAGTGCGGGCCGGCGGGGCGGCGAGAGGGCTTGGGGAGGGAGCTGGAGAGGGGGCGGTGGAGGTTGTAGGGGAGGTGGCGGCGGCACGGGGCCTATTTATAGGCGGCCGAGCGGGCGGGCGGACGGTGGCCGGCGGAGCGGCTCCGCGGCGGCCATTAATGGCGCTCGGGTCGCGACACGGCGTGCGGCAAGGCGCAAGCGCCGAGGGCGGCGTCGAGCACGTGGAGAGGAGGGGCCGGGGGGGGGGGCTGCGCGGCACAGGCGACAGCGCGAGCGGCGAGGCGGGGCGCCAGCGGCGGCGGGGCGGCGAGCTGTGCAGCGCGTGCGCGTGGGCCGGACGCGTGCGCGTGTGCGGCTCAGCGGCGCGTGCGTGTACGGCGGCGTGCGCGGCCGGGGAACGGGGCGACGTGGCTGGGGGCCGGAGGCCGGGCGGCGTGGCGAGCGACGGACGGCGCGGCGAGCGGCGCGGTCACGCGATGCACGCGCTAGGCGTGCGTGCGTGGGCCGTGCGCGACGCGGCGCGGCCGGCCGAGGCAGGCGTGCGCGTGTGTGAGGGGAGAGGGGAGGGGTGTGGTGGCGTGACCCGGGAGTCAAGGCCGGCGGTGCTCGGGAGCAGGGGAAGGGGCGAAGAGGAGGGAGGAGAAGAAAGGAGGGAAAAGGAGGAAGGAAGAAAGAAAAGAAAGAGAGAGGAAAAAGGGAAAAAGGAAAGAAATAGGAGGGAGAGAGAAAAGGAGAAAAGAGAAAGGGGAGAGAGAGAAAGGGAGGGGCGCGTCGGTCGGCCACGCGCGTACGTCGTCCGCGCGCTGCGCGAGGAGAACAGCATCGCGCCGGCGTTGATTGCGGAAAACGGTCGCGCGTGAGCGGTGCGGGATGGGATGGCGGTCAGGCTCGCGTCGGCCGTCAGTGTGACGGTGAAACGGAGAGAGTCAGGGTTTTACGATGAATAAATTTTCAGTCAGGACACTTTAACGCGTAGTTTAGATTTGAAAATTTCGGGGCGTCACAAACCTACCCCACTTAAATGAATCTCGTCCTCGAGATTCGGCTGATCCCTAAATAGATGGGGAAACTCCTTCTTTAGCGCCTCGTCGCGTTCCCAGGTTGCTTCTTCTATTCCGTGTCTCCTCCATTGAACCCTGCATATTCGCACCTCAGAATTTCTTGTCCTTCTAGTGACAGTGTCCAGGATTTTTACCGGTACCTCCTGGTACCGCAGATCCGGTTGTAGGTCTATTGTTTCCACTGGCACGTGTTCTCCTTCGGGTACTCTCAAGCACCTCCTTATTTGCGAGACGTGAAACACTGGATGTATATCCGACATTTCTTCTGGTAACTCCAGTCGGTATGCTACTGCTCCGACTCTCTTTAGAACCCGATACGGTCCAATGTATCGAGGGGCCAATTTACCTTGTACCTGAAATCTTCGCGTCCCTCGAATAGGTGAGACCTTGAGATAAACAAAATCGCCTGGGTCGAAACTTATTTCTCGCCTTCTCTTATCTGCGTAGTTCTTTTGTCGAGATTGAGCCGCCTTCAACTTTTCGCGGATCTCCGCTACTTTTTCTTCTGCTTCTTTTATAAGTGCAGGTCCTACTAGTGCACGTTCTCCGACTTCCGACCACATCAAAGGGGTTCTGCACTTTCTCCCATAGAGGGCTTCGAATGGCGACATGCCCAGGCTGGCTTGATAACTATTATTGTACGAGAATTCCGCATAGGGCAGACTCTGCTCCCAGTCCTTTCCGTAGGTCAGGACACATGCTCTCAGCATATCTTCCGTAATCTGATTTACTCTTTCGGTTTGACCATCCGTCTGTGGATGATATGCAGAGCTGAAATCTAACTTGGTGCCCATGGCTTGATGCAAGCTTTTCCAGAACCTAGAGGTGAATTGGGTCCCTCTATCTGAGACAATCCTGCTAGGTACTCCGTGTAGCTTTACTATGTTCTCCACATAGAGTTTTGCCAGCTTTTCTCCATCGTAATTAGTTCGTACGGGTATGAAATGAGCCGATTTAGTGAGTCGGTCCACTATTACCCATATGGAATCGTGTCCCTTCTGTGTTTTAGGTAGACCCACTACAAAGTCCATTCCTATCTCATCCCATTTCCATACCGGGATAGGCAAGGGTTGCAACAATCCCGCCGGTTTCTGATGTTCGGCCTTGATCCTTTGGCAAGTATCACAATGAGCCACGAATCGTGCAATGTCCGCCTTCATTCCATTCCACCAATATTTTTGCCTTATGTCCATATACATTTTGGTGGATCTTGGGTGGATGGAGTAGGCCGAGTTATGGGCTTCGTCCATGATTAATTGCCGGAAATCCCCATCCTGGGGGACACAAATCCTATCCTCGTACCATAACGTTCCCTTATCGTCCACTCTGAAACCCGGTGCTTTGTTTTCTCCAGTTTGTTTGCAAATCTTTACTAACTCTCGATCCGATCCTTGAGCCTCTCTGATCCTATCCTCTAGTGTTGATCGGACATTCAGCACTTGGCTGGAACCTCGAGGAATAATGTGCACATTTAATCGTGCCATTTCCTCACATAGATGGTCATCCTTGGGTCCATAGGATTTTCGACTTAAGGCATCGGCTACTACGTTTGCTTTCCCGGGGTGATACTGAATTTCCAAATCGTAGTCCTTGACCAACTCCAACCATCTCCTTTGCCTTAGGTTTAAATCCGGCTGGGTGAATATATACTTCAAACTCTTGTGGTCGGTGTAAACTTCACACTTATTTCCAATTAGGTAGTGTCTCCAAATCTTAAGGGCATGCACCACGGCTGCTAATTCCAAATCATGGGTCGGATAATTCTGCTCATGAGTCCTGAGTTGGCGGGAAGCATATGCAACGACTTTCCCGTCTTGCATCAATACACACCCTAATCCTTGTCGGGATGCGTCACAATAAATGACAAAGTCCCGATGGATGTCCGGTAGGGTCAGCACTGGGGCGGTTGTCAACCTTTGCTTCAATTCTTGAAAACTTCTTTCGCAATTTTCCGTCCAGGCGAACTTCTTCTCCTTCTTAAGAAGTTCCGTCATGGGTTGGGCTATCTTAGAGAATCCCTCAATAAACCTTCGATAGTATCCGGCTAATCCAAGGAAACTTCTGATTTCACTAACATTGGTCGGTTGCTGCCAATTGGACACGGCTTCGACCTTCTCTGGGTCCACTGCTACGCCTTCCGCGGTCAGAATGTGACCAAGGAAAGCTACTTTCTCCAGCCAGAATTCACACTTGCTAAATTTAGCATATAGTTTATGCTTCCTTAGCTTTTCCAACACTACCCGCAGATGTTGCTCATGTTCCTGAACACTCTTGGAGTAGATAAGTATGTCGTCAATAAAGATTACGACAAACTTATCTAGCTCATCCATGAATACCTTATTCATGAGGTTCATAAAATAGGCGGGGGCATTGGTTAGTCCGAAGGACATTACGGTGAACTCAAACTGCCCGTAGCGGGTGACAAAAGCTGTCTTAGGGATGTCACTTTCTCTAATTTTGAGCTGGAAATATCCCGACCTTAGGTCGATCTTGAAAAATTACTTGGCTCCTTTTAGCTGATCGAACAGGTCATCAATCCTGGGGAGGGGGTACTTATTCTTAATGGTAACCTCGTTCAGTGCTCGGTAATCTCATACTCCCATCTTTCTTCTTGACAAACAGCACTGGGGCTCCCCATGGCGACGAGCTTGGTCTAATGAAGCCAATTCGTTGCAGTTCTTCTAGTTGCTTCTTTAATTCTGCTAACTCAGAGGCTGCCATCCTATAGGGTCTCTTGGCTATGGGGGAGGTTTCGGGGATAAGGTCTATGACAAACTCTATATCCCTGTCCGGCGGCATACCGGGAAGCTCTTCGGGGAATACGTCTGGGTATTCGTTTACTACCGGGACTCCTTCTAAGAGCTTGGCTTCCATGCTAAACACCATTGGGTCAAACTTACTATCCCGGGTATGGCAGATCACTTGTACTCCTTCGGGGTTTGTTAGGTGTACCACTTTGTCGGTACAGCCTATGAGACCATTGTGTCGGCTTAACCAGTCCATTCCAAGGATCACGTCTATTCCTCCAGACTTAAGTACTACCAGGTCCGCTAGGAAGTCTACCCCACTTAAGTTGATCCTTACCCGTGGACAACCTAATTGACAATTGATGTCGCCCCCAGGCGTCCGGGTTAATAGGGGTGTTTTTAGTAGTACTGTGGGTATTTTGTGTTTCTCCACGCAGCTTGAGGATATAAACGAGTGAGATGCTCCAGAATTAAATAGTACTGTTGCCAGAGCTGAGTTGACTAGGTACTCACCGAGCACTACGCCTTGAGCCTCTTGAGCCTCCTGCGCGTCGATGTGATTGACGCGGGCTCGTCCAAATGATTGCTGCTTCAACTGCTGGCTGTTGTCGTTGTTGCGGATGGGCACTCGGTTGGCACCGGTCAGGGCTGGTCTGGGCCCATTCACCGTGTTGGAGAAGGCCGATGTTGCCGGCTTATTCTTGGCATAAGGGCAATTGGCGATGAAGTGTCCTGCCTCATGGCAGTTGAAACAGGCCCTAACATTGTTGTTGTCGGAGGCGGCCAGGCTTGTATTGCTCTGCGGGGCCCTCATGGTATTCTGGCTTTTAGGCTGTGCTTCAGGGGTCCGTGATCCTGTCACTTGGGACTGAGTCCTATACTGCATTGGGGCCTGAGATCTTGGTGCAGTGTAGTTGGAGTTCCTCGGCTTTTGGAAGCGGTCCTGTTGGCGGGCCTTACTTTCCAGGAATTTGCGTTTATTATCCTTCCTCTCCTCGGCTTTGGCCCTCTCCGTGAGGATAGCTTTGTTCATCAGGGTGTTGAAGTCCGGATAGATCTGTGGGGTAAGCAGGGTCCCGGAGTTCTGGGCTTAGCCCCTTCTTGAACATGTCTTGTTTCTTGTCGTCGTCATTCACTTCCTCTGGTGCATATCGGGCCAACTCAATGAACCGGTGGGTGTACTCTTCCACCGTCATGCTTCCTTGCTGTAGTGCGCGGAATTCATCCGCCTTGCGCTTCATGGTGGCCGAAGGGATGTGGTAGCGGCGGAACTCCCTTACGAATTCTCCCCAGGTGATGGTAGAGGCATCCTCAGCTGCAGCACAATAATTTTCCCACCAGGATAATGCTGTTCCGGTGAGCTGGTGGGCTGCTAGAAGGACTTTGTCCCGGTCCTGGCACTCGAATGGTTCGAGCTTCCTCTGAATCACTCGCAACCAGTCGTCTGCATCCAACGGGTTGCAGGATCCGGCAAAGGTGGGCGGCTTGGTCCTTAGAAAGGCCGTCAGCTTGTCGTTCATATTCTGCCCTCGTGGCTGCCGGTTAATGAGGGCATTGGCCAGCGTCTCCAGTATGAGGGTCTGGTTGTGGATTATCTGCGCCAAGTCTCCGAGGGGTGGGGGTGGTGGTAGTTGTTCTCCTTCTTGACTTCCTCCTCGGTTCTGGCTTACTTCTTGTTCTCCTTGGGGAAGATCTTGTTCCACGGGCTGTGCTCCGGCACTAGCGGCTACGGGGTTCCGGCCACGGGAGGCCCTCGCGACGTTCCGGGGGGTCACCTGTTGATCGGGTAGATTGCGGTTATGTTTATGTGATGTTTAAGTTGTTTAATTCGTATATATATAAGGCAGAATCTACCTTCTGCCGGTACTCATATAAACAATCAGCACACAACAAACCAGCACACGACATCACAAACAACAAGCACAAACCATTTTATTACTGCAAGGGGGGTACAACTTGGGGGTACGACTAGGTCTCGTGCTACTCGGCCAGGGTCTTGTCTAAGGGCACGTCTTAAGCTGGGGGGGGGGTGCATCACTGGGACGGCGTCGGTTATTCTATTCACGAGGCGTGCCTTCTTCCGGGGCGGGGAGGGTGAGATATCCTCGTTCGCCGTCCTCTGGGTTTCCATCTGGCAAGGGTTGCGCTGTAGCACCCCCTTTGACAGCGGCGGCAGAACTTTCAGGGTTCTCGGGTGGAGCGTGTGTGTTCCCAAAGAGTGTTCCCCATCCTATGACGGGTGTCCCGAGTAAAACATGATCTTCTCCAATTGCCGGGACTGGTGTTCCACTTTGGGTCCACTCTTGCATACGTCGGTCTCGGGCCTGCCTGAGGCTCTCTTGGGCGACTGCTTCGCTACTGACCGCGGCTGCGGCTCTCGCCTCGGCGTGGGCGGCTCAGATCTGCTGTAACCTTACTGCAAGCTCTGCTTGCTCGGCTCGATGGGTCTGTTCCCTCAGAAGGTTGGCTTGCTCATCAAAGTGTTGGTCCAGGGCGGCTAGGTATGTAGCCACTTGGTACAGGGGGCCTTCTTCGTGGTGACGTCGTTCCAGGTTTCTCATGCGTGCTTCCCAGACTGGGGTTCTGATGGCCGGCGGGAAGAACTTGGCTGGCGTGGGTGCGAGGTGTTCTTCAAAAATCCGGCACAAATAACGGAGTGCTTTTCGGATGGCCAAGGGGTAGGTGTCTTGGTGTCTAAACCCCGTGGCGGTCGCTCGCCAAGGCTGAATGTCAGGGTAGCGGTTGCTCCTGGCGATGACCAGGATCACCCTGCAGCGGAGGGTACCATGGTGCTCGTACTCTCGGCTGTAGTACCTTGGGCGTTCTGTAACGCCAAGGTCCTCCAGGGTGTTGATTAAGAGGCCGGGAAAGCCAGGTGCTGCTTGGCAATCGCCCTGGGTCCATCCTTCCTCAGCCATCTGAAACATGAACAGGGTAAACAGTCTAGCACAGATACAAAAGAGAGTGGATAACATTTATTATTGCAACACGGGGATACAGTTTTCATAGGCACAGGGTTATCAGGGTCGGGTTCTAGCTTGGAGTGCTAATCCTATCATGGGGATTCCTCCTCGGTCCTGATAGAGCGCTTCTTTATTGGAAGGAACCGATCCATCTCATTTTCGGTCTGAGTACCCTTATCCCAATGGGTTTCCATGGCTTCTTCTTCTTCTTCCTCTATCCATCCACCTATTCCGTTGCGGTTCTCGTATTCTTGCATCTGGGCTTGGAGGGCGGCTAAGGAATACTCGGCGCTTGCGGCTCTTGTCCGTTGTTCCTCCAGCTCCTGGGTTATCTTTTCAATCCCATGGATTAGTTGCTTCAGTTGTGCCGCCTGTTCGCGGTAGAGTGCATCCAAGCCAGTAAGGTAGATGGATAGGTGGGAGACCGTATCTTCTAGGTCTTCTTCTTCTCGTCCAAGTCCCCTCATTCGGGCAATCCAAGTGCGTCCTCTTCCCTCAGCGGGTGGGAAAAATCCCATAGGAGTCCGCTGAAGGTGTCGCCTGTAGAGTACACGCAGCCGTCGCAGGGCTTTACGGGCGGCCTTTCGATAGGTGTCGGGGAAGCGGAAACCAGTGGTGGAGATGAACCAAGTGTCCACATCAGGATAGCGGGTGCTCCTCTCCACAAAGACCATCATATCGCACCGAAGGGTGCCTCCGGCGATGTACTCACGGTAGGCATACTCCGGTGGTTCCATAATCCCAACGCGTTCCAGGCTGAGCAATAGTAACTTGGGGAGGCCGGGCTCTGCGTGGCAGATTCCGTTAACCCATCCATTGCCAGCCCTCTGGAACAAGGCAAAGACCAGTGGTGAGTGTTTGTGCAGAAAATTTCTAAATCAGGACAAGTTCTAGGGCCTGAAAAGGGGTCTCGCTCCTAGGGTCACGTCCTACGGCCAGCCTACGGCTCTGATACCACCTGAAGCGTCCCCCCCATCAGGGAAGACTTAAAAGTGTTACTTTATCAGTCTCGGGAGGCTGATAACACTTTTATTACATCAGATGGTACATCACCGTACAACTCTTCGCGGTAATGGGCAGTGAAGCGCCACTATCGCGAGGATTACAACTAGAACCCAAACTACCACACTAACTACGAAGAGGGATTCATCAGGGTCTTGCGCCATGCGGAGCTCCAATGGTGACCTCACCCACAGGCAAGACTGGGTGCAGGACGGAACCCTACTCGACGTCCTCGGGGATGTAGTCGGGATCTTCCACTGTAAAAGTAAGAATGGGGTGAGTACAAATGTACTCAGCAAGTCCAATCACACCCGCGGAGGGGGTATAGCAGAGTTATATGCACAGGATAATCCAAGGATAAGGTCATGGTTTATTTACGGAAAACTCAGTTGTATGCAAAGGTTTGTTTTAAAATATTTCCAAAACAAGTTTTCTAGTACCAAAGAGCATACGGTGTCGATCCGCACAGGATCCAAGTTTTAATTTGCTACCGGACTCCCCGTCCGCCGTAGCACACAGCACAACTGCCGGACACTTTCCAAACCACTCACACCAGCCCATTCATTCCCAAAGAGAAACACTAGTTATGTGACCACACCATAACTTGCCCAATACCGTGGGCACGGCTATTCGAATAGATTTTAACTCTGCAGAGGTGTGCAACTTTACCCACAGGAGGGGTACCACAGCACGAACACCTTAGTGCCGGTGCAGATCCCAACAAAGCCATTACCCACCTTAGCTAGACCTGACTAGCCACCACGGGATCCATCCAGGGGTCATTCGACCTATCTCCGAGGTTTAACCGGGGCATAAGTCACACAGAGCTTATCCCTTCTCCTTGATCACCCGTTGCTCTCAGCTCTCCTGATGGCTATCAGGCTAACTAGTGGGATTTATGCTAAGCCGTTGCCCATACAACGGTCAAGTGGTTTGCACGACAGGAAGCTAGGTGAGATGACACATCAACTCGGTCCTTAGGGGTGACAAGATGGATATCTCCCTTCCTTGCCCTACCACACAGGTACGAGCACACCAACGGCAATTCACACAGAAATGCCATCCATCCCGTCTAACTCGTCTTTCAAAACCATATTTTATCCCTTCCCACACACACACATTTCTTTATAAAACCAGGTGGTCGAGGTATGATTATCACAGACAAGGGTGGCTATCCTACCATGTTTTCAGCAGCAAAACCATGCAATTTTATAAAACAGGCCACTGGGTTGTGGTTATAAAAACTAGGACAGAAACATGCATCAAAGGGCGGGATTGAACTTGCCATCGTCAAACCCTTGCGGGAGGTCCTGATCGAAGCACTGTCCCTCGGGTTCGGAGTCGCAGAACTGGTCCTCGGTTGCTTGGTCGCAGTCGGGAACTTCTTTGTTCACTCCGTGTCCTACGACGCAAACAAACAGACATACAATCAAGCGAAAGAACTAAAAGCTTTTATCGTTGGGCTTGAATCGGAAATAATTTAGTTACGGAGTTAGGGGTGATATTTTTGGGTGGTTTCTTAATGGCATAGCTAAAACTATACTAGAAACGGAGTGGTAAAGTTTCAGGTCGATCGGAGGTTGTTTGGCGCATAAAATGATGGGGTAAAGGGGTTTCAGGGGCTAAACAGGGGTCCCGGGGCTCGCTTGCAATTACCCGGAGGGGGTAAGGACCTTTTCACGAACCCTAAAAATACTCGGACATGCTAAAAGGTGCCATGCGTATCTAGGTTCGTGTATTGGAGGGCTCAATTTGAAATATTAAAAAGGGCGAGGTTTCTTTTGCAAAGAATGGGTGGATAGGGGTGCTCCTAGAGAGGGGGGGTTTTCTTTGGGGAAATACAGGGGAGGCCAGGGGGTTTTGCGTAAAAGGGGCCACCTTCTTCCTCCTCCCCTCACAGGAAACAGAGGAGAGGGGAGGGGAGCTCGGCGCCGGCCTAATTCGGTGGCCTAGGGCCTGATAGCGGCTAGGAATCGGGGGGGAAAGGGAGAGGGGGAGAAGGGGTTCCCATTCCGGGCCGTACTTCGGGCGGGGGTGGTGCGAGGTGGCCGGCCGACGGGGCGGGCGGCGGCGGGCAGTGCGGGCCGGCGGGGCGGCGAGAGGGCTTGGGGAGGGAGCTGGAGAGGGGGCGGTGGAGGTTGTAGGGGAGGTGGCGGCGGCACGGGGCCTATTTATAGGCGGCCGAGCGGGCGGGCGGACGGTGGCCGGCGGAGCGGCTCCGCGGCGGCCATTAATGGCGCTCGGGTCGCGACACGGCGTGCGGCAAGGCGCAAGCGCCGAGGGCGGCGTCGAGCACGTGGGGAGGAGGGGCCGGGGGGGGCTGCGCGGCATAGGCGATGGCGCGAGCGGCGAGGCGGGGCGCCAGCGGCGGCGGGGCGGCGTGCTGTGCAGCGCGTGCGCGTGGGCCGGACGCGTGCGCGTGTGCGGCTCAGCGGCGCGTGCGCGTACGGCGGCGTGCGCGGCCGGGGAACGGGGCGACGTGGCTGGGGCCGGAGGCCGGGCGGCGTGGCGAGCGACGGACGGCGCGGCGAGCGGCGCGGTCACGCGATGCACGCGCTAGGCGTGCGTGCGTGGGCCGTGCGCGACGCGGCGCGGCCGGCCGAGGCAGGCGTGCGCGTGTGTGAGGGAGAGGGGAGGGGTGTGGTGGCGTGACCCGGGAGTCAAGGCCGGCGGTGCTCGGGAGCAGGGGAAGGGGAGAAGAGGAGGGAGGAGAAGAAAGGAGGGAAAAGGAGGAAGGAAGAAAGAAAAGAAAGAGAGGGGAAAAAGGGAAAAAGGAAAGAAATAGGAGGGAGAGAGAAAAGGAGAAAAGAGAAAGGGGAGAGAGAGAAAGGGAGGGGCGCGTCGGTCGGCCACGCGCGTACGTCGTCCGCGCGCTGCGCGAGGAGAACAGCATCGCGCCGGCGTTGATTGCGGAAAACGGTCGCGCGTGAGCGGTGCGGGATGGGACGGCGGTCAGGCTCGCGTCGGCCGTCAGTGTGACGGTGAAACGGAGAGAGTCAGGGTTTTACGACGAATAAATTTTCGGTCAGGACACTTTAACGCGTAGTTTAAATTTGAAAATTTCGGGGCGTCACACTACTCTTCCCCTGTTTTGGCCCTGTGCTTTTCCAGAAGGCTGGTCCGTGGAATGGGATCCGTCCCCGGCCAGTACTGGTGATATCGAGTGATGTCGTGCCCGGGCTTAGCATGACATCCGTCTAGTCGACGTGCTATAGATCATCGCGTATGTTTTCCGCTGCTAAAAATCTTAGCATAAACAGCTTGTATTGTTTTCTCTAAGTTGAAACTTTGTACTACTTTTATAAACTCTTGTAATGTAATTCCCTATTATGTAAATTGTGATGGTGATTGTATCTCTGGACTCACCTTCGTGTGAGGTAATCTTATTGATCCTGTGTATCGGTGGTTTATCGGGACGTTACCCGACAGGCCAAGGGATTATACCGTTTGAAGCACGTTGGAGCCCTCGGGAGTGGACTCGCGTACTTGAGCCGGTATAATTCAGGTTGGTTCTGCCACACCCCCCCCAACACACGTGCGCTTAGCCGCCCTAAGGACCACCGGTCAGCCAACATTGGTGAGGAGAAATCTTAGCTGTATACCTGGTTGCTGCTCTCGTTCTCCCCCAAATCTCGCCGCCGTGCGCCATCTTTGCCTCTCCAAAATTGCCACTACGCACGCTCAGCCATCCAAGAATCGCCACTGGGCGCGCACTCGACCCCTCCAAAAGCATCGGTGCCAGACCAGCACCCTCTGCTGCCATCGCACTTCTTCCGCTGTGTTGCTTTATGCCGCCGCAGCTCCTGCACGGCCGCCTCCGTAGCTTCCAGTGCTGCCGCCGCAATCCCCCGCCTCCGCCACCACGGTTCTCCCCACTACCGCAGATCCGCCGCCGCCGCCACAACCCCCCACCTCCGCAGCTTCCAGGGGCCCTGCCACGACAGTTCCCCCATCGCTGCAATTCTTCGCCGCCTCAATCTCCTCCCACATCAACGGTCGCCTCACGGCCACAAGGAACCATCCTTCCCAGGTCTTCGCTCAAGCTCGGCCCATAGCTAGATTTGCAATATTGGAAGCTGTAAAAGTACATCATGTTGGGTTTCTACTCCATTATGTGTTGTGCTCATTCTACAAAGGTAGAAACAACAAAAGTAATGTTTCCCCCTTCTTAATTCCATCCTGTTCATTTCTGTTCTTTTTTCATGTTGTAGCTGCATCAGATTGAAGACAAATCAGTAGAATTTAGTGAATAAGGTTGCATTTTATTACTTGTAAGAACCGGTATATCACAGTTGGGATATGGAGATGTCTTATCAGTTTTTGCTATTTTTGTTTTATAATCCAGCCATCCCTACATAGATCCAGACGGCAAGATTACTCGATTATTTTCATGTTCTTCCCTCTGTAGCAAAGATGATAACAATTGTAAACATTTACAAACAGTGGATTATTTAGCAACAACAATAATGGATTCATGATCTCAACTATATGGATTATTTACTAATGGCTAGCAATATTGTAGCATTTCTGTGAGCTGTATGTGATATTCTGAAATAGCATTAAGAAACAACAATAGTTAGTTGTTTAGCAACAATATTGCTTAAGTAATTAAGCACATGAACTAAAAAAGGTAACTTACGGCATTTCCGACACACCAAACTATCCTTATTTATTGATGTGCTTACTTGGTAGGCAAACATCTGTTCTCTACTACTATTTTCTTATTTTATTCTCACCATGTAGTATTGAAACAAGAGCTCATATTTGTAAAGTTCATAGATCATCAAGTTTCTTAACGTGTGACTGAGTACCACAGGTAATATACTAGATCCTTGTTGTCATATAAACATCTGCCAAGGAAACTAGGATATACCGCTAAGAAAATGTTTATGTTTACCTTATAGAATTAACCATTCATCTTATATTCTAAATGAACGTAGTTGATATTTAGTGCTTGCAATCTGAATACCCACCTCAAGATTTGGTACCCCTGGGTTGAAGTGTTACACACCCACCAGGCTTCAAATGGAAGTTCTGGCCCGTAAAAAGGCTGAACGTGAGGTAGCAGCTCTACGACAACACATAGTAGAAATTGAGGAAATACAGGGGCAAAACATGGAGATCAACTCGCAAAATGGTTCTAATTCACATCACCAAGTGGTAATGTACTTCAACAACTTTTGAGTTATTTAATCCAGTGGAAGTTGGCTATGTAGCTCCATTGCAACAAAGCCAACAGTTTTGTAGGTTATTTTTCACTATTCTTTTTGCTGCTTTCTGCATGGACTGCTTCCTGCAGTTGTTCCTGAATGATGCTTTCTACAGTTTCTGCACTTAAGTTTCAGCCAATGCATTTTTTAACAGTTTACAGTTTCCACTTTGTTCAGGTGGGAGGTCTTAGAGGCGGCATGATGGTCGATCATATGAGCAACAAGTGGATCAGTGCTCATGGACACTATTTTATTTTGGGTAGACTTGGATCATTTGTAAGTAGCTGGGAGTTGTTTAGCCAAAATGACATGCGCTACATGAGAAGCCAATGTTATGGTTGTGTAGCAGCTTATTTGGACTATCAAGGCTGTTTGCCTTTGTTTTGTAAATGTGGCTTTGTCTGCTTATACCGTGGCCTGTGAAGCCAAATATATGATCTAGCTAGCTTGACCTGAGCCCTGTGACAACACAAATGATGTTGTCTATAATGAAAACTTTCTTGCTCAGCCAATTATGTGTTTGATATCTGTTGGATCCATATGAAAACTCTGCTCTATATTTTAGCCAATTATGTGTTTGATATTGTTGGGTTAAAATAAAATTATGAGCTATACATGTTCAGCCAATTGTGTTTGATATGTACTGTTTCAAAAGATTGGTGTTGTATGGCCATTGAGAGATTAATTATATTATTTCTATGGATGCATAGCGTTGGATTGTTGGTTGGTAAAGAAATTTAGCTGCACATTCAGTTGGTAAAAATTTGTAATAAATCGTTGGTCGGGATATATGGGTCAGTCGGTATATCTTTGCCGAGCATCAGACTATCGGTCGGTATATCCATGTCAGTCGGTATAAGTTTATATCGACGCCACTTACAACGACTGATGTGTGGAGTCGGCATACATCTATACCGACTGATGGTGCGTCGGTACAATGGCTTACACAGACTACAATATAGTCGCTGCAGTGGGGCTGTGGTATAATGATATCTACATGTATATAAATAGTCGTGTGCAGAATGTTCTTGAATAGTAGTAGGGAGTAGGGATGAAGGGGCAATGGTTATAGAACGGCCATCCACTACATCAACATGTAGTGGTCAATCACACTTTATATCTAAATTTGCGAGAGAGAGAGAGAGAGAGAGAGAGAGAGAGAGAGAGAGAGAGAGAGAGAGAGAGAGAGAGAGAGAGAGAGAGAGTAACGAAGAAGCTTACCGAGTTACCGTCCACAACGTTGTTGATGCTACTGCCTGCCGCCATTGAGCCATCAGGTTAGAGGTTCGGGAGGTTTGGGTTTTGGAAGTGCTGTTTTCAACAAGAGTGGTTGCTGGCGGCCCAAGCTAGATCGGGTGGAGGCGTCGTGGAAGGAACAAGGAAAGTTATGATCATGAAGGATGGGGTGAAGGAGCGGCAGATGTGGATGAAGAAGAGCTAGGTGGCGCATAGAAAGGAAAATGAGAGGCGTTGTGACGGGTGCCTAGGAAGAAAGATGGAGAGGAAGGTGATGACTACACCATATGTTGATGGTCAACCACCTCATAGAACTTCCTCGGATGAAGAACCTAATAATTTGTGATCCTTACCATTTGAAAGTGTATTGAAGCACTTTGTGCCAAGATTATCAAGATCCTAGTTAGAATCTTATTGAAGTTTTTTATGAAATACATATGCACACTCACCCTATGAATGCACGCACGTAAGCATACGAACACTTCTAAAAGATTGAGCAACAGATATTGAGATTGATGAAGTTACCACAGACGTCTCGATATTGATGCCAGCTAAATTCTAAAAAAAATCTAAAAAATACGATCACTCATACTGAGTCGAGAACTTGAATCTAGATGGACATGTTCCACCATATGGAACTATATATACCAGCAGAGATACACTTGGTAGTCTATACATTGATTTCTTTTTTTTAAAAAAGGTGACTTCGTATATACAGGCAACACAACTCACAGTCATCGAATGATGGGCCCGATGCTGAATCTACAGTCGACCGTAAGTTTCAAAACTTATGGTCGGTCCGACTAACTTAAGAATTATTCTATAACGGGAGCCCCTCCCTCCGGCCTAATTTTCTTTCCTTTTTCTTATTTTTCTTTTCCTTTGTCTAATTCTAGCTGGTGACTAAATTTATTCTCGAAATTTTTCTTCCAAACTAGGTATTAAGTTTTACTTCCAAAATTTTTGCTTCTGATTTTTTTCTAAAAAAGTTACTTTTAAAAACTTTGTCTACCTTGATCGTAAGTTTTTGCTTTCAATTTTTTTGCTTCTGAATTTTTTATCCCAAATTTATTTTTAAATTTTGTTTTCCAAATTTTTTCTCCTGAAATTTTGTTCCAGATTTGTTTTTGAAGTTTCACCGAAAATTTGTTTCAAAAAAGTTTTCAAACTTTTTCCCCAATTTGTTTACGATTTTTTTGTTTTGAGCTTTTATATAATTTTTCTCTTTCTACAATATTTATTTTTGCGATTTTCATCTAACTTTATGTATATAAATGTTTGTATGTAATTTTTGTGTATATAATTTTTTTATCAAAACTGAAAAAAAAGAAATACGTGAAAACTAGACACAGGCGTAGTTCTGGTCAGAAATCTTACGGAGCGTTCGGTATGGTCGTCCGTAAATTAGATAGCCCCGATGACGGGCATAGAGAGAACTAAAATTCAAGAGGCCCAGGAGAGTAGGAGACCGTGCGGCGTTGGCCCGTCAGGCTTGGGCTTTAGCCAACAGCCTCCCCACTCTCCCCTCCGCCTCTTCTGTTCCTCTCCGGCAGGCACTCCCGACCTCACCTGGTGCCGCAGAGCAGTCGCCGCCGCCGCCCGCAGAAGCCGAAGATGGCGTCGTCGGCGTCCACCCTCGAGATCGAGGCCCGCGAGTACGTACAAACTCCTCTTTACCCCTTACTAATAAAAAAGCCGCCTTTTGCACTAGCGAAACCACGAAAGAAGCAACCCGAGAAATTCCTAAACCCTACTAGGGTCCTTGCGCTTGTTTCTTGAATCCGTCCGTCCGCGCGTGAACCTCGTTGTGTGCTACGGCCTCCCCACTAGTACCTTCTAGTATAGCAAGAAATCGGGCAAATTTTGAACTGCGAATTCCACACACCGTCCTGAATCTATCCGAGAATCTCAAGACTCGCGGTAGCAATAATGGCTTAAGGCAGAGAAAGGATTTAAGTTATGCTTTTTTATTATTGTGCGCAGCGTGGTGAAGATAGTGCTGCAGTTCTGCAAGGAGAACTCACTGCAGCAGACGTTTCAGACGCTGCAGAATGAGTGCCAGGTCTCCCTCAACACCGTCGACAGCATCGACACCTTCATCGCGGACATCAATGCCGGGCGCTGGGACGCGGTGCTGCCCCAGGTCGCACAGCTCAAGCTGCCGCGCAAGAAGCTCGAGGACCTCTATGAGCAGATTGTGTTGGAGATGGCCGAACTCCGTGAGCTTGACACGGCCCGTGCCATCCTCCGCCAGACGCAGGTCATGGGCGTCATGAAGCAGGAGCAGCCTGAGCGCTACCTCCGCCTTGAGCACCTCCTTGTCCGCACGTATTTTGACCCCAATGAGGTTGGCAACTTGCTCTTGCCATGTTTGTTCTTGATATGTTTATTTGTCCTCCCTGGGCTATCTTAATTTTGAAATACTGGAATATCACTATGCTAACAGGCCTACCAAGAATCCACCAAGGAGAAGCGGCGAGCGCAGATCGCTCAAGGTGAGCTTGCTGATTGTCTTACTTACATTTTGGGTTATCATTTCTTTAGAGTTTAGAGCACAAATTTATAATGTGCTCCCTCCATTCCAAATTATAGATCGTTTTGGCTTTGCTAGATGCATAGATTTTGCTATGCATTACTTCAAATTTTTTTTTTGCTATGCACCTAGATATACGCTATGTCTAGATACATAGCAAAAACTATGTATCTAAAAAAGCCAAAACGGCCTATAAATTGGAACAGAGGGAGTGTCATAGAATTCTTTTAGCACTTATCAACAAATTTCAAGTTTTAAAATTGAAAGAAAAATGATTAAGTATATAGCTAACCTGGACTTTAATAAGTTGGTCCTAGTAGCTAACCAGGAAATTCTGTTCTGTACAATTCTAATTCTTAACCATTAGTTCTTAACTTCTTATTCCTTTGCTGTGCCAATTTCAGCTATTGCTTCTGAAGTCTCAGTAGTCCCACCATCTCGGCTTATGGCATTGATTGGTCAGGCTTTGAAATGGCAGCAACACCAAGGTACTCTTTGCCACGCACTATTAATTGGCTGCCACCATAATGATATCCTGTCGTAACTGTCATGAGTTAGTCTTGAAATCCCCATCTTTGTTTCCTATTGCATAGGACTGTTGCCTCCTGGCACACAGTTTGATTTGTTCAGAGGAACTGCTGCTATGAAGCAAGATGAAGAAGAGACATACCCTACTACTTTGGCTCATCAAATAAAGGTGATTTTGCTTCTGTTTTAGTTGTTTTTACCCTCATATATTCCTTATCTTTACTTGATAATAAGGAGTATGTGAACTTCAGAAAACTGGAAATATGATGCTGATTCATATATTTGATATCTATAAGCTCCAAAAGTGTAAAGGGATAACCTAGAAAATACTGACTGTATTAACAGTGATTGATACAGCAGAGCAGTGGGTGGGGTTTAACTTGTGATGATAGCTATACATTCGAACCACGGTCGTCATAAAATGGAACAATAGAAGTAACTCGGACCACTGAACATAATCTGTATACTTCCTGGTTATTTATCATCCTTGATAAAGATGAACCAGCGATGGTTAGGTTCTGTCATGTTCACTTGCATGCTGAAAGAAGGAATAAAAACCATATGAATGTGCCAAGGGAGTTGCTCTTATCAGGCTTTTGTTTACTACTCGTAACCTCGAGTTGTCCTTGCAGTTTGGGAAGAAAACCCATCCCGAATGTGCTCGGTTCTCACCTGACGGTCAGTACCTTGTTTCATGCTCAGTGGATGGAATCATTGAAGTAAGTTGCTTTCTTGTCTGCCTTTGCATATCAGCCTCTAATCTAGCTTGGCTGAAGTTCACTAAAATTTTCAGGTCTGGGATTATATTAGCGGGAAGCTTAAAAAGGATCTTCAATATCAAGCCGATGTAAGGCCTTTTAAGTTTAATAATTTCGTGGGAACTAAATATGCCCATTCCATTTAATCAGATATGGATAGGGATGCTAATCTTTTGCATGCTGTCTTTTGGATAAACACTCCAGGAAAGTTTTATGATGCACGATGATGCTGTGCTATGTGTTGATTTTAGTAGAGATTCTGAAATGCTGGCATCTGGGTCACAGGATGGAAAGATTAAGGTTCCCTTGCTGCTCAGTCTTATATTTTCTTTCTATTCAGAAAATATTGGCCATCACCAATCTATATTGTATTTAAATATTTTTTCCTCAGGCCATATTATAATAACTTGCAAGTTTATGTTTGTTACTCATAAATTTCCTTGTGAGTTTGATTTCAGACTGTTTACAGATATTTGCTATATATCAAACTGCTTTTTTAGTTCTGTTGTCATTGCATTGGTAGAGTATAGTATCATTTAATGCATTTCATAGATGACACTTCTTCAACAAAATTTTCTTACAAGTACATGCTGTGATCATGTACAAGTGTCTACAATCATCTGTTAAAGCAAAATTAGTTGGTCAATATCTCACCAGTCATTTGGTCTAGCATCTGCCTAGTTTCTTGGTTCTTGTGTACCAAACGAAATTACAATGAATTACTTCATCTCGGTACTAATCTCTCATTTATCCATTGCCAGGTTTGGCGTATACGAACTGGCCAGTGCTTGCGACGCCTTGAGCGCGCACATTCGAAAGGTGTTACAAGTGTTACATTCTCACGTGACGGAACCCAGATATTGAGTACATCCTTTGACACTACAGCGAGGTTTCATGCAACCATAAACTACTAGCCTAAATTTATACTAATGAAATATCCTTATTCATATTTTACATTTTTCATTCTTTCAAAAAATAATGGTTCAAGATGGTAATCGATAGTTCAAGGGCATGTATCTTGGTGCAGTATGATGCAATTATTATATGAGCCCTTCCTTAGACTACTTGAATGAAGCTACACCATAGGTTCGGAACATTATTATTATTTTTATTTTTTAGCTACATGTTGAAGTAGTAGGCCCTTTTGATATGAGATAGACTAAATCTAGAAATAAAAATTTACCTGATGATTAAAAGTTTAAAAATGTTAAATTCCCTGCCTAAACTGGGAAAATGAATGCAAGTTGACTGTGTCAAGTTAAAATCTTAGAACGGCGTTTTTAAATTGTGCAACTTCCGTCTGCAGCCTTCACTCCATCTGTGTAAATAAGTTCACTTTGCTATGATTCCAACTTAAACTAAAATCTGCATTTGAACTTTGGCATGGTGAATTTGCAAGGGTCTCCCTAAGTGTGTTTGAAGTAAGAGTGGTCAATTCAAGCATTGAAAATATGAGATGTTTATCTGTACTGAATTGTGTTTGTTTATGCAATGTCCTGCAGAGTTCCTTTTTTAGATCTCTTGTGCTTTCATTTCTTTCTTTTGGTTTGGGTTCAGAATTTCAGTTTCATGCATCCCAGTTCTAAGCAGTTTTACTTCCTAGGCTTACACCCCCCTCATTTTTGCAGAGTACATGGCCTCAAGTCTGGAAAGATACTGAAAGAATTCCGAGGTCATAGTTCCTATGTGAATTATGCCATCTTTACTACTGATGGTAGCCGTGTTATTACAGCTTCCAGTGATTGTACTGTTAAGGTACTGATCTCCTCATCGCACATATACAGTTCAACTTTCCATTCTTCAACAGTTCATGGCTATTTGCTTATTCATTTATTGTTTCTTAATGTAGGTCTGGGATGCAAAAACAACAGATTGCTTGTATACTTTCAAGCCACCACCTCCTTTGAGGGTACTGACTTCTCATGCTGTCCAAGTTTGACTCTTAAACATGCATAACCTTTAGTAATGCTTATTTACCCATATCTTTTCGTTCCCAGGGAGGAGATGCATCTGTTAATTCTGTCCATTTATTTCCCAAAAATACCGATCACATTGTTGTCTGTAGTAAGACTTCGGCAATATTCATCACGACTTTACAAGGACAGGTACTGTGAATACGCATCCTATATTTTATTTGGCTTGTGCTTTTCTACCTGTAAAATGGAGGGCTCTATGTGAATCTAGTTAACCTCTATATTCTTCGGAAACATAATGTACTCTCAGAAAACCCTATTTTCTCATAGTATCATCCTCTGTTCTTTTCTTTTCAAAAAAAAAATCATCCTCTGTTCTTTTCTTTTCGAAAAAAATCATCCTCTGTTCATCTGATGGTCCACCACTTACCTTTTTAATGGGAAATAGAAGGGGAGACCCCTACTTAAATTAAATTGAGCAAACTGTAAATGTTATGGTTTCATTTTTGTAAGAAATGCTGAAAGAAAAAGACCAACACAAGGACATGTCAGCCATTTTAGATACTTATTCTAGTGCATGGCCATAAATTGTCATTGACTTCAAATTTTCTTTCAGGTTGTAAAGACTTTCTCATCAGGTAAGCGGGAAGGGGGAGATTTTGTTGCAGCTTCAGTTTCCCCAAAAGGAGAATGGTTATATTGTGTTGGTGAAGACATGTGAGGATATCACTATAAACTTTCTTTTATTATCTAATGCTATGATGTGGGCTTCTTACATCGGTTTATAATGACAGCTAAATGAGAGTTATTGTTTGCAGGAACATGTATTGCTTTAGTAACCAGTCTGGTAAACTGGATCATCTAATGAAGGTCTGTCAAGTGAAAGTTTCTCACGTTTCAGCACAAATTTGTTGACCCTTTACATTTCTGATTATGCTGTATCAAGTTATTCTAGTGTTCTTTTTTTGTGGGTAAAGTTATTCTTACGATAACACGTTAACACTCTGTACTTTGTGTTTGGCAGGTCCATGAGAAAGATGTCATAGGCATTACGCACCATCCTCATAGGAATTTGGTTGCCACCTATGCGGAAGATTGTACAATGAAGATATGGAAGCCTTGATTTTTGTGTACTTGTTTGTATTAACCTGTATTTTTAGGCAACATGGTTATCCATCTCTCTAAAGTGCTAATTAAATAGGCTGTATGTGGTTTTGCAATTTAGAGAACTAGGAGGTGTTTAATAGGTCATTATCGACTCCTTGGTGCATATAGAACCAATGTGTTCCATTGTATCCTGTTCTAGTTTTAGTATCTTTGAACGGTTTACAAAGCTGATCATGATGGCTCTTTCCAACACGCTCCAACTTACTTTTCTTGGCTAGAAAATTGGATGACATTGCATCGACGAGCACAAAGCAGTTGAGAAATTGTGTTTTGCCATTTGTCAAACTGGAATAGTTGGACACAAATGATTACAGTTCAGGGGTGTTTATTTCTTAAGAAGTTCACAGGAGTTTCTTGTAGCAATTTCAGAATAGACTGAAGGTAAGATGTGCCATTGCAAATCTTTCGATTAAATGGTATAGTGTTCTACCATCCATTCTTCGCTATGGGTTTGTTGAATGATAAGGTGGTTGCTCCACAGTTTTGGATAATTCAGGGGTCGGTCGAAAGTCCCCAGAAAAGCGCATTTTCACCAAATTCTGTATAGAGTTTCGTGATGTTCCAGCATTTGAAGGGATGGTGCCTAACGAAAACATCTCTGGAACATAGATCTCACGGAAGCTATTATTCTTAAGCTCAATTCAGTATCTGTATAGTTCTGGAGGTGACATTGCAACTGTAAATACTCCATTGAGTTGATTACAATGTATACGAGTCCCCTGGAGCCACTGGTAAGGGATACATACACATATAGAGGAAACTGATATATGAAAAAAAAATCTTGGTCCTTGCCAATGGCCTTTTTTCAGAGTAATCTTGAATCTTCAGCCGCTGTCTTTCCTTCCATCCCCAGCTGAATCACACGATAAGGTGTCGCTGGCTTCTTGTCCACTCTCCGGCGTCCCCCCTGGTCTGTACTAAAACAGCTTCAAATACAAGTAAACAGAGACCACTAGAAGAATATACGAAGTCACAGGTTTTGTCTGAACACCCGCGGGAGGAAGAAAGTGGAAATTAGATTTGAGTTAAAAATCTTCGGGCTACTTAGAGAGGTACAAATAGCAAATGTGATAGGCCAGTTCAATTTGGAATGTTTCAAGTTGTATTCTCTGTATCAGGACGAATGCCAAAAAAAAAACCAAAATTACTACTTGTACTATGAAAAGATAATAAGCAGGCAAAAATAAACAGAAGGGCATCGATAGGGAGGGAGAGATGGGCGGCTATGATGGGGGAGCCAGGGAAGAGGCAGTGCAGGGGAGGGAGCAACAACACCAGCGGAGCTCTCAACCATTTCTGTGCCTGATGAAGAACCTCTCACAACTCCCTTCCCTATTTCGCAGGCAAGCGAACAGACATGTTTTCGCTGTGGAAGAAACGGGGTTTTTTTGTTGATGGCCCCATCCCATGCTCTGCCTCATCCCTGTCTCCAATCCAAACCACCTTCCCCCCTCTCTGTGCTCATAACCTGCATAACTAAACCAAACGGCCAAACCTGGCAACGTGCTGCAACCGCCGACGCTAATGAGAATTGAGAACCCTAATCTCCGTCATCTCCATGGAACGTTGGAGATGTATATATACAACGCAACACTGGCTTGCCGATTGCCGTCCCGGTGCAGTGTAGGTGCAGTACAGTACTGCACTCCTGCTTGCTAGTCTTGCAATTCCAGTGAAGCAATGATAAGCATAAGCTACAGGCGGCGCGGCGCCCGTCAGTACAACAACGCGCCTCTGGAGCTCTGGAGTGGAGTACACAGCAGGCGCGGACCTGGCTTCGCCCCGTCAGTACAACGCGTACTGCACACCCCCAGCAGCTCACCAACCTCCCAGACGAGACGACTGCCCGGCTTGATCGACTTACGACCAGTCCTACTTTGTCCCGTTTGTCATTTAGAAAATTCTGTATTTGACACCGGTAAAGTTGAGAATTTCGTTCCCTATTTCACACTTCCGCCCATTCCATCATTTAACTCATGTGAATGGTAATACGTGGACTCTCCCCTCTCTTTTCTAGGCTAAAATATGTATCAAATCATCTCTAAAATTCATAAAACCTTTTGTAGGGATATAACGAATGTAGATGAATCTATTTTGCACAAAAACACATATGTAGCATTAAAATCTTTAAATAAAAATTTATCAAAGTAGGTAACTTTTGAAGATTATCTGAATTTTTAGTGCACAAAAGTACTTTCCAACAATTATGAAAAAATACTTAATATTCCTACACTTGGATGAAAGAATTTATAAAATTACTTTACATGATAAAATTACAAAGAGATACGGAAGGGTCAGCTTGAGGATCCTAAGATTTAGGAGATAAAGGAGATGATAGAAGCAGGCAAGGCACTTGACTTCACAGAAGATGAATATGGAATGGTGTGGTTCCGAAAGAGGATATGCGTACCCAAGGTGGATCACCTTCGTGAGAAAATCTTACAGGAAGCTCATGACTCAGCTTATTCTATCTATCCGGGCAGTACTAAGATGTATCAGGATTTAAAGGAGAGATATTGGTGGTATGACATGAAGCGTAACGTTGCAACTCATGTGGCACTGTGTGACGTGTGTCAGAGGGTCAAGGCAGAACATCAGAGACTAGCCGGTTTGTTACAGCTATTGAAGGTGCCAGAATGGAAATGGGAAGAGATTGGTATGGATTTCACCAACACCAGGGTCAATCCTCCTGCAGGTCTGGCTCCCGACCAGATTACTCTCTAGGCCTCCTAGGCACCTACTACATCTGCTCCCGATACATCGCACAGCATGGCTTCACCGTGGCCGGCAGCTCCTGAGGGCCAGGCTGCGCCATCCGATACGGTACCAACATCTATCCAGCTAGACCCTGCAGCTGCGCTAGCCCCTGCGGTGCTACCGAATACAGCTCCACATCCGCGTACCTGGCTCCAAGCAGGTATCAGACAACCAAAAATTTACACAGATGGCACTGTTCGCTATGGGAATCTTACTATCTGTGAAGAACCCACCACTATCTCTGCTGCTTTATCTGATCCCAATTGGAAACAAGCTATGGAATCTGACTTTTCAGCACTAATGTGAAATAATACATGGCATTTGGTTCCTCCTGTCAGTGGCCGCAATCTCATTGATTACAAATGGGTATTCAAACTAAAAAGAAAGGCTGATGGATCCATTGATCGGCATAAAGCTCGGTTGGTTGCCAAGGGTTTTAAGCAATGTTATGGTATTGACTATAATGACACATTTAGCCCTGTTGTTAAATTTGCCATAATTCGTTCGGTACTCTCTATTGCTGTTTCTTAGGGCTGGAGTCTTCATCAGCTAGATGTGCAGAACGTGTTTCTTCATGGCGTTCTAGAGGTAGATGTTTATATGAAACAGCCTCCTGGTTTTGAAGATCCTTCTAAGCCCAACTATCACTGTAAGTTGGACAAGGCTCTGTATGGTCTGAAACAAGCTCCGCGTGCGTGGTATTCTCGTTTGAGTTCCAAGTTGCAAGCTCTTGGATTTATTGCCTCTAAAGCCGATATATCATTATTTATCTACAAGAAAGGGTCATTTTTGGTCTATGTGGATGATATCATTATTACTGGCTCTTCCCCAGTGGCTATTGATGCTCTTCTTGCTGATCTGCGATCTGATTTTGCTCTTAAGGACCTTGGGTCTCTTAATTATTTTTTGGGTATTCAAGTTACTCGTCTGTCTGATGGTATTCTTCAATCCCAAGAGAAATATGCCACTGATTTACTTCATCGAGTTGGAATGCTATCTTGCAAGCCTGTCCCAACACCAATTTCTGATACGGAAAAACTTTCGGTTCATGATGGTACTCCACTTGGTCCAGAGGATGTGAAGAATTATAGGAGTGTTGTTGGTGCTCTACAGTACTTATCCCATACCAGGCCTGATCTTGCCTTTGCAATCAACAAAGCTTGTCAGTATCTTAGTGCTCCTACGACCGTGCACTGGACAGCAGTCAAATGAATTATGAGGTATGTGAAAGCTACACTAGGCCTAGGTCTTAAATTCTCTCGGCCAACTTCTCTTGTTGTTAGTGGCTTCTCCGATGCCGACTGGGCAGGGTGTCCTGATGATTGCAAGTCTACCGGCGGGTATGCTGTGTTTCTTGGCTCCAACTTAATCCCATGGTGTGCCAAGAAGCAGCCGACTGTCTCTAGATCAAGCACTGAAGCTGAGTATAAATCAATGGCCAACGCCACAGCAGAAATAATATGGCTTCAAACACTTTTGAAGGAACTCAGTGTCCCTTGTCCATCAGCTGCACGCCTATGGTGTGATAACATGGGTGCTAAGTACCTGTCTTCAAATCCAATATTCCATGGTCGCATGAAGCACATCGAGGTCGACTATCACCTTGTTCGGGATCAGGTATCCAAAAGACTACTAGATATTCGGTTCATATCTACTAATGATCAACTAGCAGACGGCTTCACGAAAGCTCTACCTCAGCAGCGTTTTCATCAGTTCTGTCGCAATCTCAACTTAGTATAGTTGTGATTGAGGGGGGTGTTAGTGATAATATCCTAGAAGTTTCTTTGCATGTAATCTTCAACCAACCGAATCAATCAACTATAGATAGCAAAGATATATTCTAGGCTGGTGTATAGATAGAATTCTAACAATAGATTGATTCGGTTGCCTTATTTGTATAAGCTGTTGCATCTAGCCTTGGCGTATATATAAACACGCAATCCGCGGCCACCCAAGGGTGGTAGAAACGCTTCAACCTATTCCATCTTACAACAAGAACACCTCTTGTCAACATTGGTGCAAACACCTCGTTCATGTGTCCTTCAAATGTTGCAGGGGCGTTTGTTAGACCAAACGGCATAACCACAAACTCATATAGGCCCTGGTGAGTACGAAAAGCTATCTTGTGGATGTCCTTAGGTGCCACCCGGATCTGATGATACCCCGAGCGCAAGTCCAATTTGGAAAACCAGCAGGATCCGGCTAATTCATCCAATAGCTCCTCCACAATCGGCATGGGGTGTTTGTTTTTAATAGTTTGGGCATTTAACCTGCGGTAATTGATGCAAAACCGCCACGTGCCATCTTTCTTATGAACCAGCAGCACTGGAGATGCGAAAGGACTGGAGCTCATACGGATCAACCCTTTTTGCAGCATCTCCTTCAACTGTTTTTCCACTTCATCCTTCTGATCAGGTGGTAGACGATAAGCCCGAGCATTGACTGCTTGTGCACCCGGGACCAGTTCAATAGTATGATCACTATGCCGTTGCGGTGGTAGAGCTGTTGTGTCTTGAAACACATGTGGAAATCTGTCCAGAACTTGTTGAACTAGGGGTGGCACTGCTGTTGACTGAGCAGGTTCAGATATTGCTGCTATAGGAGCCATGGAAGTAGTGCTAGTAGACTGCCATAACTGAACAACATGAGTGATTGCCTTTCTGCGTAACAGGCCTTTGAGCTTAGAACAGCCACCTGGTCGGCACACCACCTGATTAGGCTTCAGTCCGCTCAAGAGAATTCTCTTTCCCTCATGTGAAAATCTCATCTTCTTATGTCTCCAATGCACCCACATGGGGCTGTGGCTTTCTAACCAGTCCTCACCCAAAATGATATCAAAGCTGCCTAATGCTAAAACTCGCATATCTTGAGTGAAAGAATGACCCTGAGTCCGCCATTGAAGGTTTTCTACCATTCCAACACAATGAACAGAGCCCCCATCCGCAACAGTGAACTGTTCAGAGGCAATAGGTTTCACCTGCAGCTGTTGCTGTTTGGCCACCTCTTCGCTGATGAAAGAAGTGATACTACCCGAGTCCACAAGTAACAGCACTTCTTGTTTGCCAATCATGCCTTTGAACTGCATTGTTCTTCTTCTTGAGCCAGCTTTGGAAGGACTAGCAACCGACATCAGAGAGGAATCTGCAGGAGTAGTCAGATCTCCTTCATCAGAACTCTCCCCATCAGAATAATCCAGAACTTCAAGGAGCTCCTCAATGATATGCAGAGGGACTTGCTGAGGACACTGATGTTGCCTGCTCCATTTCTCCCCACATTTGAAACATAAGCCCTTGTCCTTCCTGTAGGCTCGGAGAAAATCCAGCTTCTCATTCTGCTTCAACTCATCTGCATGCTTAGAGTCTGTTTTTGGCTTGTCTTTATCAACGGAATACCCAGACTTGAATGAGGTCTTCACAGAACCACCCATATCATACTTGTGAGGAAGCTTCTTCTTGCCATTCTCCAACTCGGTCTCCTGTAACAGAGCAAGAGCACAAGCAGTTTCGACGTCTTTGGGGCAGTGAAGAGTAATGACAGAGCGAATTTCATCGCGTATACCATTCAGAAACCGAGTAACGAAGAAGACATGATCATAAGCCTGGTTGTAAAGCTGGATATGGTGAGACAACTCTACAAAACGAGTGTAGTAGTCATCCACTAAACCGGTTTGGCGAAGGGAGTCTAACTGCTTCGCGATCAAAACGATCACACACCAAGGAGCACAACTTATCCCACTCATGAGCCCACCCCTGACACTCTACCGAATGCAACCATGAAGCAGCCCTAGTTTTCAAGGAATCGCTCACTCCGTACACCTCAAAGTACATCTCACACTTATCGCGCCAGAGACGAGGGTTTTCACCATCAAATTTTGGGAAATCTAGTTTGGGAAGGGGATTAGGCTTCACAAAATTGCTAGGGGGCGCATGGGTATAGTCAGAGCGATCAGAATGTGGTTCATGCGATGTACCCATGATCGGGCGTGGCGGACGTGATCCTAAGATCCTGCCGCCATCATCCCGGTAGCTGTGATCGTTGCGGTGCCCGCTGGGCCGCTCTGACGACGATGCAGATGGGCGCATCTCCTGCTGCGGAGCCACATTGAGGTCGAAGGGATTGGTCCACCGCGATGAGGGTTGCGGCGGAGCCGTGGAGGGACGAAGCGCCGTAGGCGGAGGAGCCGTAGAGGCACGCAGCGCCGCGGGCGGCGGCGGCAACGGTGGTGGCGGCGCCGTCACCAGGTGGTGCAGACGTGTCACGACGGTGTCGGACTGGGACAGGAGCGTACTCATGGACGCATCCGTCGAAGACCTCCACGCCTCGATGCTCATCAACTTGTTGAGCATCTACTTCATCACGTCTTCAAACCCCGCGAACTTCTTCGATAGCTCATCGATGGAGTTCGCCATCTGCTCCAGGAGTTTGGTTGCATTGCATGGTGGCGCCAGGTTGTCGAATCACGCCGTTGGGAAAAAAAATTGGTGGGATCGAAGGTGGGTGGTGGGGAATTTGGTGGCTCTGGATACCAATAGTTATAGGACTGCTTGGATTCGAGAACTGGTAGAGGGGGAATCAGAGGAGAGAAAGGGGAATACAGCAGTGCAGGACAGAGTTCATGGGAGGGGAATAGTTCTATTCATTTCCTTTATAGTCCTCACGGGTTCCCAGCACAGATATTAAACGGCACGGTCACAGGCTGACCGGCTAGCCAGCTCACGCACAGCCCGATTTGGGCTAAACACTGGACCGGGCTCAAGGCCCACTATCGATCAGCTTCTCACGTTCTTCAGGTGCAACTTATATCATGACAATTTGCTCGTCAGCGTCCTTTTGATGAGAAGATGGCAGCTCTGCGTGCATATCGCCGCGCCCGTGGGTTATGTGAAAAGTGGGCCGAGAAGTGGAGTAGGGATCACAAGTGTTCTGAGCAGATTCAGCTGCACGCATTGCAGGAGATTTGGGATTTATGTCAGCTAGATACTTCTGCTGATGATAATTCTTCTCAAGATGAGCTGGGGCCGACTGATCAATTGATGACTTTATCTCTATCTCCGGTCCAAGGGAAGCAGTGTCCTAAAACTATTCGGTTCAGAGGTACTGTGTAGCAGTTTGATGTGCTAATTTTGCTGGACTCAGGTTGCTCCAATACCTTTGTCAGTGCTTCTTTGGCTGCCAAGTTAAGTGGTTTATCCAAGTTGCAGATTCCAGTTGCTGTAAAAGTAGCTGATGGAGGGATTCTCCGGTGTGACTCTTACTTTGCTTCTTTGCAATGGGAAACTAATGGGTGTTCTTTTCATCCAATGCCAAGGTTTCACCACTGATCCATTATGATATGATTGTGGCATGGATTGGCTTGAATCCTTCAGCCCCATGAAAGTTGATTGGAATCAGAAGTGGTTGGTGATTCCATATTAGGATTCTACAGTTTTATTGCAAGGCATTCAACCTGATATTCCTGAGTTAACTGTGGTGGAAGTCTGTGCTGTGTTACTGGTTGATGGGAAAGCAGTGCAGTTGGATGTTCCTCCAGAATTACAGTTGCTCTTGGAAGAATTTTCAGATGTCTTTCAACCTCCTTCTGGTTTGCCCCCTACTAGAGCTATCCCCCTAGTGCCAGGAGCTACCCCAGTTAATGTTAGGCCCTATAGGTATCCACCTGCCATCAAGGATGAGATTGAAAGACAGGTAGCTAAAATGTTGAAAGCTGGTATTATTCAGAATAGTCTCAGTCCATTTTCTTCTTCTGTCTTGCTGGTGAGAAAGAAGGACCAAACCTGGAGGTTTTGTGTGGATTTTAGGCATTTTAATGCTATGACAGTTAAAAGCAAGTATCCTATCCCTTTTATTGATGAGTTCTTAGATGAATTATCCCAAGTTAGTTGGTTTACTTGTTTAGATCTGACTGCTGGTTACCATCAAGTCAAGTTGAAAGCTGGAGAAGAATTCAAAATAGCTTTTCAGACTCACTCAGGCCATTATAAGTTCAGGGTTATGGCATTTGGATTGTCTGGTGGTCCTGCTACTTTTCAAAAAGCCATGAACAACACCTTGCATCCTCTCCTTAGAAAATGTGCGTTGGTTTCATTTTGATGATATTCTTATCTACAGTAAAACTTATGAGGAGCATTTGGTCCATGTTAAGCTGGTTCTGCAGTTGCTTTCTAGAGATCAATGGAAAGTGAGGCTTTCTAAGTGTGCTTTTGCTCAAAGGAAGATTGCCTACTTGGGTCATATTATAAGTGAGCAAGGGGTAGACCACTGATCCCTCAAAAATTGAAGCTGTCATGCATTGGCCTACTCCTGTGGATGTCAAACAGCTGAGAAGTTTTTTGGGGCTGGCTGGGTACTACAGGAAGTTTGTGAGGCATTTTGGTGTGATTAGTAAGCCTTTGACAGATTTGTTGAAAAAGGGGCCTTTATTCATTTGGACCCAAGGCCATGACACTGCATTCCAGACATTGAAAGCTGCTCTTTGTTCTGCACCAGTGTTGTCATTACCTGATTTCACTAAGGCCCCGTTTGGATCCTTGGAATGGAATTCCATTCTAATAATCATTATTTAGATATAAATTAATTAAGCTAATATAGTTGTATGTGGAATATATTTGTATATTATTGTTGGCTATAAGGGAGAGATACTTATGTACCGCAATTTTGCTATAGGAAAGCGAGTCGAAGAGTGCGCTATAAGTTGTATATTAGAAACATAGCATGAGGATCTATAGAATCAATTTCCATCTCCCATCCCATGAATTTAAGAAGCTTATATATATATTTTGGAAAGTTGTGAAATGCCATATTTTAAGATAAATAGTCTACTCTATTAAGTAGATTCCAATTCCTCAAAATGAAATCATCCAAACGGGGCCTAAGCCATTTTGCATTGAGACTGATGCTTGTGGTATTGGGGTAGGTACTATTCTAATACAGTCGGACCATCCATTAGCTTACTTGAGCAAAGCTTTAGGATCGAAATCTCAGGGTCTATCTACCTATGAAAAGGCATACCTGGCCATCCTGCTAGCTGTGGAGCAGTGGAGGGCTTGTTTGCAACATGGGGAATTCCATATTTTTACCGATCATAAGAGTTTGGCTTAGCTGTCAGATCAAAGGCTGCATACTCATTGGCAGAAGAAACTGTTCACTAAATTGTTGAGCTTGCAATATAAGATTGTTTATAAGCAAGGTGTGGAGAATAGAGCTGGTGATGCTCTTTCTAGAAATGTCGGTCATTCTCCTTCCTGTGCAGCTATTCTTACTATTCTCTCAGTGGGTGGAAGATGTGGTTGCTTCTTATGAAGGAGATGAACATGTGCAAGCTATTGTCTCTAAGCTGGTGGTCAGGGCTGATTCTGTGCCTCATTTCACTTTTCAGTCTGGTCTGCTCAGATATAAGAAAAGAATTTGGGTTGGGAACAATACCTTCAGCTGAAAACTATTGCTGCCCTACATGATAGTGCTGTTGGGGGCACTCTAGGATACCTGTGACTCATAGCAGGGTTAAGCAATTATTTGCTTGGACAGGATTGAAATCTGCAGTGGAAGCTTATGTCAAAAAGTGCTTAGTGTGCCAGCAGGCCAAACCTGACAGGGCCAAGTTGCCTGGGTTGCTTCAGCCATTGCCTGTACCTGCTGATGCTTGGCAAGTGGTTTCTCTGGATTTTGTGGAAGCTCTACCATTATCTGGTGGCTTTAACTGTATCCTGGTGGTGGTGGATTTATTTTCAAAATATGCTCACTTTTTGGGTCTGAAACATCCATTCACTGCTGCAATGGTGGTTCAGAAGTTTCTCTCTGATGTCTACAAGCTCCATGGGTTGCCAGTGGCTCTCGTCTCAGACCGGGATAAGATTTTTACAAGTAAACTGTGGAAGGAATTATTTCGTTTGGCGGATGTACAGTTGAGGCACAACTCTGCTTATCACCCACAGTCAGATGGTCAGACCGAAAGGGTCAACCAGTGTTTAGAGATGTTTTTAAGGTGTTTTGTTCATTTATGTCCTGGGAAGTGGAGCAAGTGGTTGGCTGTCGCTGAATACTGGTATCACACTAGTGACCATTCAGCTATTGAGCGTTCTCCCTTTGAGGTTCTGTATGGCCAGAAGCCAAGGCACTTCGGTATTTCTGATGGGGATGTGGCAGTACCTGAATTGTCGGGTTGGCTACAGGAACGTCAGTTGATGACTGATTTGGTTCGGCAGCATCTTCGCTCTAAACAGCGCATGAAAAAGCAAGCCGACCAGAAACGTTTTGAGAGACAGTTTCAAGTGGGCGATATGGTTTTTGTTAAGCTTCAACCTTATGTTCAGCCTTCGGTGGCCTCTCGCTCTTGCAACAAGCTCGCCTTTAAATTCTTCGGACCTTTTCGTATCTTGGCTCGTATTGGTTCTGTTGCTTATAGGCTGGAGCTTCCTACATCTTCTTTTGTGCACCCGGTCTTCCATGTGTCACAACTAAAGATAGCGGTAGGCACTGATCATGTGGTTTCTGCTTCTCTACCTGATGAGCGGGCACAATGGAGTGTTCCTGAGTGCATTCTTCAGAAGCGGCTAACTCAGAAGGGCCTTCGTCCAGTGACTCAGTACTGGTTAAGTGGTCGATGTTGCCTGCATCTGTTGCTACTTGGGAGGATTTGGAATATGTCAGCCATCAGTTCCCTAATGCGCCAGCTTGGGGGCAACTGGCATTGCAAGAGGGAGGGAATGTTAGCCCTGTGGCATCGCCAAGTGTTCCAACTTCGCTTAATGGGCTGCGTCAGGGAGCTCACGTCAGGAAGCCCAATTCCATGGTTCATGGGCCCGAATGGGTCCAGGCGCTTGCACACGTCGATGAGGCTGCGGCCATGTAATACTTATAGTCCTAGCTGAGAGAGAGGGGGAATTATCAACTGGTATCACAAGACAAACCAATCTCAATCGTTCCTCTGCTCTCTATCCTGCCTCCTCTTCTCAGTTCTTCCCCAACTATCCTTTGCTGTTCTATTGAATCCCACTACTGCTAACAAATGCACAGCGGCTCTCGGGGTGATAGATTGCCAACTTGCAAGATACAGCAGCAGAGCCCACACCTCCCTGGCAAAAACACACCCAATGAGAAGATGTGTGATAGTTTCAGCTTGCTGGTCGCAAAAAGTGCTTGAATCATCTTCCTGAAGATTATGTCGCTTCCTCCGTTCCCCTGTCCAGCGATGATCATGCAGCACCAGCCACAAGAAAACTTGCACTTGCCTGGCGCTCTAGCTTTCTTGAACAGCATAGCTCTCGGGATCGGATGTTGCCCCAAGAAAAAGGTTTTGTATGCCGAAGCCACGGAAAAGGAATGATCAGCTGTTCATTTCCATAAGAAGGTATCCTCCGCACCCGGTGTGATGGGCTCCTGCTGTACCAACTCTCAAACTTGGAGGTACTCCATGAGGACCTGGACCGTGAGTGCCCCTGTTATATGATTATATCTCGTACCCGAAGATTATTAATTAAACCTTGAGTCACGGTATGTGATCGATGAGCATGCGGCCTAACCGCCCTAGGGAAGGTGTTATTGGTCAAAATCCACCGGCGAGAATAGGTAACACGAGGAGCCGGGAGGCTCCCGGAACTGCTGATGGGCCTCGGTCCCTCGGTCAACGGTCTAGGATCTGACATACGACCTGACGTCTGGGTTGCTAGGCGTGCCACCTGACCTTGTACCTGATCAGGAAGGTGTAGAAGTGATTTCAGTTAGTTTCCTGCACGCACAGACACATTCAAACATTAGTCCGAGCCGTGATCAGCTCATCGGGTGATCCCCGATATCGGCTGTAAAGAGCCAATTGTCTTCCAGTATCAGATCGGATCTAAGTATTTAAACAAAGCGCATATATCCGATAGTAATATAAACTTGCTCTGTAATCAATAAGCTAATTCAATCTACGACGGTTAAGCTTTCACTACATAACCGGAACATCCTACGCGCAGCTAAGCCTAACAAATACGAAAGATAACGGAATAGCAACCTAAATAGAGGCCTAAAAACCAACAGAAAGCCGATTCCCGGAACAATCCCTCTTTAGGTTAATACAAAACATCAAACATACTGCCAGATCATTTAACTCGTTTGAAGAATCATGCAGATATTAAGCTAAATCTTTGATGAACAAAGACTAACCATAACAAATTGGATCTACTAATCGAAAATAGAGCAAGGTGCTGCCCATACAACCAAGATCGGGTATGAGGACAGCTAAACGCTTAAGGGTGACAAGCAACGCACGAATATAGAATAAAAAGCCGATACATCCCTATAAGCGTTAAGATAACTAGTGTTACTCGTCATCAACAATGTTTCAGTATGAGAAACACAAAGATAAACAGGCAGGAACGAAGCGTGATCGGGGCTGCACGGCACTTACCCGAGAGAAACCCTAGAACAGGGGTGGTGATGCGCCGAGAGTTGTTTGCGAATGATTGTTGTTCGTCCTTTTCATTCGTAGTCTAGGGTACATATTTATAGTCCGGAGACTTAACTCTCCTAACCAATCCTAACTGACTACGGCACGAATCCTGACTATCTCTATCTAAACTAACTTAAACGCACACACCTATCTAGATACATGGCCAATCCTGACCTTAAAACACCCGCGCAGGGGCCGATTCGCAAGCCCGTTACAATTATCCTTTGAGCCCATCTTGCTCGCGGCCCACCTTCTAGCCCAGCTAAATTATGGCGATAACACATGCCCCTAGTTTCGGCAATAATTATTCTGAAACTATTTTTTTCTTTTCCATCGCCTCGCCTCTTCGTCTTCCAAAACCCGTACACGCGCGCCGCTTTCACTTCCACGGGATGTGACTACTCTGCATCTAACCCCTTGGAAACTGTCACGGTGCCGATTCATATTTGACTCTATCTTTATAAGCCTGCCCCTGGTAGATTTCTTTTCACTCATCCCCTTCCTTCAGCCATTAGCAACCGCACCAATACGCCCTTCCTTCTCTCACAATGGCTTCCTCTTCCTCTGCTTCCTCCGTCATTTCCTTCGAATCTGAGTCCACTCGAGAAGCAACTCTAGAGTATGACCCCATCGCCGCCTACAAGTCCCACTCCTCTGCATTGGGATGCAGAGGAGTGGGACTTCCAGACTTGGTCAGAGGATGATGAATCCCTGACCGACGGTGAAGATCTCCAGCTCCTCCTCGGCAGGGAGCTAGATGAAGACGATGAGGATGACATGTCCTGGGAGGGGGACTTCTCATCCTCGGAGGAAGAAGTCGATACCCCATCAACCGAGGAGGACTCGGTGGCAGGAGGCTTCCTGCTTGGCGGGTCGTCGGAGGACGACGATGATGATGACGATGAAGAGGTCGAAGACAGTAGCGGCTTCAGCAGCGACAGCGGCGGAGATGATGGCGGGAGCGATGACGACAGCAGCGACGACGATAGCGACGCCAGCGCGGCTCCTCCGATCAAGCGCCGCAAAGTCTCAGGCACCTACTAGTGGTAGATCGTAGGATCAAGCTGATAGATTGGCTTTAGGAGCAATCGGCTCCCCTTTCGTACTAATTTCCCTTATGAATAAAGTCCTTTCATTTTAATCCGCAACTTGTCAACAAGCCGATTTACCGAGAGCCGATGGCAACGCATCGGTTCTTTCCCTCAAAATGCCAATCCGGATCTGAGTCTGTTAACGTAAAAATCTACACACCAGGCCTGAGAGTACTGTTCACCAAGCTCAGACCGCAAACCTTCAAACCAAGGCGTGCCAGTCAATTTGATTTGACAAGAAAAAGAACAAGGAATTAGATTTGAGAGCTTATTGGCTGGGTATTCCGAATGTCTCTCACACAATGTAATCGGCAGGCTTTGCCGATTACACGCAGCGTAATCGGCAGGCTATGGATCGATCAGCCAAATCTAGCCGATACGGAAAACGACAAATTGGTTCGGAAGACCGATTGCAAGCACGTAGCAATATAGATCGTGTAAAGGAACTACTCCGACCTATCGGCCGGATTTCAGCCGACGCAGAAAATGACAAATCGGCTCAAATAGCCGACTGCAAGCGTGTCACGATATGAAAGCTACGAATGTGCAACTTAAATAAAGCTACTTGAAAGCACCTGAAACAGATCCAAATCGGCTCTATGATATTTTAATAAAATTAAGAGATCTCGCAGCCGATTACACGTGTTTCAAGGCAGGTAGATCTGATAAAAGCTAAAACAATAGGAAAAACCTATAATTGTAGCAGATATCGATAAAATATGAACTAATCTAGATGAGACAACAGTGATACGCCAGAAAGTCAAAACCTAGGTGTAATTTGATTACTTTGAACAAATCTGAACGAAGTAACAGCGATGCGCCAGTTAACTAAAGCTTAGATTTTCTCGATGAATGAAAACATACCAGCAGATCAAGTCGCTCAAATGTAAGACGTCCTCGATCGACTCGAAAGAACTCGTGAAAAGAAAAAATAGCGAAGTCACCGACAAAGAAACTAAATTGCGAGAGAATTGTAAAGCTTTGTTTATTGGATGTGTATCGACCTCCTCAGGTCTCGTACAACCTATATTTATACCCTAAACTAATGAGTCCTAGCCGATTACGGCAGGCACATATCTTGAGCAAAAAGAAAGAGATTTTCTAAAAACAAAACAAACTATCCTACGACCACGTCATCCTAATCCTAATCGCATTTGGAATATTCCCTCAGCACATCGGTACAGATATCATCGACCGATCTCCAAAGTGCATACGCCAGTACTTCCCAAATCGGAGCCCCATGCCCATCGGCATCAATAAAATTGGCTCATTTCTTCATCACGCGCGCTGGCTCCATTTCGCCGTTTATCTTAACACGTGTCAAAAAACGGCGTCAACAGAGTCGATCCCTGACCCAATTCCATGTTTTGCTTAAATCTGGAACCTTCCCGAAATAGATCTTCACAGATTCCCCGAATCTAAGTTGCTCTCCAAAACCCTTACTCATAAATCCAATAGCAAAAACCCGGACCAAAGCCTCAGAGCACGAACTTGAAACTCGCGCAACAAACCCTAGATCCAGTTTCTGAGCCTTCGATCTTCGTTAGGGCTTCAGATGGCGGAACCCTCAAATGCTAATGCGGGCGTCCTTGGTCTCAAGGTAAAACTCTGACCTTTTGCTAATTTAATGAAGTAATTATTTGATCCCCTGAAGCATTAAATGATCCCTTCCGGTTATTTGGCTCTTATTGATTCTTCAGGTTTCAGATATTCTTTTGCCGCACCCTTCTTCCCCCAATTCCTTTTGTCTTAGGCCTCGTTCTTACGAGAGTCCAGTAGATTTGATTTCTTGAGAGGCTAACATGATCCCATTTGTAAGGAAAGACATAGATTTAGATTATTGGGCCGACAGCCTGCGCGCCTGGCCAAATCCTCCCGAGGGCTGGGTGTATACCAGAGTAGCAAAAACCTACCAATCCACATGGGAAACCATAGGAATAGCCGATGCTCTGTCCCTATCATTGTCCCCTCTTGAGAAGAATGAAAACCTTCTGAAGACCATTGGCTATTTTTGGTCTGATGCCTTGAATTGCTTTTTATTTGGCCATGGGCCGATGACTCCCACCCTCATGGATGTCATGATGCTTTCTGGCTTGGATATTGCATCGTCCAACCCCTCTGCCTTCAAACTGCCTGAGGTCCCCTTTAAATTATCCTCCAAAACAGAATGCACAAACCGGGGTGCCTACCCGAACCAGCATGTCAAAACCAAAGGCCCTATAACTGAGAAAGAACATACGGCCTTTCTGAATCTCTGGTTGGAACACTTCCTATTTTGCGGTCCTTCCCTTGCCCCAACCAAAAACTACCTCTCCCTAGCATATGAACTGGCCAGAGGTAATACTGTTGGCCTTGGTAAATTGTTCCTTGGGGAGGTCTATAGATATCTTCACCTGATGTCTTCGAGCCTGCTTACCCAAAAGAAACTCAGAACCGGTGGTCCCTGGTGGTTCATCCAGTTATGGGCTCACCTATATTTTCAGAACCACATACCAAACTTCCCTGTTCTGGCCAATAACTCTTTTCCAAATCAGAGTGAGAGACGAATCAGGTGTACCAGCTTCGACCAAGCTTTGTACAATCTTCCTGGTAGCAAGTTGAATCCCACAGACACCTCAAGCTGGTTTAGGATATTCTACCGAGGCCTAGACAACCCAATCTTCCTCCCTTATACAGACTCTGAAATCTTTGAGAACCCAATCGCCTTCAGATTGGCTGACTTTGCCAATGATGATAGCACTCGGCATTTATACTCTATCATGATTCGCCCTTGCTTCCTTCCAGTTGGCATGAGCACCTCTAACAGAATCATCAAGCTAGGTTATGAGTTCTACCAACCGGTCGTAGCAGCTCGGCAATTTGGTCTTGGGCAAGTTCCTCCCAACTTCTTCCTCCACCATCTGACAATAAGTAGAGCCGATCTGCTCGATATTCTCACCAGCCAAAGATGCTATAGCCTGTTTACTGATCTCCACATCCCAATCCCTGTCGACTTATCATTCACTTCTTCAACCATCGGCTTCAAGAACTGGTGATCAATGTGGAAGACTCATATCTTTTGGAAAGCCTTGGGGCCAATGATGCAGCAGATCAATGCTGAGTATGAAGCCCCTGAGGAAGAGGTATTACCATCAGTTCAGTACTTCTTCATAACTCCGCTTAACCCCTTCTCTAATTCTGTTTTGTTTTCTCTGCAGCAGGAGGATGGTCCGGAGCCCAAGAACGATGATGGCTCCACTTTCAAGTTCTTACCGGTTGCTCCCGTAGCCCTCTTTGGCAAGAATGTACCTCCCCCGTCAAAGGTCATAATGCGGATCCAGCCTAATTCTACGAAATCGGCTTCCAAGCGAAAACGAGTCTCCGACATTGCTGCCCCCCTGAGCCCAGATCAAGGCGAAGAAGATGACTGTTAGGAAGATTCGGAAGGAGGTCGGACCATCTTCTATGGATCAAGAAGCTCCGAACGTCAACCAGGTTTGGATTGTCCCTTTATAATTGGTCCTTTGAACATGTATACTCCGACTCAATTGCTATTTCCTTGCTTGCAGGCTGATATCGGGGATATTTCCAGCGGGGAAGAGCAAGCGCGCCAAGAGGACCCAACTCTAGAGGCTCCAGAGAATCCTGTGACAGCAGTCAACCTCTTGGTCAACCTCCAGGATCCGATCCTGGAAACTCCAAAGAATCTTGCAACAACAGTCGATACTCTGGTCAACCTTTAGGAGCTGCAGGAGCCGATTGTCACCTTATCGGCTGTTAATCCTTCTCCAGAAAGGGTGCATTTGCAGGAGCCGATCGCCACCTCATCAGCTATCAATCCTTCTCCAGAAAGGGTGCGCCTGCAGGAGCCGATCGTCACCTCATCGGCTATCAATCCTTCTCCAGAACAGGTGCGTTATATCTCCGAGCCGTTTGCATCTTCCTTTCCCTGCGCTGTACTAATTTTCTATCTTCTTTCAGGGTCTAAACCTCTCGAAGTTGCTCTCATTTGACCCTACATCCATCGGCTTGGCCATACTCGAAGTGGATGATCATCAACCACAGCCGACCGGTGTCGCTAGCCAACTCCTTCGCATAAAGGGCCTGCTATCAGCTCCAATTGATGCTTTGGTCCAGGATTCCAACGGAGTGAGGCAAATTCTTGAGGAGATCAAGCCCCAACTCCCGGAAGACCTTCAGATCAAGCTCTGGCCAACCGGACATCTCCCTTTCTTTCGGGCAAAGGTAGAAAAGGCTCGGCAGAGGATTGAAGCCCACCACTCACAAGCCCCCTTGAAAGCCGATATTGCCGAGAGGTGTCGACTGCTTAACAAGAAGAAGGCGGCTTTGGACGCCAAAACTGACATTTCTGTATATTCTCTAAGGCTTCATCTTCTGGAGAATGAGTTAGAAGACCTCAAGGAAAAGGTCCGGGCAACCGAGCAGCGCATCCAGGAAGAGAAGAACCTCATAGCTAGCTCCAAACAAGAAGCAGAGGACCTGGCTGCCCAGCTGAAGACAGAACTCGCAGAGCTGAGCGTTTTAAGTCGGTAGATAGTGTCAGGTGAGGACAAGGACGATGAAGCAGTGATTGCTGAAGCTGATCGTGTCCGCCTTGAGGCTATCGCGGCCATCGACGAGTTTCTTCAGTAGACTACTTTGTAATCACCTCTTATAGCCCGTTGTCTTTCAAAACTTGCATGTACTCAAATTAAAATTCTAAAGTCAATGGTTATACATCGGCTATTTGACCAACTCAGTGCGTTGGGTACAAAATATGTTTTTTTCTTATATATGTGGGCCGACTGGACGTGTTGGCCCCCTTTTCTTGTGTCCAGCCTGATGCGTAACATCGGCTTTCACTTGTACGGTCCATCTGAACGTATCGGCTCACAGCTTGACGGGCCAACTGAATGTATCGGCTCGCAGCCTGATGCGTAGCATCGGCTTTATTGCCCATCATCCCACATACTTGGGAAGTATTTCTTGAGATGTTGACCATTGACCGCCACCGGAAACTTGACGCCATCTAACTCCTCAAGCATATATGTGTTCCTAGGTAGGACTTGGTCAACTCTATAAGGCCCATGCCAATTTGGAGACCATTTGCCATACGCTGCATCTTTAGTCCCCAATGGTAACACCGCTTCCCAAACCAGATCTTCGACTTGGAATTCTTTTGGCTTGACTTTCTTGTTGTACTCACGGGCTACCTTGGCCTTATTTTCTTTGATCTTCTCAAGTGACCAAAGTCTGAGCTCCGTAAGATCCTCAACATTGTCGTTCATTAGAGCAACATATTCTTCAGCTGTTAGGTCATTTTGTAACTCTACGCGTCTCGAGCCGGCCGTAATCTCCCATGGTAATACAGCCTCCTGTCCATACACCAGATGGTAAGGTGAAGTTTTTGTTGTTCGGTGGCACGAAATACGGTATGCCCACAATGCCTCTGATAAGACTTCATGCCAACGTCTAGGATGCTCATCGATCTTTTTCTTGATCAACTTGAGAAGGCTCTGATTGGACACTTCAGCTTGTCCATTCGCTTGAGCATAGTATAGGGATGATCTGATCAGCTTGATGCCCATGTCAGTAGCGAATTTTTTGAACTCCTCTGATATGAAGACCGACCCTCCATCTGTTGTGATGGTATGAGGAATCCCAAACCTTTGAATGACATGTTTTTTAACAAAAATTAATGACATCCTTAAATGCTACTGACTTCATAGGGATGGCCTCCACACACTTGGTAAAGTAGTCCATGATGGCCAAAATAAACTGGTGGCGTTTGCTAGATGGAGGATTAATTTTGCCGATCATGTCCATACCCCAACCTCTGAATGGCCAAGGTTTAATGATAGGGTTCATTACCGATGCTAGTACCATCTGTATCTTACCGAACCTCTTACATGACTGACATCCTTTATAATATTTGAAGCAATCTTCAAGCATGGTGGGCCAGTAATACCCCGATCGCCTAATCAGCCACTTCATTTTATGAGCCGATTGGTGAGTCCCACAAGTGCCTTCGTGGACCTCGTGTAAGAGCCGATTGGATTCAATCGGCCCTAAGCATTTGAGCAACAATTCTTCTAAAGTCCTGTAGAACATGTCGTCCCCTATCAGGACGTACTTCATGGCCTTGTAACGTATCCTCTTAGGTGCCCCTCGAGCCGGATCCTTCAAGTAATTGAAGATATCAGCTCTCTAGTCTCCTTGTTCCAGCAGGTGTACCTAAAGATCGGCTCTGTCTGCCACAGCCTTGTATCCCAAAGCCATCTGTGCAAGATCATTGGCCTCTGAATTTTGTATCCTAGGTATCCAATAGAAATTTATGTACCTAAATTGGGCCATCAGCTCTTGACATTGTACCCGTAACAGGAAGAGCAACTCACTCTCACACCTGTACTCCTCTGTGAGCTAAGAAATCACCAACTTTGAATCCCCTAAAATTTCCACTGCTTCAGCTCCGGCCTCAAGAAGCAACTCCATACCCTTATGTACCGCTTAATATTCTGCTAGATTGTTGGTGCAAGCGGTAGGTAATCTGATTGAAAAAGAATATGTTGCCCCCCGAGGCGACACAAGCAGGATACCTATGCCACATCCATCTCCACAAGCCGATCTGCCAAAGTACATGGCCCATGCGCGCACAAAGAGTGCTGCTATGTCAATATTGATCCTTTCTGCAATAAGATCCGCCAGCGCTTGCCCTTTGACTGCCTTCGCGGGTTGGTATCGGATATCGAACTCTGACAATGCAAACATCCACTTTCTGAGTCGGCCTTTCAACACAGGAGCCGATAGCATGTGCTTGATAACATCCGATTTGCAGATGACAATCATCTCGGCTGATAGCAAGATATGACAAAGCTTTGTGCATGTAAAGAACAAACAAAGGCATAACTTTTCAATGTCAGGATATCTGGTCTCCGCATCTAGCATCCTTCTGCTGAGGTAGAACACAACCCTCTCCTTGCCGTCATGCACTTGTATCACCACTGAAGCGATGGAGGTGTTCCCTACTGATAAATAAACATAGAATGGCTTATCTTGTTAGGGTGGAACTAACACGGGTGGATTTGACAAATATTCCTTGATCTCTTCAAATGCCCGTTGTTGCTCTGCCCCCTAGCGAAACTCATCGTGGGCTTTAATCTTCACCAACTCCATAAAAGGCTCAATCCGCCCGGAGAGATTAGAAATAAACTTTTTGACAAAGTTGATTTTGCCAATGAGCTGCTGGAGCTCCTTCTTTGTAGTAGGTGACACCATTATTTTTACAGCTTCTTGACTCTTTAGGCCGATCTCAATTCCTCTTTCATGCACCAAGAAACCCAGGAACTGACCGGCCGATACGCCGAAGGCGCACTTCTTCGGATTCATCTTGAGCCCGAACCTTCTGGTTCGTTCTAGAACTTGCCATACATCTCCTAAGTGCCCCTCAACTGACGTAGATTTAACCACGACGTCATCAATATATAGCTCCACCAACTTGTCGATCAGATCGTGAAAGATGTAGTTCATGGCACGTTGATACGCGGCGACAGCATTCTTCAACCCGAAGGTCATGACCACACACTCGAACAATCCTACTGCCCCGGGTACTCTGAACGCGGTCTTGTGTATATCCTCCGGAGCCATGAAAATCTGGTTATAGCCGGCGTTGCCATCCATGAAACTCAAAATCTTGTGATCAGCAGCTGCGTTGATCAATGTCTCCGCGATAGGCATCGGGTATTCATCCTTCGGAGTAGCTCTGTTGAGGTCTCTGAAGTCCACGCAGACTCGCCATCGGCCATCTTTCTTTTGCACAGGTACGACACTTGAAATCCACTCGGCATACCTGCATGGCCTGATGAATCCTGCTTCTAGCGTTTTGTCCACCTCTTTCTTGACTTCCGCTAGAACTTCAGCCTTCATTTGTCACGCTCGCTGCTGAAATGGCTGAAATCCCTTCTTGAGAGGGAGCCGATGCTCGACGATGCTCCTGTCCAACCCAGGCATTTCTGTGTAATCCCAGGCGAAACAATCTGCATATTCTTTCAGCAAAGCTATCATCAGCTCGCGTAGACACGGGCTTAACTTTTTGCTGATAAATGTTGGTCGTGGCTTATCCCCAGGACTAATATCAACCTCTTTGAGCTCGTCAGTCGATGTAAACTTGTATCCTAGCTTTCCGTCATCTATCAAGTCAATGCTGCAAATGGACAAAGAATGTGACGAAAAGAGTTTCGGCCGATCGTTAAGATCAGCCGCTTTATAATCTTCATTAATCCTTGAAACAACTACAATCATGCAAAACACTTGTCATCAAAAGTTTACATTTTATTTTTTGGGGCCAATCGCAGGGATCGGCCTTGCCAAGTGCGTCAGAACAGCTCGCCCTTTCGTCTACTCTGTAAGGCCAGTGGATAAGACCAGCCTCACCACATTTTTTGTAGCCTCCACGTGATCACAGCCTTCCAAACTGATTCCTGAGATTGGCTCTTAATCTTCTGCATCCCAAATGCTCATGGCGGCGTGTGAAATCTCGATCGAGTAATCCGTATGAACCACCTCTACTTCGTCTCCATCCCACTGAATCAGACATTGGTGCATCATGTAAGGAATTAGCAGTTGGCATGAATCCAATCCCTCCCAAGTAGGACGGTGTAGGTACTCTTGCTCTTGGCGATGAACAAAGAAGTGGGGACTGTCTTGCTTCCCACGGTCAGATCCACACTAAGGACGCCTTGTGCCTCTGATGTTTGGCCATTGAAATCGCTCAGCGTGACGTTGGTCTTGATTAGATCTCTAGTGGACCGCCCCAACCGACATAACATAGAGTATGGCATTATGTTGACCACTGCTCTGGTGTCGACCAACATCTTGTTGACAGGCTGGCCGTTTATGTAACCCTTGAGGTATAAAGCCTTCAAATACTTGTAATTCTTCGCTCGGGGCTTCTCGAATATGACTGGCCACTGCCCCAAGTCAAGCTGGGCTACTGGTAACTCCTCACGGCCTCGGGCGTTGAACTCCGCAGGGAGTACAAACACCATATGTGCGTCAGCCGATGTCTTCGCATCGGCTCTTGTTGGCTTTGGACGCTACTCTTTCTTACGAGGGCGCGATTCCCTTTTCTAGGTGTAGTGAATTTTGTCCGCCAAATCCGGGTGCGCCTTTCTTAGCATCTCAAGATATTTGGCCTCGGCTTCCTCTAGACTGCACAGCCGCTGTACCCTGCATTTCTAGGAAGGGTTAAGTCCATCAGGGCACCAGCACGGCCGGTGATGTTTATCTTCCTCCTCTTCAAACTTCTCGCTTTTGCATGGTGGCTGAATTTGCTCATGCTGGGGTGGCATGGGTCCCAAACGTCGAAACACCAAGACCCCTTCTGCACCACGCTTCCGAGATCTGCACTCCGGGCAATCCTCAACAGTAGGCAATCGGCTCATACCAGAATCCCAGCAATACTTGATGAACGGGCAATGCCAATGATCACGCATATCTCCCCGCTTCTTCAAACTTTTCCCAGTACGGCGCACATACTCTTCATCCTCCGATTCACACTGGAGACGTTGCTGGTACTGGTATTCATACTTTTTGAGGAGATCGGAAGAAGCCGGCCGCTGATACCTGACGTGCCTTACTTGCTCTTCCGTGATATATCCCTTTTCCCCCTTTTGGGGCCGATCGCTGTGACACCCTAGGTGTCAAAATTGTAAAATATTAGGAGAAATGTGAAATGTAAATACATTAAATGAAATGAAATTGGATGAATGTGTGAAATTTGAGTGCATATGTGACAATAAGGACTTGTGTGTAATTAGTCAAAGATATGAGTCCTTTTGAGAAAAATGTTGAGTTACAAAGGTAACTCTCAAATTTACACTAGGGGTTAAAGTGTAAAAATATAAGTCATCATTACATTACCTGAACTCGCAGGTAGGTCCAAAACTATAAGAAATTTACCATCACAAGGACAAAACCTTATTAAAGTTTGAATTTGGTTCAAAGTTTAAAATTAAAGCTTTGTACTTTGAGTTTTTGAACTTGAACCCTAAAGTAATGTTGTAGGGTTTGAAAAACGCTACAACTTCTATTTTGATCATTTTCTCATTAGAGATGTGGATCAGTGGGAAATTTTAATTTACAGTAGGGTCCCTAGACTTTTCTATTTTTCCAAATGAGTCCCTCGGACCCCTCCCCTCTCTTCTTCTTCCTCTGGCACGCTCTGCTCCTCTGCCTCCTCTGCCGCCGGTGCAGAGCACGCCCCCTGCCGCCGCTGTGCTGCCCGCTGCAGCACCTCCAGCACCACCTCCTGCTTCCACCCTCCCCCACGCGTCACTTGGATGCCGGCCGCCGCCCTAGCTCGCCCCTGCTGGCCCTTTCCCGCGCGCGCCACGCCGATCCGAACGCCGCCCGGCCGACACCTCGCCGCCGCGGTGGCTCGGGCCGAGCACCCCCTCCGGGCCTCTAATCCCCTGCTCTCGCGCTTCTCCAGCTCCTGTCCGGCTCTTTTCTTCTCCTACACAGCACCCCGTACGCTCGATCACCACCGCCGCCCGTTCCTTCCATTCGGTGAACTACTGACCACCGTGGGTAGCCGCCGTCGATCGCCCATTGCCTGCACCGACCACCTAGCGAGCTTCCCCATCATCTGCTCGTGCTCACCAGCCCCTTAACCGCCATCAATTCCGGCCGGAGCGCCACCGCCGGTGACTGCCACCCGCCGCCGCCCCCTGCTCGCCGTGCAGCACCCCTCCCCGACCTTCCTCGACTCCAATTGGCCCCATATCTAGCTTCCCCACACCGCACTGAAGCTTCCCGACCCCTTCCCCTTGCCCAGAACTCGCCGGAGCGCCGCCTCCGCCGCTGACCGCCTGCTCTCGTTGCACCGCCACTACAGGCCACCCCGACCTCAATTCCGGGCATCTGCAGGTGCGCACGGACTTGTGAAGCTTCCACGCCCCTCCACCGTCGCCGGATTTGGCCGGTCAAACCCGCGCCCCCCCTGTGACCACAGCCAAGGACCTCGAGTTGAAAGAATCAAAAACTCAGGGGGCTGTCTGTGAAGCCCGTGACTCAAATCAATAGTGCCTTCAGGGACTCCTTTGTTATTTTGTGTTGCAAACTTTGAAATTCCATAGAAATTCAGAGAAAAATCAGAAAAATGCAAATCTTGATGTTTTGGAATCCTCTTGAAGATATCTTTACAGTAGAATCATAATATGATGGGTATTAGTTGAAAGTTTTTGCTGTAAAAATAGATTTGTGTTACTAGTGTTTAAATGCTAGTTGTTTTTATCTTTTCCTTAACTAATGATTGAAACCATGTCTTGCTGCGAAATTTTTATGGTAAGATGTTCATGTGACCCTAGTGTTGCTATAAAACTTTCATGGTCATTCCTTCTGTTTAGCTATTTCTTTGATTTAATACTTTTTAAATAAGCTTTAATCATATTCAATAGTTTTCCTGCTTAGGAAATCCTGGTAATTTTTGTAGAGCCTTGTTTTAGTCATAGGTTGCTGTCTGAAAAATTTGGGCACTAGTTCATGACTAGAACAGAAGCTAAAAATGAATCTTGTTAGTTTGTGGTCAATTTTGTTTATTTTCTCAGAAATAATTCTGTGTAGAATAAATCTTGAAAAATTTACAGTAGCTTAGACATAGTTTATTATGTCATTAATAAAAGTTTCAACCCCAGTGCTATGATAGTTTATTTTGTAAAAATAAAACATGTTGTCTAATATAGCTAACTAGGTTAGTTTATACTCGATAAATGACTGCCCAGTAAAAGAGTAAATGCGATGTTTGATGAGTGAATTATGTTTTCATTGGATTGCAACTTTATCGTGAATTAAAATGAAAGTGTAAACATCCATTGAACCACATCTTTGCATATCATATAGACTCAACCACTCTCGCCGACGGAGACTACGAACTGATCCCGGAACCAGAAGGAGGTTATTCTGAAGACCCCGGGAACATCGTCGGAAATCTAACTAAAGCTCCGAACCACAGTTCGGAAAACTTTGACACTCCTGCCCCCAGCCCCACTCAAGAAGGCAAGCTCGGACATAAACCCGCTACTTTATTTACACTATAATCTATATTTATATATATATACTTGTGCATTAAGTTCTTAGGAGTTGTCTGAAAATCCTAGTTGCATATTCTTAGGAACCGATGTACTGAATGCTAGAACTTGAGTCCGAATAGCTGCTATGCTAATAGGACCGGTAGAAGTCGAGTGATTGCCTGTCACTCGCGAGCTTTATAAGAATTGTAATGTTTACATTCCTGCAATCACTATAAGGATGACGGACGGGATTTATGTGAAGTACCGTGGTTGAAATGATACCCCGTCTGTGTTGATGAATTTGGCTAAGGTCGCAGTGTGTGGTAGCGGTGGTTAAGCGTTTGAAAGTACTAGCCACATACCGCGAAATATGGTAAGCGGTAAGCCTAGTAACCAATCGGCCCGAGAAGTGGACATACCTCCGAACACTCGTATTTGTTTTTTCCGGTTACTTGCTTCGACCTGTGGGAATACGTGTTGCAGGGCAACCAGGAGTATGGTCATGTAGTCGCACTACAGACGTACGTCCTACACATTGGATGTGCGTATGGTCCTGCAGTCGCTTGTAGTGGATCTGATCCACGAGACGGAATGAAAGGCAAACGGTTGCTTCGGAACAATCGTTGGATGTTCCAAGCGTGTGAGTTAGGTTTATCTTGCAAGGGTGAAATTCGATTCAGGAATCATCCGTTTCTCGCGGAGATTGAGACTGCTTGATCCCTTTGCCACATAGAGTAATAAGAGCAACTTGATGATGATGAAAGATGATGTTTGCTTAAAGATTCTACCATGCTTGAATAGTTATAGTTGCTTACCTAGAATGGATAATCAACTAGAACCTGAAAGCTAAAATATGAAAATAAGAATCTACTCTTTGTTGCTTTTTAGCTGAAAACTAAATCCAGAACCATCTAAAGCCTCCATAGTCTAGTTACATGGCTAAGTCTACCATGAAACGGGTAAGCCTTGCTGAGTATTAGGATACTCAGCCTTGCATTGTAACTTTTGTTCCAGGTAATCCCGCTGAGGACTCTACTCTAGCTGTGCCATGGCCTTATGCTCTGCCCGATGGTTGGTCCGTGGAATGGGACCCGTCCCCAGCCAACACTGATCATACCGAGTGATGTCATACCAGGGCTTCGCATGATGTCCATACTGGCGATGTGTATAGTTGTCGTACTTTAAATTCCACTGTCGTAAACTTGAAACCTTGAACCAATTTGTAATAAATCTTATCAGTTTGGAACTGATATTAGTTTCAGAAACTCTTGTAATATAAATGCCTGTGATGTAAAATGTGATGGCAATTGTATCTCTGGACTCGCCTTCGTACGAGGTATCTTGTTTGATCTTGCATTCGGTGGTTTATCGGGATGTTACCTGACAAGCCAAGGGATTACACTGTTTGAAGTACGTTGGAGCCCTTGAGAGAGGACTTGTGTACTTGAGCTGGTGTAATTCAGGTTGGTTCTGCCACAACTAGTATCAGAGCTAACAAGTGTGCCCTGGAGATATAATTAGCCTTAAAAATGTCTTTTAGTATAAAAATTGAACCAACAAAGTATTTTGCAAAACTACGTTGGTTTCGTTAAGGATTGTGCTTAGTACGTAAAGCTCTAGGGTGATGTTTATTAAGGGAATAAGAGGTGGCTATAATATATATATATATATATATATATATAACTCTAACTCCCAGCATTAATTTTCTGTTAAAACTTAAATTTATGCACAATCCAACTTTACATTCTGTAACTACACCTTCGATGATGAGGTAAGAAGGTAAGGATCCTCAGCTAACTGGCGAGTTAGCCTTCCTGTCGGTGATGCGAACCGAACGCTGTTTCTCAAGCAGTGGCCTTCTTGAGATGCTGCCAATATACCAACTTCGGTTGACTATATTGGGAGTATATGGTTCGGCGCAGGGTATGGCGATCGCTGTTCATACCCCCGCATTTTGCGGTACCCCGTGAATACGTTGTTTCGATAACGTATGCTAACGTTGTCTGTACGGCGGTAATTGTACAGATACTGTTTCTATAATAAACAGTAATGATTGGGAACGCTTTCATGAGATGCTGGCATGAAAGGTTCATTGGATATATATTGTGTGGTCTTTTGCAGGTACACTAACCACGATTAAGAGGTTAAGACAGATAGGACTTATCGACTAGATATTAGTGAGAGACGTATGAATTATGCCACCAAAACTAACCACGTAAGTCCGAAGATATTCGGCAATTATTTTGGTTGTGAGGTCGAATAGTACGTGCATGCATAATCCATCCTTAAACACAGTGAATGCATTGAGTGTGTGGTTCTTTTAAGGTTGTATAGGGTATTGTCTATCTTTAGTGTGGTTTCAATAGAATCCCTGTAGTAGCCTTAGTTAAATATTTTAAACATCCATCTGATTTCCAGCCTTTGCTGTTACCAGAATCGATTGTCTTGTTCCATTTACCTTGTGAGTTCTCAGCAGGGTAAATGAATCTCATCATCTGAATTCTTGTTTCAGATGGCGGCTCCTTCAAACATTTTCTGGGATCATGCAGGGCATCTCCATACCAATGCCTTGCACTAGGAGGGTTTTCCCCGTCTTTTATGGGAATCACTTAGTTTATTCTTCTACACCGAGCCTCCCCAGTATGATGGAGTGGAGTATAGGAGGAAGGTGTTTCGCGATGCAGAGTCAAGATGACTATTCCTCAGCATCCTTTCCGTTCTTAGTGGCAACCCATCGAGGTCGATGTGGTTGGCTATCGTCTTGTCGACACCATCGAGACTGCTGCTCTTGAGGCAATCCATATCTTCTGCATCCAGCATCCTATGGAAGTTGCCGGGCATCCCATCGGTCTATTCCCTGCTATAGACTCCAGTGATCCTAAGTGGAAGTTTAGGATAGCCCATTATGGCCATATGTTGGGAGATTCAGCCGAAGAAACACTCCGTGGCACCATCAGGTTCATGAATGTCCAGCATCACTATTAGATCCTGTTACACTGCGGTATGGGTCAGTTGATTGGTACAGCTCAAGGTCACTACCGAAATGCTGATCGGTAAGTCACTCAGATAGTGGAGCTTCAAGCCCTGGTCACTGAGAAAGAGGAAATTATCGCAGTACGGGACGAGACCATTCTTCACCGGGAGGATCAGATCAATGAGAGTGATGCAATAATCACTCAACATGATACGATTTTCGAGTTTCTCTAGGAGCAAATCCACGATCTCATTCTTGAGGTTGATGACGCATATGCTCACATCGATGAACTTCAGCAGCAGCCAATACCTCCTGCTGTACCTGTGGTACCTGAAGGTGGAGAGGAAGACCCGGAGGAAATCGAGAGAGTTTCTGATCTCGATTCCGAGCATGGAGATCCAGAACCCAACCCTCAGCCAGATTACTCTTCTTCCGGCAGTCAGTCTTCTATAGGCGACCTCGACGATTTCTAGTTGTTCAAATAATCAATTCTCTAGATGTAATCAGTGTAAAGTGTAGTGACATAGGTAGTAAGTAGTCTACCTAGACCCTGTGCCATTTGTTGTAATATAGATGGCCTTGTACGGACCACCCTGATGTACGATATTAAGGATAACCAGAATCTATGTTGTAATCGAAGCCTCGTGTTTTACATCTTGTTCAATATCTTTGCCTCTGAAATGAGTTGTTTGAATGGAATATGTGAATTACATAATTGTGGTATGCCTTCTGAAAATGGGAGTAAGGATATATGGTTAATAATGGGCATCTCCTTTGTTTCAGATGGTTGGAGCCACGCGCGGAACCCCGGAAGGTTTCCGGGCAGACCAGGCCAGCGGTTCCCAACAACCGCCACCACCTCCCCCAAATCTCGCCAAGGTTATGGCTCGGCAGACCGAGCTTCTTAATCTGTTGGTACAGGCACAACAGAACCAACATTGCCAACAATCACGAGGAGGTCATGATGATCTTCAGGTGGCAAACTACCAAGATTTCTTTAGTACTCAGCCCCCGCTATTCAGCAAAATTGAGGAGCCCCTTGATGCCGATGCTTGGCTTCGCACCATTGAATTCAAGTTTACTCTTCTTACGATTCCATGTGCAGACTCCAATAAGGCTCACTTTGTTGCCCAATAACTTCGTGGTGCTGCCCGTATCTGGTGGGATAACTATTGTGCCATGCAACCTGATGGCCATGTTATCTCTTGGGAAGAATTTCGGAATGCTTTCAGGGCACACCATATACCTGAAGGGTTGATGGAGCGAAAGTTAAATGAGTTCTTGGCACTCACCCAAGGCACCCGCACCGTACTGCAATATGCACAGACTTTCAATTACTTGTGCCAGTACGCGGATTATCACGCTGACAGTGACACCAAGAAGCAAGATCATTTTCGTCGGGGCCTTGAACACTAAGCTCAAGGAACACCTGAACCTTGTGAAGGCTAATACCTTTAGTGAGCTGGTTAGTATGGCCCTGACTCAGGAGGATTGTATCACGGCACACCATGCCGAAAAGAAACGAAGAATTTTCACTGGACCCGCGAGTGTTCAACCATCGCGGTATCGATTTGTTCGGAATGCACCGCCCAGAGCGCTGTAGCGGAATGCCCCACCTGGCAGATTTGTTTTCCACCCGCCCCAACAACAAGGAGGATACAGACCTCCAGTGCCTCCGCAACAGCCACAGCAGTTTGGCCCACGGCCAAATGCTCAACAATTTCAACAGAGAAGCAGCACCAATCGTTGTTTCAATTGCGGTAGTGAGGACCACTTTATCAAGGATTGTCCACGGCCCAGGAAGCCTAATCAAGGGCAAGGTTCGAATTAGAATAACCAGAACAAGGGCAAGAGGCCAATGATGCAAGTCCGGCAAGGGCAAGTTAACTTCACTACCCTTGCGGAGCTTCCGGATGGAGCCCCCGTCATGTCGGGTACATTTTCTATTCATCACAAACCAGTTGTTATATTATTCGATTCAGGAGCAACTCATAGTTTCATTAGTAACAACTGTGGTACCGGAATAGGACTTGATCTTTGCATACCGAAGGGTCATATATGATTTCTACCCCCGGAGGAAAAGTTACTTCCAACCAAATGGTTAAAAGTGTGCCAATTCAGTTAGGTAGCAAAATAATCAAAATTGATTTGGTTCTGCTAAATTTAGAGGGTATTGATGTTATACTTAGGACAAATTGGATGATAGAACATAGAGTACTGCTAGATATCTCTTCCCGAGTTATTGAGATTGACTCACCATATCAAGGAGCCACTACACTCTACTTGCCTCGGCAAGAGTATCTTCACTCTTGTACCTATGCTATCACAGACATTAAAGTAGAAGGTATTCCTGTAGTCTGTGAGTATCCCGATGTCTTTCCGGATGATTTGCCTGAAATGCCACCAGACAGAGACATTGAGTTCATTATTGAGCTTCAACCTGGCACCACTCCTATTTCAAAGAGGCCGTATCATATGCCTCCTAATGAGTTGACCGAGCTAAAAATGCAACTCCAAGATCTTCTTGACAAAGGATTCATACACCCAAGTGCTTCACCTTGGGGGTGTCCTGCTCTTTTCGTGAAGAAAAAGGACAATAGCTTAAGTACTCTATACGGTCACTATCAAAAATAAGTACCCTCTTCCCCGCATTGACATCTTGTTCGATCAACTAGCTGGAGCTAAGGTCTTCTCTAAGATTGATCTACGCTCTGGTTATCATCAGATCAAAATCAAGCCTAGTGATATTTCAAAAACGGCTTTCTCGACCAGATATGGACTATATGAATATCTGGTTATGTATTTTGGACTCACTAATGCACCGGCATATTTCATATATCTTATGAATTCAGTCTTATGCCAGAGCTCGACAAATTCGTCGTGGTCTTCATTGACGATATTCTGATATACTCCAAAACTGAGGAAGATCATGCTAATTATATACGTGTCGTTCTTCAACGACTGCGTGATCACCGCCTTTATGCCAAATTCTCTAAATGTGAATTCGGGCTGGATACAACAACAACAACAACAACTTAGCCTTTTGTTCCAAACAAGTTGGGGTAGGCTAGAGATGAAACTCACAGAAAACAAGAATAAGAAACACAAAAAGGGCACAAGCCAAAGGAAGAGTTAGGGGTTAAACAAAAAGTAACAAAGGTTATGGTTCAGGTACGTTAATTGCTAATCTCCAAGCGCTCCTATCCATAGCTAATTCCTTAGCGATATTCCACTCCTTAAGGTCTCTCTTAACCGTCTCATCCCAAGTTAGTCTAGGTCTACCTCTACCTCTATTTACATTATCGCCCCGCTTTAAAACTCCACTACGCACCGGCGCCTCGGGAGGCCTCCGTTGTACATGTCCAAACCATCTCAACCGATGTTAAATCAACTTCTCCTCGATAGGTGCCACCCCGACCCTATCTCGAATCTCTTCGTTCCGGACTCTATCCCTTCTTGTATGCCCGCAGAACCAACGCAGCATACGCATCTCTGCTACACTTAGTTGCTGGACATGTCGCCTTTTTGTAGGCCAACATTCAGCACCGTATAACATAGCCGGGCGAATCGCCGTCCTATAGAACTTACCTTTTAGCCTCTGTGGCACCTTCTTGTCACAGAGGATGCCTGAAGCCTGCCGCCACTTCAACCAACCAGCTGAAATTCTATGTCTAATATCTTCATCAATGTCTCCGTCTTTCTGAAGCATTGATCCTAGATACCGGAAAATATCCTTCTTGGCCACCACTTGACCTTCGAGGCTAACGTCCCCATCCTCATGCCTAGTCGGGCTAAAGTCGCACATCATATACTCGGTCTTGGTCCTTACTCAGTCTGAACCCCCTCGACTCTAACGTGTGTCTCCACAGCTCTAACTTCATATTAACCCCTGCCCTACTCTCGTCAACTAGCACCACATCATCAGCAAAGAGCATACACCAAGGGATATCACCCTGTATGTCCCTTGTGACCTCATCCATACCAAAGCAAATAGATAAGGGCTCAATGCTGACCTCTGATGTAGTCCTATTTTAATTGGAAAGTCACTGGTATCGCCATCACATGTTCGAACACAAGTCATCGCATCCTTGTACATATCCTTGATGAGGGTAATATACTTAGTTGGGACGTTGTGTTTTTCCAAGGCCCACCACATGACGTCTCTTGGTACTTTGTCATACGCCTTCTCTAGGTCAATAAAGATCATGTGTAAGTCCTTCTTCTCCTCTCTATATCTCTCGATCAACTGTCGTACTAAGAAAATCGCCTCCATGGTCGACCTCCCAGGCATGAACCCAAACTGGTTTTGGGTCACCCTTGTCAATCTTCTTAGGCGATGCTCGATAACCCTCTCCCAAAGCTTCATCGTATGGCTCATCAGCTTAATCCCCCGGTAGTTAGTACAACTTTGAACATCTCCCTTGTTCTTGAAGATCGGTACGAATATACTTCTCCTCCATTCCTCCGGCATCTTGTTTGATCGGAAAATTAGGTTAAAAAGCTTAGTTAACCATACTACCACCCTCTCGCCCAGGCATCTCCACACCTCAATGGGGATGCCATCGGGACCATTGCTTTACCTCCCTTCATCCTCTTCAGAGCCTCCCCAATCTCTGCCTCCTGAATCCTCCTCACAAAGCGTCTGTTGGTATCATCAAATGAGTCGTCCAACTCGAAGGTAGGACCCTCATTTTCCCCATTAAACAACTTGTCAAAGTATTCTCGCCATCTGTCCTTGATCTCCTCATCCTTCAGCAGAAGTCGATCTGTCCCATCCTTGATGCATTTGATTTGGTTTATGTCCCTTGTCTTCCTCTCGCGGGCCCTAGCTATCCTATAAATGTCCTTCTCTCCTTCCTTCGTACCTAGCCATTGATAAAGGTTATCAAAAGCCTGACCTTTCGCTACACTTACAGCTCTCTTTGCAGACCTCTTCACTAATCTATAGCCCTCGATGTTGGTTGCGCTCTTGTCGAGGTGAAGGCGTTTGAAACACTCCTTCTTCTTCTTAATAGCCCTTTGCACCTCTTCATTCAACCACCAAGTCTCTTTCACTTCCTTCTTACCTCCCCTACTCACACCAAACACTTCTGAGGCCACCTTCCGAACACATGTCGCCATCTTTAGCCACATATCATCTACATCTGCTCCTTCTTCCCAAGGCCTCTCGCCTAGCATCCTCTCCTTAAACGTTTGTGCCTCTTCCCCTCTAAGCTTCCACCACTTCGTTCTCGCAATCTTGGCACATTTGTCCCGGTGGGCACGTACCCGAAAATGAAAATCCGCCACCACAAGCTTGTGTTGGGGGACAACACACTCCCCAGGTATCACCTTACAATCTAAGCAGGCACTTCTATCCTCTCTCCTAGCAAGGATAAAATCGATTTGGCTCGAGTATTGTCCACTATGGAAGGTCACTAGATGGGACTCCCTCTTTCTGAAGAGGGTATTCGCTAACAGCAGGTCGTAGGCCAACGCAAAATTTAAAACATCCTCCCCCCCTCGTTCCTACTACCATACCCAAAACCCCTGTGTACTCTCTCATATCCTACATTAGTCGCACCCACATGGCCATTGAGGTCTCCTCCTATGAAGAGCTTCTCACTGATAGGCACGGTACTAACCATGCTATCGAGGTCTTCCCAGAACTGACTCTTGGAGCTCTCACTAAGACCTACCTGAGGGGCATAGGCACTGATCACATTCAGAACCAAATCTCCAATGACCAACCGCACTAGAATAATCCGGTCGCCTTGCCTCCTAACATCTACAACTCCATCCTTAAGGCTCTTATCGATCAAGATGCCTACACCATTCCTACCCGAAGTTGTCCCCGTGTACCAAAGCTTGAAGCCAGAACCCTCCACCTCCTTCGCCTTCTGGCCCTTCCACTTAGTCTCCTGCACGCATAGAATATTTACACGCCTCCTAATTGCTACATCGACTAGTTCTCTTAACTTACCTATTAGAGACCCTACGTTCCAACTACCTAGACGAATCCTAGTTGGCTCGGCTAGCTTCCTTACCCTTCGCACCCGTCGAGAGAAATGCGAAGACCCTTGCTCATTTTTCACTACACCCGGACGCAGATGTAGCGCGCCACAGAGGCTGCGACGACCCGACCCTTGCTCACTTATCATCGTACCCGGATCACGATACGACATGCCCCTGAGGGGATGACGACCCGGCCCTTGCCCATTTAACACCACACCCGAGTTTTGATGTAGCGCGTTGCTAAGAGGGTTACGCCCCAACGAATTTCTTATGGGTTTCATTTCCATTAGAGTGGCTGATTTTTTATGCTGGTTCGCCAAACCTAACACAACCCTCCATATTTTTCTCATGTGGATTCACCGGCAGCCGCTCCGCCCAGGAAGACCACACCAAGATCCACCGGCGGCAGCACGGAGGAGAGGGGTTGCTTGTTGGGCGCTGTATTTGGCGCCAGCGGAGCCGGAAGCAACATGTCCGCCGCCACGTGGTCCGCCGTTAGAGACATGCCGGGTGTGGTCTTCCTACCCTCCGCCTGATCTCCAGGATCTACGAACGCCGCCATCGCGTCAGTCGCGGCTTGCCTGGTGTACCTCTCCACCGCCGGCAATGCAAGGATAGCTTCCATGGTGTGGGGGGTGCCGAAGACGGGGTTCGCTGCCTCGAATGAGAAGAGGAGGGAAACTCGATGGAGGCCGGAGGGGAGCGCTTACCCCAAGGGTGGAAGCTCCACACAAGAGGGCGCGGCGGGGAGCTCCAGGAGCAGCAGATCCACTCGTGTCGGCGCGAGGTAGAAGGGGAAGAGAGGAACAGCGGGCGGCGCGGTTGGATGGGGAGAGAGGAGCGGAGGGCGGTGGTCAGCGCGAAGGTGCCTTTATCCCGTGAGAAACAACCAGTCTGAAGCTTGCATTGCAAACCTCGGCAGGTGATTCTCCAATCTTACGCTGCAAGCTTCCGGGAAAACCTCACACATTTTGTCCTGCTAACATTGTTAGGAGGAGTGCTCCTTTGGGCACGGCAAATATCACTGGCAATGTATACGAGTGTACGCGAGAAATGTCCTGTATGTTTCAATCTATATGCAATAATGCAAATAAAAGTTGCTTCTACATTTTCTATGGACTACTTCATATTTGGTAATTCCTCACGTCATAGTGTTCCTCATGTTTCTTCAATTGTCGTGAGGCATAGGCAATAACTTTGCCTTCTTGCATTAGCACGCAGCCTAAGCCACTGCCCGAGGCATCACAGTATATATCGAAAGGTTTTCCAATATCTGGTTGAGCCAGAATGGGTGCAGTAGTTAAGGATTGTTTCAAGATTTGAAAGGCTTCTTCACATTTGTCATTCCATTCAAACTTATTTGCCTTCTTTAGTAACTCCGTCATTGGTTTGGCAACTTTGGAGAAATTTGGAATAAACCGTCTGTAATATCCGGATAAACCAAGGAAGCTACGGACTTCATGAACTGAGGTTGGAGCTTTCCATTCCAATATATCCTTAACTTTACTAGGGTCAACCTCTATACCGGCGGCAGATAGGACATGTCCCAGAAAAGGAACCTTCTTTAGCCGAAATTCACATTTACTGAACTTAGCATATAGTTGGTGTTCCCGCAACCGGTTTAGAACAATGCGTAGGTGTTCCGCATGTTCTTCTTCAGTCTTCGAAAAGACTAAAATGTCATCGATGAAAACCACTACGAATTTGTCCAATTCGGGCATAAAGACGGAGTTCATCAGATACATGAAGTGTGCCGATGCATTTGTGAATCCAAATGACATTACCAGATACTCAAATAGTCCATATCGGGTCGAGAAAGCGGTTTTAGGTATGTCTTCTGGTCTAATCTTTATTTGATGATATCCTGACCTTAAGTCAATTTTCGAAAAGACCTTGGCCCCAACTAATTGATCAAACAATATATCAATCCAGGGTAATGGGTACTTGTTTTTGATAATGACTGCATTCAGGGGTCGATAATCGACACATAACCTTAAGGTCTCGTCCTTCTTCTTAACAAAGAGAGCAGAGCAAGCCCAGGGAGAACTACTAGGTCGGATAAAACCCTTATCTAGTAAATCCTGGAGCTGAATCTTTAATTCCTCTAACTCCTTAGGCGACATTCGATATGGCCTTCTGGAGATAGGAGTAGTTTCCGGTTCTAATTCGATAGTGAACATCACTTCTCTATTCGGTGGCAATCCCGAAAGATCCTCAGGAAAAACATCTTCAAATTCATTCACTACCGGTATAGATGCCAAAGTCACCGCTTTGGTTTTTCTTACCATCTGATCTAAACATAGTTGACTAGGAAGTTGTATTTCAAAAGGTTTTCCTTGCATATCCTTCATGCTTATAGTCCTTGTGCCTATATCAATCAAGACCTTATGTTGTCTCATCCAATTTACCCCCAAAATCATATATAACCCTTGGTCTTCCAAGATCAAAGGAAGTACGCCAATCTTTTTACCTTCCAGATCTAAAGTTAGGTTTTGGGCTTGGGTAGCTCCCGTGGATTGAATGGCATAACTTGCCCTTAAAGCACGGGTTTCCAGGTGATATTTTTCCACGAAAGCTTTACTGATGAAAGTATGCGAAGCGCCTGAATCAAACAAAACAATGGCAGGATGATCGTTGATAGAAAACATACCAGCCATGACGGGCTCCCCTTCAGGAATTTCTTCCATACTCATATAATGCACTCGTCCGGTCTTGGTACTCAAAAACTTCTTGCGGACAAATTTCTGGCCTACGCCTTGTCCCGAAGTTTGAGCCTTTACGCTCGGGTTTCCACCCTGCTTTGGAAATTGACAATCCCGAGCAAAGTGGCCAACTCAACCGCAATTATAACAGGGTTGTGCACCAGTGGGAGTAGAAACGTTCCGACTGCCGGAAGCTTGGGGATTTCCCGGACGAGGAACATTGTAAGGATTCCTGGCCATCCACTGTTGCTGTGGTGGGGGCGGTGGGGGTCTATAGCCAGAACGAGCTGGTCCTCGATAAATTACCTTTAAACATTGGGGAGCGTGACTAGGTGCTCCGAATGAAGGAATCTTTCTTTTTAAAGATTCCTCTTTCTTCAAGGCCTCATCCAAAGTCTTCATTTTACCCTCAGCTGTGAATGCCATACTCACAGCCGAGCTGTAATCCGCAAAGGTGCAGGTGGATAGCTTGTCTTGCATTCTGACATTGAGATCTCGAAGATAGCAGTCCCGTTTCTTGGTTTCCGTGTCCACATGCTCAGGGGCATATTGAGCAAGATGGTCAAAAGCGTTGGTGTACTCCATAACGCTTTTGCTCCCCTGCTCAAGCTTCAAGAATTCCTCGAATTTCATCTTCATGACCCCAGCCAGTATAAATTGGGCACGGAAAGCTGTCTTGAATTCGTCCCAAGTGATAGTTCCCTCGGATGGTTGCCTTGTGAGGAAATTAGACCACCATGTACCGGCTGGCCCTTGAAGCTGTAATCCAGCGAATTTAGCTTTCTGGGTGTCCGTGCATTGTGGAATCACACGGAACTTCTGCTCCAGTGTTTGGAGCCATTCATTTGCCTCAATTGGATGCTCTGCCCTAGTAAAGATCAGAGGATGGGTCTCCAGGAAGTTGGAGTAGGTCACTCCCTGCGACCCTGGGCGAGAACTTTGTCGAGCACCTAAGTTCTGAGCGATTAAGCCCAGTAACTTAGTCTGTTCCACCCCGAAATTGATGAGATGTGCGAAAGCGTCAGCCAAGGTGGGAGGGTGTGGTAAGTCTCCATCACCTGCCCCTGTCCCAGTTGACTGTCCTGGTGGAGTTGACATCCTACAAAATTTCAAAGTCACGCATCAACTATCCGTATGACTGAGCAATGTAAGAGTATATGCAGAGCTTTTTGTGTAACCAAGCTATGGACTTATGACCCGACTAGCGCTTCTATCTTCAGCTATGCAAACCCCACATATATTACAACACTTAGGTAATAATATAACACAGTAGTTCAACTTTCCTCGATTCCACTCCCTCGCTGCTACTTCTCACTTCTCACACTCTATTTACAGACTGGCATGAATAATTACATAACATGGTACTCCGCTATGTTCTTCAGTCTTATTCCAACTCAGCGCAAGCTCGGCCATTTACATATCCACAGATCATCCTTTCTGGTTCAACTCTTCTCAGCCACCGTAGGGATAGATTCCAAGTTCCTCGGTATTGATTCCCAATCGTGTCATTGCAGCCTGAAGTCGAGCATGGTCCGCAGTCATTAACATCTTACCCGGCGGAACCATTGGCCTTGAAGCTACTTCATTTGGGTCTCCGAGGGGTGCTGGTTGGTTAGTGGAATTCTCCCCAGCGGATTCACTGTAACTAGTATAGGATGAAGAAGATGAGGCTATCACACTTTCTATACCAGACATACCTTCTACCTCAGAAGGTTCTTCTTTCGGCACCTCTTCATTTTCCTCTTCATTCACTTCTTCTCCAAGCCATCCGCCTTGTCCGGGCAAGTGCTGACCATTGGGAGCAAATTCCTCTTCTTCCACTTGACCCACTCGAAGAAATGTTCCACATGGATGCCTCCCAAGTTATCTTCCATCTGTATATCAAAGCCTTCCAAGTGTTCAGGAACAAATGGATCTACTTCGGGAGCGAAAGGTACGGCTTCCTCGGCGACTGGATCCAATCCCACAATGTCTATTTCTTCTTCTGGTGGTGGAGGTGGAGCTTTCCCAGCAACTGGTGCTTGAACTTGGGCTTGCAACTCTTCCAACTCTTCCAAGGCTAGTCGAAGTGATAAGATCTCATCTTGTTGAACTACTCGCTCGGCTTCCAACCTTTGAACATTGGCTTCCACCGTATCTCGGTAGAGCTCGGAGGTGTGCCGGCTCACATCCAGAGTATCGCGAGCATGCTGCAATTCTGTCTCCATTCACTCGATTCTTTGGGATTGTGCCCTCAAAGCATTTTCCATCTCATGTTCCCTTCTTTGGGCCATTTCTGCCCGAGTCATGTCCGCTCTTTTGCTCAATTCCATATTATGCCTTAGCCCTGCTTCACTCATCTTCACTTCTGCATTCCTTTCCCTTTGACGGGCATACTCTGCTTGACAAGCCTGGTGAAGGTTGTACATATGAGTCATGTAGTCTGCGGAAGCAGATACCACCACATCCTTTTCGACTCAAAATTTATTCTTCAAAGCTTTAAGACGGCATTTCCAAGTTCCGTCTCTTTGATTTTTGATAGGGAAGTACCTGGCAGGGCTGGTGCCGATCTCAATTTTGTTGCGACCACATAGCTCGGTTAAGGCAGTCAAGGCGGCCTTTTCAACCGTATCGGCGAACTCAAAACCTTGTTCCCTAGTTTCTTCCAGACTCCACTCCGGATGAGCCTCAGATTCGGGGATATGCACGTATACCCTGCATCCCACTTGATGGCAAGTATTCTCCTGCTTCCAAAAGTACAACGGTGGAGCTTCAAAACCTTTGTCCTGCAATACTTGCCATAGGAGCTGAATGAATCCCGGCTTCCCATGGTAACAACCATGAGTCCATCCATCCTGATCGACGTACTCTTCCATCTGTTAACAACACTAACTTTTTAAGAACTAGCCAATCCTTACCCAAAATTCAAGAATTTTGAAATTATGCAATGCAAACCTTATATAACGACTCTTACGCCCGTACTCGTATATCACTCATTCGTTAAGAAATGGGTGGCTCCGTATACGTTTCTCTTCGAAAGTTCTAACGAAACTAACGACATACGTACGGAGTTAGCATCTGCAAAACATTCAACCAGTTAAACTATTGCCACCTAACAATTTTCTTTTTATACCAAACTAAGGTCTCAAGGTTTTCGAAATGCAATGCTTCCTAACTTCTCCCCAACCTATGGCTCTGGTACCAACTGTGGCAGAACCGTCCAATTTACCCTGGTTCAAGTGCGACTTTTCGCGGATCGATAAGAATGCCGATCATCGCACCTGAAATAGAGCAAATCCGGTAGTCTGTCGAGAGTCTCTCGACTTCTCGAATTTTCCACATTACTTCCATCACAAGATCCGTACCATGGCGAGGATACATTCACAAGCATTACTTTTTCACATAAAATAACGAAAGAAACGAGTTATTACAACTTAAGGTTTGAAACAAACTTAAGTGCATGACTCACGGTTCTAAGAGTGTTTAAAATACAAACCATAGGACCAAGTTAATACACATCAGAGTTTTATTGCTAGAACATCGGAGACCTTTCAATGTCCTAGTTCTTGGTGGGGTCGTCCTCCGTTGCTTGCTGCGGCTCTTCTGAAAAACCACAATTAAAGAGCCCTGAGTACCTACTGTACTCAGGAAGACTAACCCGAAAAGACTGGTTATAGCTACAAAAATGCACGCTTCTAGGTGTGCTGGTTGCCTCGTTTTGCGTAAAAGCTTACTAACTCTGGTGCCTTAAGTTTTCAAGTTTTTAGCTTGATTAGTTCATTACTAACCCTAGGTTTGAAAGCATTTGCTTTTTACACAGGTGGACTTAAGCCAATCACTGAGATGCTTCACGCAAATTGAAATAAATCACTTCTTTACTTCTATGGTCATTAACAGTGATCAAGTGCATTCATAACCAAGAATTGTGGCGATCCGGATCGATTCACATCCTGCAGGAGGTACCCAACTCCCAGCCACAACCACCGTTGCGCGAACGGGGTGTAACAACCTTTCGAATTAATCGTACCCTAAGACCGAAAAACAGGGTACCCGAACCCGGGAACGCACCCCCACGTGGGGCCCCACGTCTGGCCTGACCACCACGTGAGTTTCAGGCTACGCCCCCACCTTTCTCCCACACGTCAAGCACGGGTAACGATGCTTTCAATCAGAGAGCCAATCAACCTACCGGGCTTTGCTGGTTCCCAATCCCAGTAAGTATTGGGTATAATCACTTGATCAGCAGTTAACGCAACGCTTAGTCCTTATCAAGTTGTACCGTGGAAATGGGCCCGTGGAATCAAGCTCCTTCTTGATCCTCACGCGACGCGGTTCCACAACTTTATAAACCATTTTAAGTGATCCTACTTTGCTATAAGCTCATTGATTGGATATAAGCCTTCCGGTTAGGAATGATAGGACTAGCTTGACTAAGCATTGGGTTACCTTCTATTTTAAACAAGTGGCACATACGTCCTGATTAACAAGGAATGGTTATGCATAAGGCGAGCTCAAATAACTCCTAGACTTAGTACTCGACTCGGCAAATAAATGATTGCATGACTCTTTATATAAAAGACTGGGATTGAATGTATCCGGGGCTTGCCTGGATTTGAGTAGGGGTTAGTGTCTTCTGGTAACTCTTCGGCTTCGGGGGCGACGATGAGCACTTCGTCTGGGTGCTGTGGCTCCTCGGTTACTTCTATGTATTCAATTTCCGGAGACTCGGATTCTACGGAAATGATGCAAGAAAATAATAATTAAAATATTTAAAAGCAAGTATGCAATCTATTATTATGATTAAGTGGCCATCCAACCTCAAGTACTCTCTTTTAGGGGTTTATAAAAATATTTCCTTTAATAAAAATAGAGATTAAGCATTTCATATTAATTTGTGGAGAAATTATTCTTTTAATTAATTCCTACTTGAAAAGAGTAATTAAATGAGGAATTATATGTTTTTTAATGATTTTCTAATTAAGAAAAGATTATTCTAAATTATTAAGTATTTTTCAGAAATTATTAAGTATTTATGTAAATACCTTAAGTATGGAAAATTAAATAAATACTTAACATTATTATTTTCTAAAGTTTAATACCTTTGGTATATGAAAGAAAATAAAAGAAGTTGAATCCAAGTGATTTTATCAAATTTGAACATTTCTATGAATTTCTATCAAATTTGGATTGAAATCAGATTTAAATTCGGGTTTAAAAGAAAAACCCGTCACTTCTTACACAAAGTCCCCTGAAGTTCTAAAACTATTTAGAATTAGGTCCCTGGCCGCGGCTGCCGGCCTTGACCGACGTTCGCCGGCCTTGACCGGCGGCGTACTCGCCGGCGGCGAGGTCCCCAGCCACGACACGACCTAAACCCGACTCGCCTCACCCTCGCGCATCTCCTGGTGGTCACATCCCAACGGGGGAGGGTTCGGACGACCATGCGTGACGGCGACCGTGGCGGCGCGACGGCCGGCGGCGACGACCGGCGCAACCACGACCGCGCTCGCGCTAATAGCTCGCGTAGAGCATCACTGAGACCTAAGACACACGAGGCGTGCGCTAGCTTGAACTCCTAACGCTTCTAACTCTGACTTCTACGGCGGCGACCACGGCGGCGGCGCACGCACGGCGACGAGCTTCGGCCGGCCAAGTCAAGCCGTCATACTTTAAACCAAAGCTTCGCAGAGCATCAGGGGATCAAGATTGATCAATTTTAGCCCCAAATCCTAGCCCTCAACCACGGCAAGGTGGAGCTCCGCTGTCGCGGCTCACCTGAACTCAAACTCGACTGGAGCGGAGGAAGACGAGGTCGTGCGGGCTCTGTGGTGACGCTCTGGTGATGATATTTGGCACAGGTGTTAAGGTCGAGGTGGCAGAGCTACGCACGGAAGGAATTGGAACGGGGCGGTGCGACGACGGTGAATCTCGCCGGCGACAGAGACGGCGGTGAAATGGTGAACAGAGGGGGCGGGAGATAACCACGGCGGTATTTATTCAAATACTTACCGCCATGGGGGATGACACCTCCTGCTGAGCGTCGTCGTGCGTGGTAGCTCGCATTTCCGGCGCGTGGCACGGCCAGAACCGTCGGCGATCATCGGCGGCAAGCAGCTGCGTGGCGGCGTCGCGTTGTTCTGCTCTGTCGCGTTCATCTTCGACCCGCCTCTCTTTCGAGCTTTGATTCTCGCAATTTTCGATTCAAACTCGGTTTGATCTTGTAACAAGATTTGCTGAAAATCCCTAGAGCTACAACCTTCATATTGGTGATTTGTGCGTTTCTGTTATCTTTGGCTCGAATCAAGCCGCGCAAGTTTCACCATTTTCACTGTCAAGAGTGTTCATCTCAATTCGGATTCAGAGTTCATCAGACTTTTCAGGGTTTATGCAAACCGAGGCATTTTGAGCTTGAATTTAACCATGAAAATCAAGTGATATTTCAAATATTCTTGATCCCATGTGTTCACCATATAACCAAGTCTCTGTTCCTTAGATATCACGAACTTTGAGTGTTTAAAATCTTTCAGAAATCAAGCTCGAAGATGAGCATTTCTCACGGTTTCAGACTTAGAACATTTCTCAGTTGTTCACTGAACCCGTGACATTGAGCTGTTTTGATGATCTAATTTCTCCATCATAACCATTATGAAATCTTTTGATATCTCGGATTTAGATACTTCAAACTATCCCCCTTCAACTTTGTTTTAAGTGTCCAGTAGGTTTTTGCACAAAATTCGAAGAAATTCGTTCTTCAACATGGCACTTCCTCACTGTCTTCAGACTTAACGAAAATTTCAGTTAAGTGTTGAACTCGTGATATTCATCCATTTTGGCCGGTTGATTTGAAGGCCTTATACTCCAAATAAAGTTATTATTTCTCGTTTATAGCAAGATCATATCACCATCTAAGTTTTCTTCATTGGCCCTTGGGGTAGTTTAGTTGAAACTTTTTGAAATCCAATGGCTGTTTTCAAATTTTGAATAGTGACCTTTGCCAATTTCTTGTCCCATTTAATTGATGGACTTAGAAATTGAATTTGATCCCATTCTTGATTCCATCATGCTCTACTACCTTCAAATCACCAATTCAAATTTTTGTTTCAATTTTTCCATGTATTTTTCTCATTTTGACTTGTAGGTCAACTTTGACCCCTAGAGTTGACTTGATCCAAAATGAACATTTGACTCTCAAATGTTTCCTTGCCCATGAAATAATGATAATTTGTAGCTCATTTGTCATAGTTGTGACAGTCTCGATTTGCTAAGAGTGTTACTGCAACCGAAACTTGACCAAAACTCGTGGATTTGGTTAATAACAAATCACGCTAAGTGTAGGGTATAGGGTAGTTACTCTTGTAGAGTTGTCAATTGCGGGGTTGTTTCTGGCCCCCGAGCCTACGTCAGCTAGAGCGCACAGCTTTGAGCCGTCGTGAGCCCGGGACCTCTCCGCGGCGTAGCCCAGCGTGGAACGCCCGGGCCGGACCTAGCGCACTACTCCCGCTGCAGCCAAGGAGTGATGCTTGGGTGAAGGCGGGCCAGGCCGGGACTCGACGACCCACCACAGGGGGTTGAGGGCTACTCGGAGGGCCTCTTGTTCATCCCTGTGGCTTAGCCGAGCCCGGAGCACTGCTTGGTACCACAAAGCAACGGACTCCTTGGCTGTAGGGGAGCGACGGCGTTGGTCCAAAACCCAGACCTAGCTGACGATCTCCCCCCCTTTTGCAATGGCGCCGAGGGGCTCATTCAGGTACTTAGCAAAAAATTCACACGAGGATCATGGCAGATATATGAAAGAGAACTTTAGCAATTGCTTGAAGCCATTACGCGAGTATTCTTTATTGATTGAAACGAGAGAAGTTACGGCACATGCGTGAGTATGTACATGAGTACTAGATGGCCCCCAGGCAACATGCTATGATCAGGAGCTCAGAGCATGTTGTCTTAAGGATAGAAATTACACAGGTGCTCGATGTTCTAAGGGAATAGCAGGTCTTCGCCCTCCTCCCTGGCCAGTCTAACGCAGCCAGGCCGGTAGACCTCGGTCACTCGGTAGGGACCCTCCTAGGTGGGGGATAGTTTGTTCATCCCCACTCTGCTAAAAACACGCCGAAGCACTAGATCCCCGACTGCGAGTGACCGGGGCCGCACGTGGAGCTGGTGGTAGCGGCGGAGCGCTTGCTGGTACTTGGCGGCACGAAGGGCAGCTTGGACCCGTCGTTCCTCAAGGAGTACGATGTCGTCTTGCCGGAGCTGTTCCTGCATGTTTTCGTTGAAAGCGCTTACCTGGGGCCTCTGGTTCATGATCTCCGGGGGGAGAACAGCTTCCGCCCCGTAGACCAAGAAGAACAGGGTCTCTCAGGTGGCCCGACTTGGTGTGGTCCAGTTTGCCCAAAGGACTGGCTCGAGATGTTCCGTCCACTTCTTGCCGTAGTTCTTCAAGTTTTTGAAGGTCCGAGTCTTGAGCCCCTTGAGGATCTCGGTGTTGGCCCTTTTGGCCTGGCTGTTGCTCTGGGGATGATGAGACGAGGCGTAGCAGATCTTGATGCCCATGTCCTCGCAGTAAGCTTCGAATAGGGCGCTTGTGAACTGCGCGCCATTTTCAGTGATGATTCTGCTCGGAACCCCGAACGGAGAGACAATCCCCCGGAGGAACTTGATGGCTGAGTTTTTGTTGATGTTTCTGACGGCAGAAGCTTCAGGGCACTTGGTGAACTTGTCGATGGCGACGTAGAGTTACTCGAAGCCGCCAATGACCTTTGGAAACGGACCTAGAATATCAACCCCCCAGACCACGAGGGGCCATGACAAAGGGATGAGCTGTACGAGCTGTGCTGGCGTATGGATTTGTTTCGCGTGGAACTGGCATGCCTTGCATTGTTGAACCAACACAGTCGCATCCTTGAGGGTTGTTGGCTAGTAGAAGCCGTGCCTGAAGGCCTTCCCAACCAACGTGCGAGCTACAGAATGACTTCCGCACTCGCCCTCATGGATGTCCATGAGAATCTCATGGCCTTCTTCCTGGGTAATGCACTTGAGGAGCACGCCACTTTGGCCACGCCGGTAGAGGTCCCCTTCTACCAGCACGTACCTCCGGCTTTGCCGGACGACACGTTCCGCAGAAACGTCGTCTTCAGGAAGGCGGTTGTCCTTCAGGTAGCCCCGGATCTCGCAGATCCATGCATTGGGGCCCCCCTGAGAATCTCCAGCTAGGTCCGGCCCTGCTTGCGCAGGGCCGGGACCTCTTTCGCCGGTTGGTGGGACCTTAGAGGTTGAGGCCACCATAGTTCCGACGATTAAGTCGGTTCCGTCTTCACTCAGGTCGGCAGCCCGGGCGGATGGTTGTTGCACCCGATGGACAAAGACTCCATCTTGTGCATGCTCCTGACTCGACGCCATGCTGGATAGTTGTAACACCCTAAAAATGCCTTTCCAAATTTTAGTAATTAAATTGCTTTTATTAGCGAGTGGTCATAAAAATATAGGGTAAATAAAACACTTTGGGAAAATTTAAAAGCAAATTAAGTTTTAGAAACTTGATGTTTTGCATTCATGCTGTTGCATATTTTATTAATGCTTGTGTGCTTGTGTTGGTGGACCCCACCTTTTCTTTTCTTTTCCCCATTTCTTTAATCCTTTCTTTGTCCATCTTTTTCCAAAAGTCTGATTTCCCCCCTCTATCTTTCCTCCCCTCTTCTTCTTTCCTGTTGGCCCAGCAGCGCTGGCCCACGCGCGCGCCACGCTCCTTCCTCCCCCGCACGCGCACCCTGCCTGGGCCGTTGGTCCACCCCGCGCGCGCCTCCCTTCCCCCTGGGCCGCGGCCCAACTCCGCGCGCGCCACCTCCGCCCGTGCGACTGACAGGTGGGGCCCACCTGTCAGCCCCTTCCTCTAGCTCGCCGCCGCGCCCGCAATCAGCGCCGCCCGCCGCCTCCTTCCATACTTGGCCGGGGAACTTTCCCCGCGCCCGACGCGCCTCCCCCTACCAATAAAACCAACCCCGCCGCTCACCCGCCGCGTCTTTTCCACCCCACAGCGCCAACCCTAGCCGCCCGCCGCCTCCACATCGTGAAATCGAGCTTCACCGCCGTCCTCGAGCTCCGCCGCTCGCCGCCGTCGCCTCCAGTCCGCCCGAGCCCCCCTGACCCCGTGGTAAGCCTCGTGGTGAGCTCCGCTCCTTCCCCGCGGTCTTTTCTCCCTCCCTCACGCTCTGGAGCCCCCAAACCCCTAGCTCCAGCAAACCCTAACCTCGCCGGCCATGGCGCCGCCGCTCACCACCGCGCTCCGGCCGCGCGCGCGCCACCCCGTCGCCGCCCCTGATCTGGACCACACGATTTCAAACGCACAGCCCAGATTAGATCTGGGCGTACCCTTTCGCCCCCGTCAGCGCCGCATCAGCCCCCCGCCGCGTCAGCTGCTGGCGTTAGCACGACGTCAGCAGCCACCGTACCCGCAGCCCCCTTTTGCAGAAAGGGCCCTATACTTTCTTCTATTCACGATCTAGTCCCCGGCAGTTCAAAAATATTTACTTATAGGCCATGTTCCTTCTGTTTTAGCTAAAACACCTGTTATTTATAAAATTAGGTTTTTACGCGTTAGACCTTGCGTTTGTATACGTATTTGCGTATAGGCCCTCGGTTTCTTGCAGATAGGTCCCTGGAAATTTCAGAAACTTGCCAGCAAGCCCCTATAGCTTGTTTTGAGCGTAGATTTCGCGTTTTAGCTCCGATTAGAGTGATTCTTGCGCTCATGTGTTCGTAGCAAAGCGTAGAATAGTTTAGTAGCTTTCTTTTTCTCTTTTGCTACTGTTTGGTGTACTGTTCTAATAGAGTAGCTTTTGTTTGCATGTATTGGCTGGTGTGAATGCTTGTGTGGTGCTTTGCGTGACCAGTCGGTGAGCCTTTCGAGTTCGTGAACGACTAAGGCTACGAGGAGCAGGACCCACAGGACCAGCAGCAGTACTACGAGGAAGGCAAATATAGCACGGACAATCCTTGTTACCTACACACCATTAATTTAATATTCATATGCATGTGTCTACAACTTGATTTACCCTAAGGTTGTACCTAGATCTTTATATCCTTTTACTCCTTGTCACCTGAGGGTTTTGCATGATGGGTAGTCTATGCTAAGCGCAGCACGTTCACCTTTAAATAAATGCTAATACTGATTAATGGTTCACTATAATCAATTTGTAAAACTTGTTTTTCTAGCAACATGGTCCAGGGAGCTAGGACCTGGGCTTCGCGCCTTGTTCTAGTGTCTCTCCGTAAGGTCCAGTTCAGAAAGCGGCAACCCAGGAACCTGTCGCCACCGCTGGAACTATTATGCCTCTGGTCTTGGACTAGTAGCTTGTACGTCTCTAGCTTGCTAGTAGTTACCGAAAGGCGTACGTGGGGAGCTGCAGTTCAAGTATGGCTTTTGATCCATCGAGGACGGGAGATCTGTCGGCTATGTCTCGTTAGGCACAGTCCCATGATGGGAGCTCCTGCGACAGGAAGCTCCACACGTTGCGCTTGATGGGTGTGAAGCCCACGCTCCGGACGCCAATGATCCCCCTATGGTGCGTAAGATCCATAGGCACAAGTCATTCTCGATGCCTCGGGGTTATGCGCTGCAAGTTGGACCAAAACGGCTACTGTGCTTGTTAGGGTGTCTTGTGAAATGCCTCGTAGCATCCCTATGCAATCACACCTCGGAAGTGTGGTATGTGCTTGGCCGGCATAGCATGGTTGGGTTTAAAGTTCTTTTGAGCTTTTACACGACTGGCTGGGTAAAGGGCGAGACCTCTGCAGAGTGTACATCTATCATGATAGCCGTGCCCACGGTCACGAGCGGTCTGGATCCTTTCTGATTAGTGGTTTCCTTTTTCAGAATGAAATGCTAAGATGATGTCTCTCCTTAATTATTTACATGTTTATTAAAGTTGGGTTACAACTGGGAGATACTCACACTTGTAGTAACTTGGTAAATGTTAAAATGAATCAACTAAAATTGCTTATGCAGTTTAGCCGTGTCAAGCCTTTCTTTAGCCTTCATTCATTCGTGATATACATGCTAAGTAAGATGGAGTTACTTACACTTGTCAAATCAACAAAATCCCGGACGGGTACTCAGATGAAGCAGCTCGCAAGGCAGCACTTGCGGATCTTCCCGAGGAGTTTCGGGACTTCTAGGCTGTGGTCCACCAGTCATGCATCCCTGTGGAGTGTGGCACCACGTGAGAGATTAATAAATAGACTTCCGCTGTGTTTGGTTAAGGACATGTGTCCTTTGTAATCTCTGATGTTATCGTCTCTTTTTCGAGCACTGGTATACTTTGATTATCATATTTTGTACGCTCTATGTGTGTTTGGACTTTCTGGGTACACATATAGCAGCATCCCGGTTCTTATAAAATCGGGTGTGACAGAATTGGTATCAATACCGTGCTGACTGTAGGATGCGCAGCCTAGGTAGAAATGGTCGACTAGAGTTTTGTTTACTCTTGGTTTTAAAAATTCTTGTTTTGTTTGGTTTGTTTAAAAATTTATATGTTCTTGCTCTAGCCCAATCTATTGCAAAAGTTTTTACGATTTCCTTTTCTTTCCTCTTTTTATAGATGGGTCGCATGAGGCAGACCGCTCGCAAGAGCACTTTTTCCTTCCACCTCGTGTTCGTGAGTTTCCGCTGGGGGTGACCATTCCAGATGCGTACCGTCAGTGGAAGGAGAGGCGTCAGGATGAGGAGCTCCGCAGGTGGCAGGCACTAGCACAGCAGCAGATGGACGAGATCCGCGAGCAGCATGCAGCGGCAGGTCTGCATGTGGAGGCAGATGACCAGCAGGAGGACTCAGAGGAGGATCCTGAGGAGGTAGAGCTCATGCAGACTGACGAGCAGCAGGAAGAGCAGCAGGAGGACCCACAGGGTGAGCAGGAGGACCAGCAGGATGGGTGACAGGCAGCAGGAGGTGATCCGGATGATGACGAGCCCGATGATGATGATGATGAGGACGAGGATGATGATGATGCCGAGCAGGATGACTCGGATGAGGCTGAGGAGGAGGAGGATGACACTAAGGAGGATGAGCCTGCACCAGTTATACCCCCTGCAGCAGTTTGCCGGAGCCACCAGTTCAGCCCGCTCCAGGACCTTTGGCTCAGGGATGGACCGTTGTCACCTGCACCAGAGATGGGGGTGACAACTTCTTCCACCGCCGCCTGATCAGCCTTCTCAGGGATCACTACGGATGGGGCAACGTTGGTGTGGAGTATCATAGTGAGCAGTGGACACACCCCCGCTACCGTCACTACTGGAAGACTAAGGTGCACATCAGGGTCAGCAGTTACAGGCGGAGGGCTGCACGCGAGGGCTCGCTACGGATCAGCTAGCTCTCTCACCACCATCGACCCTTAGTTGTCTACCATGAGTCTTGTAATAAAAACGTGTAGTGATGCGTTGCGTTTTGAGTCGAGTTGAGTCATTTGTGGAACTATGCCTTTTTGTGATTTGGAATGCTTATCATTATGTTTATGCTTGATTTGGATCTTTGTATTGATTGCGATGAATGTGGACAAATGTCTGCAGACATCTAGTTATGGTTTAAGGATTAAGGTTTAATGAATTAAATAGCGGGGTTTCTTTGCTTATCTTGTATCTCTTTCACGATTACGTTGTGCCTATCAAGATCAGTCTGTTAATGTACCTGATTTCACCATGAATCATGTTCAGAATTGCATATGTCATGGTCAGAAAATATGAATCGAATTATGTGATGGTGACAGATGGTTGATACAAGGAGAACCGCCACCGGTGGCAGTAGCAACCAGAACACGAACGCCAACCCACCACCGCCGGCGCCACAGCCACCATCTATGGAAACCTTAATGGAAATGCAGACTCAACTGATGCAACAGATGGCGCAAACCATGGCGGTGATGCAATAGAATCAGCAGAACCCGCATGTACACCCTCACCCCATGCCTGTGAGGGACAAGCGAGCTGAGTTCATGAGGGGCCGACCACCCACCTTCTCCAAAGCCAGCGAGCCACTGCAAGCGGATGACTGGCTCAAGGCAGTGGAAAGGCAGCTTGACATCGCTCAGTGCGATGATAGAGAGAAGGTCCTGTATGAATCAGGACAGCTTCAGGGAGCAGCTCTGGACTGGTGGGATGCATAATTGTATGCGCATCCCAATCGTGATCAAATCACCTGGCAGCAATTTCGTGACAGTTTCCGCGCTCATCATGTGCCGGAAGGGCTGAGGACCCTGAAGAAGAAGGAGTTCTTGTCACTGAAACAAGAGGGGATGAGTGTCATGGCTTATCGTGACAAATTCATTGAGCTATCTCGCTATGCCCAAGAAGAGGTAACGATTGACCGCAAGAGACAGGCTCGATTCCGGGATGGACTACGGGATGAGCTGCAATTACAGTTGATGTGTATCATGTTTGGAAGCTTCCATCAGCTGGTGGATGGGGCCCTCATGGTAGAGCACAAACGCCAGGAGATAGAAAACAAGAAGAGGAAGTTCATGAATCAGCAGGCTGGGAGCAGCACCCGCCCCCGCTTCAACCCCCAGATGGGAAATCAGCTGAACCAGCAGCGCTTCCAGGGCCAGTCAAGTCTGCTGAACCGTAATCGGAACCAGCAGCGCCCCCAGTATTCTTTTCCCTAGCAGCAGCAGCAGCAGCGTCACCTTCCGGCTCCGCAGCAGAATGCCCAGGCTCTACGGCTTCCCCAGGCTAACAACCCAATGGGGCAGAGGGGATGCTTTCACTGTGGCGAACCGGGACATTTTGCTCACGCCTGCCCCAAGAAAAATCAGAATGCCGCCGGCCAGAACAACAACCAAAGGGTTGGACCGCCGCCAGCTCAGAATGGGAACCAGCAGATGCAGGGCAACCGAGGTCAGCAGAACTTCGCCAGGGGCAGACTCAACCACATGGGTGCAGAGACTGCACAAGGAGCGCCTGACGTGGTCGTCGGTACGTTCCCAATCAACTCCCACCCTGCTACAGTATTGTTTGATTCTGGAGCATCGCATGCATTCATATATGCTGATTTCGTAAAAAGGCCTCAATGCTTATGCAACCCATGAAAAATCCTATGATAGTTACATCACCGGGAGGGGAACTGCGAGCCACTTTATTCTGTCCCAAGGTTACACTTGCCATAAGGGGGTAGACTTCCTAGTATACCCGATAGTCTTGAACTCCATTGGGATGGATATGATCTTGGGAATGAGTTGGCTAGCAAGACATGATGGGGTAATACGGTGTTCCAAGAGGGCAGTGGAACTAGTAACACCGTCAGGGGATAAGATTGAGTATCAGGCCACTAGTTTGCTAGAGTACTGCCAAGTCAACCAAGCTGAGGGAAAGGCTCTTGAAGACATCAGGGTCGTGAGCGAGTTCCCAGATGTGTTTCAAGATGAGTTGCCAGGTATGCCCCCAGAACGCGAAGTTGAATTTCTTATAGATCTAAAACCTGGCACTGGACCCATAGCAAAAACACATTATAAGATGGGGGCTAAGGAGTTAGAAGAACTTAAGGTTCAATTAAAGGAATTGCTAGACAAGGGGTATACCCGTCGTAGCACATCTCCTTGGGCAGCACCAGTGCTGTTTGTCGATAAGAAGGACAGGACTAAGAGGATGTGTATAGATTATCGGCCCTCAATGAGGTGACCATCAAGAATAAATATACGTTGCCAAGGATAGATGTTCTGTTCGATCAGTTGCGAGGAGCTTGTGTATTCTTCAAGATAGATCTTAGATCAGGGTACCATCAAATGAGGATTAGAGCCTCTGATATCCACAAGACAGCCTTTACCACCCGCTATGGCCTATACAAGTTCACGGTTATGTCTTTCGGACTGACCAATGCACCTGCCTACTTTATGTACTTGATGAACAATGTGTTCATGGATTACCTGGATGAGTTCGTGATAGTGTTCATCGATGACATCCTGGTGTTCTCCAAGAACGAGGATGAGCATGAGGAGCACTTGAGACTAGTCTTGCAGAGACTTAGAGAACATCAAATCTATGCTAAGTTCAGCAAGTGTGACTTCTGGTTGAAGGAAGTGGGATTCCTGGGTCATGTGATATCCAATGGTGGGGTAGCGGTGGACCCGAAGAAAGTTAGTGATGTGTTGAGCGTGGAACCACCAAAGGACGTGAGCCAAATAAGGAGTTTTCTTGGAATGGCTGGATATTACCGGCGATTCATCGAGGGATTCTCCAAGCTCGTTAAACCGATGACATCGCTGCTGGAGAAGAATGCCAAGTTTGTGCGGGCTGAAAAATGCCAAGCCAGCTTCGAGGAGTTGAAGAAAAGGTTGACCACAGCACCGGTATTAGTGTTATCAGACATAACCAAGGGTTTCTCCATATACTGCGACGCATCTGGTCAAGGTCTGGGATGTGTGCTCATGCAGGAGGGTAAGGTTGTGGCTTATGCATCCAGGCAGCTAAGGAAGCATGAATTGAATTACCCTACGCATGACCTAGAGTTAGCAGCAGTGGTGCACGCGTTGAAGATATGGAGGCACTATCTGATTGGGCACAAGTGTGACACTTATACCGACCATAAGAGTCTGAAGTAAATCTTCACCCAGTCGGATCTGAACATGAGACAAAGACGGTGGTTAGAACTGATCAAGGACTACGATCTGGAGATTCAGACACCAATGGAAAAATATGTACGAAGAGGCATGAGTGGTTCTACCCACTCCCGAAGTGACGAGACGCGGCCAGAAGACCGCGCACGCACCCCTGACAGAAGGACGAGAAACATACCGAAGACTTTTCCTCCCCCATTCCCTCTGTAAATCTCTCTCTCGCTCCCCTGGAAGAATAAAAGGAGGAGCAGGAACCCCACGTAGGGGGACGACCGATTGATCAACCAAGCAACCACTCAACAGCACCACACTCATTCACATACACGCTCCACACCAGGGACTTGGGACTCGACTTCCCTCTCTCGCCCATTTGTAAACCCCTACTACAAACTTCCCACCAAGGAACATGAACAGCTCGAAACTGGACGTAGGGACTTTCCGTCCGAACCAGTATAAACTTCGTGTCTCCTCAATGGAACCATCCGGGCTTAACGCGCAACGCAGAAATTCACTAGTCGGCGGTTAGAAACACCGACACTAGTGATGTGCAAATGCAAAAGTGAATGAAATAATCCAATATTAAAACATAAGCTCAAACATAGGGTTAAGTTTGCATACTCTTAGCATCGAAATAACTAGCTAATTCATCTCGCATAACATCTTATGCAGCGCTGGTCTCTCCATGGCTGCTATGGCATACCACTACTTTGATAAAGTTTGTTGTCTAGTATGATGCACTACTATTTTTATGATTATTTCTTAAAATAAATGAGCACAGTTTGCATATAAATTTGAAGCATAATTTGAGAGTGACTGATGTGGGTTATATATAATTTAACACCCGAGTTTTAAGCCATGTTTATTAGACTAGGGGTGTGTAATGATTTTTCTTTTCTGCTCATGTTTATTAGACTAGAGGCAGGTGAGAATTTTTCCAACTTTCCTAGCAATGCACGGGGATAGATATTATTTATTGTAGACGTATTTTGAATAAACAAACAAATGAGGTCACCTGCATGGCCCTAACCCATTTTGGACTAAATTACAAATGACTTCACCTTCAAGTACTTGAAATTCACCGTTTTGCAAAGGCTGGGGGTGATAGTGACCCAAATAGGTAGCCCACTCTATACCAAATGGAACTTGAATACATTTTACCGGTTGGTCCAAGGACCAACATGGCTTCAGTTACAAGGAAGTACGGTTGCAAGCCAATGAGAACGGAAGCGGAAGAGAAGATGCTTACCTGAAATACTGAAATACTAATAACATCCATACTTGTCATCCCCAATTACTTTCAATGCATTTCAATGATGTGGTAGAGAATTCAAACTTAAACATAATATATCTAAGGACATACAGATTTGCATGGAGGCATAAACAGACATTGTATTATGGACAAGAACATTTATAAATAGCACACATTATAATCTTGGATGACTGTAGTAGTACGTTTAGATTTTAGCCCCCCGCTTAGGTGAAATCCGGGTCCACCATTCATGCCCGTGAAAGAAGCACAGGGTCTTCATTACAGTGTCGATGAGATGTTCTTGAACTCGTTTAAACAAGACACAAATGTCTTTTGACGTTTTAGCAGAGATTCACGCTCATTCTGGATTGCGTCAACAGCACCAGGAGCCACAAACATGTTCATGAACTTGTCATCTTTAACAGCAAACAGCTCGAAGCCAAGCGCTAGGAACAACCTTTCACGGCTGCATTGCATCATTAGAACAAACCATATTAGAAACTCCATAGGTATTATATATGCCCGTTTAATTCTAGCCATCCGATCCTCCATAATTCAACATGCACCAGCAACTATATATGATGAAAATAGACTGAGAGTCCATATTTACTACTGACCAGACTATTCATTACAGTGGCGCATGTTAGCGCAGCACTTAGCTAATGGTGAGTTGGCAACTCAGATAGTTATACTTTTTCTTTAGAAAGACATTTAGCTAATGGTGACTCAGATGGTTATACTTTCTTTAGATGAAGACGGTTATACTAGAACCCAACTATTTTGCTGGCCCAGAATTGATGGTGCTACAGTTTAAGTTTGAATATCTAGCGCTTGTGAAAGTACCTGATGCTTATCTGATCATTTAGGAGTAGCTTGATGGATATGTGCTGAACTTGATAAAAACGTTAACAAGTTGACAGCTGGCGACTAATCAGGCACGAGTACCCAATGGGTAGTCAGTTTGGTACAATAAATCAATTCCAGAAGGAATTTCATTCTAGAATGCATGTGATATTCAACTATTGAACTGAACATGTATAACAAGAAAGTATATGTAAAACATAAGAAAAGCATGTGTAAAACATAGTTATATGTTGTACATACCATGGTGTTAGGAACCCAGAATTCAATTCAGAGGGAACATTCCTTTCGATCAGGACTTCTCGCATTTTAGCAAAATATTGAGCAGATATCGAGCATATGCTGGAGTACGATGACCCGGACTTTGCACCCAGATCATCGGCACCAGGGATGGCATTGCTATGATGATTACTGTTAGTGTTAGCATATGCAGGCATATTCGCGTGCTTTTTCTTTGCCCACCATCAATCAAGTTTCCGTTGCCTTTCTTCTTACCACCAGTCAAATCTCCTGGCAGATCCGGTGCAGATCCACTGTCTGACAGGTCCAAAAATGTGACCCCAGGAAAGTGGTAGTAGGGACTCGTAACAGAATCAAGGTGATGTTGCACTGTTTGCTTGCATTGCTTGGACAAATCCTCCACAAACTTATAATATGAGCGCCGGACAGCAGCAAGGAAACCAACATATCCATCCATATCTTCAGCATTTTGATTATCTACTAGGCAAAGAGGAAGAAGCATGTAATCCTGCACTCCAATGACTCCCAAAAGCATGCAAAAGATAGGCGGATTCCATGGAAATGGTAAAAATAATAAGAGTTGTTGCAGATTGTGTACAAGGTATGGCATATAACGAGAAAAATTTGTTTATGTACCTTATAAAGGGTAACATTGAAGACATTAAGGCACTCCATACATATATAAATTAGATCTATAATATAAACGAGCAATAGAAAAAGTGTTCCATGGATAGTAGGGGAATGCATATATATTTTCTTGAAACATGTGTTAAAAAAAACTAAGGCTAGTTATTTCTAGCGCATGATCACACAAAGGACTTTTTAGTTTTTTACAGTGCTAAAGATGGCTACAATCAACTTCAGTAAGATGGTACCCTTGTTAACATAAGAAGCAAGATGGACCCTAGTATATCAAAATGAAAATCTTACATCTTGAATCATGATTGCGGCTACACTCCATTGCAAGTTCAAATAGATTTTGTAGGACAAAGGCAAGCCTATCACACGCAGTATCGATAAGAGGAGCAAGAAATGATCGTGCAGCTGCGCGTGCTATGTCAGCTGCTGCCTCAGTCAATCCACTGCTCCCGCCTCTCTCAGCACGAGCAAGTAGTATGTTTGCAACCTGATGATATCAATACCACATTTTCAGCTGACATTTCTAAATTTTTTACCTATATAATCTTCAACTAATAATCTGAAATGTACCTTCTCCCTTGACAATGGTGGGCACTTCATTGAGTACGCCGCACAATGGAATTCATGCAATATTCTTTCAAAAGCAGCACCGCCATACAACTTGAGACTGAAGTTGTAAGGTTCTAGTGCTATGGTAATGCCAGGCCATCTGACAATACCACTATGCTTTTGTTCCTCTTCAGTAGTTAAACCCCATAGCTCAGGGTCTAGATCAGCTGCTCCGTCAAGCAGGTGATGCTTTTGTACCAAAAATAGTGTTTGATTAGTTCTAGTACACCAATCAGCAAAAGTATTGGAACACAAACGGAATTGTGTGTATATGCATACCAAATGTGTGCAAATAGAAGCAGCGTGAAACATTGCCGATCTCCTCAGCTGAGCGACATCAGTAGTTGCTTGCAGTTTGGATTCCAGTCTGGATAGGTCCGCTGAAACCCCAATGCATCTCTCCTCTAACAGTGCTAGGGTGGCTGGAACTGCTTCTTTGTACCTCTTTTGAAGTTTAGATTCCAGGTGCTTCCTGAGGCACGTAAACCCAATGTATGGTGCATATTTCTCTTCGTTAAAACCACCTTTCACCTTTTCCCGCAAGTGACGCAACACGTCAATATCAACCTGGCAGATTTGGCTCCGAAACTCCTCGTTCGTGGTCGTTCCACGATTGTTTGGAAGAGCCACAAAGAAAGGGTGGATGTTATCCCCAAGGTAACCGCTGGCACTCAAGTAACTATCAATTTCCCACCTTTCCCTGAATTCCTTCAAATGATCAAAACCAGGAACAACTTTGTAAGGCACAATGCCAAGTCCATTTCGTGATTTCGAGTGAAGACATTAATGGAACTTGTGCACCAAATTGATGATTGATTGTTGTGCAGCCAGGCATACCTTGAGGCGGTTGTCAAACTTAGAGATGACGATCATCGTGCGTCTGAACAAGGGATCAATCTCTCTGATAGTATCCAGCCATAGCGAAGATCTCCATTCGACGTTGCTCTGCTGGAGGAACAAGAGGAGACGGTGGGGCGGGCTCGCTATTGACTTCACCATCGACAGGATCTCCTCCGGCGTGGCGTCTGGCTCACCCTTCATTGGCTACAACAGACACTGGATTACATCAAACAGCCGAAAAACTGGCTAAAAAGGTAGAAACCCACTCCTTTCGAATTGAGATAGGAGAAGCTCCAAGCTCACGTGCATACCCACCTTAAGCACCAAACCTGGGGTGTCAATGATGGTGAGGTTGGGGCAGTGGGCGTACTCGGCCCTCATGACGATGGGCTGGGACGCGACGGCGGCCTGGATCTTCTGGAGATGCGACTGCGTGCGCTGCTTAATGACGTCAGCGATTTCCGTGGCCACCACCACTGGGCTCCCATACTCCTCCGAGTCCTCCTCCTGCCACGCACGCTCACCACATCGGTCAGCTGATTTACCTCGATCTGAGAGAGAAAGAAGGGGGGAACTAGGAGAGGAAGCTAAGGAACTTTCACCTTGAAGCGGCACCAGGGATCGTGGGCGGTGGGGTCATGAACCATCTGGAGGACCAGGGGGCGGCGGGTGCCCATTTCGACCTCGCGGAGATTGAACTGGAAGCTGAGGAGGGCCTCCAGGAGGGAGCTCTTCCCGTCCGACTAGCCTCCCACCGCCACGATCTCCGGGATCGGGAGCTTCTCCCCGAAATCCGCCGCCACCGCCTGTAACCGGTTGTACGCCTCGAATCGCGCTTTCCAGTTCCAGTCCGCCGCCGACGCGGCTTGCCTGGTGGATGAGGGCGGCGACTCCAACAGGTCCGGCGTCCTCCACGCCGCCGGCATTGCAAGGCGATTAGCTGCCATGAGGTGCTGGGGTCCGAATGTCTGCCTGGGCCATCGCTCATCGGAACTGATCTGGTATATGCAAAGAACTTCTAGCTTACATTGCAAGCCACTGTAACGTTCGGAAGCTTACATTGCAAGCCTCTCCCCCATCATTGAAGCCAAAATGTCTAGTATTGTGGTCATGTAATTTATCTTAAGACTATCTCCAATTATTTCTCTAAAATGTAGCATTATAGTCATGTAATTTATCCTAAGACTATCTCCAATTATTACATCTCCCTTTATATATACTTTCTAATATATTTTATTATTTTTCTCTAAAAGATTCCTCCCTCTATACACCATTCTCTCCAACCATTCCTCTTATCCAATTCCCCATATACATTTTAACTCATGTGTTTACCACTGTGAGTCGTATTGCGTGTGTAAGTTTCCTCAGGCGTTCGAGAGAGTCTGAGCTCACTCTGGGAGTTGTAGAGTGTTGCTTCCCAAAGCTTCTGCAAGCTTGAGTTCGCTTGAGTCAGCCTGAGTTGTGTATGCTGCATCTCCCTCTTTTATAGTCCAAGGAGGGCACAGTGTGCGGGGCCCGACAAGTGGGCCCGGCGGTCTACTAAAGTGCCCTAACAGCCTACAGCTTTGGATGCTCTGGATGCATATCTTTGTAGCCTGCAGAGATCTTCCCCGCCGACGTGTTCTGACCGGGCAGGCGTGATGACGAGGCAACAGCCTGTCGCCTCGATGCACTGTAGCCACAGTGCTCCGCTCCCTCTGTCGTCAGCGGGTCATGATGGTAGCTGCCCACGCGCGCGGCGCTGCACGTCTAACCTGTGCATCGGTAATGCGCGAGCCGCATCGTGTTAAAGGAAAATCGTTGTAAAGAAAATATAGAT